>NC_056726.1:1514438759-1514691259 GCF_019279795.1 Protopterus annectens | reverse complement strand
ACAAATGAACTGACATATAATGCTGTTTTCCAACACAGCTTCCATTACTTTATATACTAATTTTTGCATCTTCCTTCATATGCATAACTGCTCTGTGTTTTGCATTGTCAGCATAATGACTTCACTTACGTTAGTTTATAATATTAAGGTTTCACTCTTTAGCTAAAGATCCTCATCTACTATACAGTAAAATGTTTTTATTATTTACTCTCTTTTATATGCTGGCCATGGATGAAAATTTAACAAATGCCATTTGTGAAACAGGTCACCAACCAAGTTAACAGACATAATGACTATACCGATTGTTGTCTGCCCTGTTAATTGCACTAATTTTGCTGTCTCTTTTCAAGATGTACTTTTTACTTACAGATGTATTTATTTATTTATTTATTTATATATAATTATTTATTAATTTATATGTTTTTTTCCCTGGGACATAGCATAATGAGGATGACTGCACAGTCTCTCAACCTGTGTTTTTTATCTTTGGAAGAAGAGCAAAACCTGATTGTGATCAGTGACACCCCTCACCTCCTGAAATCCAAAGTCTGTATCTGCTTGATGTGTAGCTGCAAAAACTGGAGAGGTCAGTGGAACCACATCTCCTGGCCAAAGAGACAGGAGATGCATGTTGACATAACATTTTGACTAAATGCCTTACACTTAACAGACTTCTTTTAACTATAAAGGCAAGGCAAAGGCTCTATGAGCTGTGCAGATGTTCCATCCAACCATCACTGTGCCCAAGAGAAAATAAACTGAAATAACATTGTTAAGCCGGACAGAAAACAGGAAAACCAGGTCCTTCCCTAACTTTCTACTTTTCATAATCACTCTAATCCACTCCTAGCTATTGAGCTGGACTTTTTATTTCAAGTGACATAACTGATAGGTTTCAACAACTTTTTATTTCAAGTGACATAACTGATAGGTTTCAACATTTTTTTAATTTGTATCTCTTCCTATCAGATGAATTAAGTGGCTACTGACTGACTACTACCTGTTCCCATCAGCTTAATCTCGTACTGTTCTGCAGAGCCCCTGGTGGACAGTTGCTGTTTTTGAAGAGAAACCATTATGTGAATGCCTGCATAGTCTCTCAACCTGTGCATCTAATCTTGTAAGTTTAATGATGCCTGTCTATTCAGTGGTGTTATCTGTAACACGCTGGAATGTTATAAAAGATATGTAAGCTAACGGAGCTAATTATGCTGTACTGCTGTTTCAAGAGAATGGTCTATAGTCTCTGTTTTATCCCTTTTGGTCTTAAAGCAATCGCTTAGAATGATTATTTATTTAACATTTGGCCTCCCTACTAACCTCTTAATATTACTGCTTTCTTAGAGGAAGCAGAGCAAAACCTGGCTATTCTCACAACAACATCCTTCAGCCACTGAAATGCAAAGTTTGCAACTTCTTCATCTGAAGCTGTGAAAACTGCAAATGTCAGTGGAAACTCATTTCTTGGCCAAAGGGAAAAAGAAATGTATGTAGAGAGAAAATTTTGACTAAAGGCCTTTCACTTAATAGATTTCTTATAACTAGGAAGGCAAGACAAAGGCTCTATGTGCTGTGCAGATGTTTTATCCATCCATGACTTTGCCCAAGGGAAAATACATTGAAATAACACGGATAAGCTGCACAGAAAATAGCAGGAAATAAAATGGCTTGCCTCGACTTTCTATTTTTCATAATCATTCTATTGAACTCCTAGCTATTAAGCCATCTTAGTAACTCCAGTGACTTAACTGTACCTCTTGCAGTCAGGTGAACTTACTCCACTTGCCCTCATTCCACTCTCCTACCCTACCCTCAATTCCCACCCACACCATCTGTATTTATATCATCCAGTCTCCATTCAGGAACCAACCAACCAATAATAATCTTATACCTCACTTTTCCCACAATTTCAAATATCCAACTGACTGCAACTCTTCGACTCCCTCATAAAGATCGCACCTTTTAGCTCCTGTAGCATTTCTTGCTGCTCTCATTACCTTAGCTATTATAACCAATCACATTCCATCTCCATCCCTAATCATTACCTTAGCTATTATAACCAATCACATTCCATCTCCACCCCTAATCATTACCTTAGCTATTATAACCAATCACATTCCATCTCCAACCCTAATCATTACCTTAGCTATTATAACCAATCACATTCCATCTCCACCCCTTAACTACACCAAATCTGCATACGCTCTCCTCCTCTTTCACTAACTCTTAAAACACCTGTCTTCCCCAATGCCTAACTTTCCCCTTTGATTCCAGACAAACATGCATTTCAAACACCACTTCCTTCACATACCTCTGTATAGCTTTTCCATCATGATATTTCCACAAACCTTTCCCACCTTACACACCTACTATCACCCAGATCAGAAACCTACTGCAACAAAACCAACAAATACCACTTCCCTATAGCAGTACACATATTCAGCTCTCGTTATATTCACTTATACATAAAAATTCATCTCAATACATACCACTCAAATTCAACACCTCCATCATATCATAAACTAGCACACAAAAACACATACACTTCTTACTTCTCAATGGCACACTAATATGTGACAATATGGGGTGATATCCACCAAAACCCTGGCCCTCTTTCCCAAAAACTCCAGTATACACATTGCTGCAAACAACCCCACCACTATACACAAACCCCGTCTAGCTACATCCACCAGTTTTACAATATATATAATATCAGACTCCTTAGCAATGGCAAAATAAATACCTGAATTCTACTCCAGGATACTACGGTATTCCCCAAACATTGTAATAATTAACAGAAACATAGTTAACACAGGAAACCAAAGATGAAGAAATCTTTCCCCATGGCAACAATTTGCTAAGAATTGACAGAAAAAATAAAACAGGGTGGTGGCGGGGTAGCCATAATCTAACAGAACATCCTCTGCTATACTTTCTAACCCAGTACTCCTCTCCAAATACAAAACTGAGAAATTCTAGTCTCATCACTCAAGGTCAATTATCACAAAAAGCTAAGCAATATCGCAACTTACATCTCTTTTGGTAACAACATCCTAACAGCTGAAGAAATTTTTAGCTGTATCTCAACTAATATTAAACAGGGAACACTAGTCCTTGGTGACTTCAATACAGATAGGCAAAATATTAAGTAAGGCTTCACCTAACTCATTGCCCTCCCCAACAAGACCGAACAAAGGCTCTCACACCTACACAACCTTAGACTAGATACTCACTAATACCCCAGATAAAACTATAACAAGTGACACCGCCCCAGACTGCCTTAGTGACCATTCTCCAACTAACATAACTGAAGATAAGATTAACATAAATAAACAACATATCTATAAACATGCATAATTTCTATTCCTTTAACAAAAACACTGTCATCACTACCCTTAAACTCCAAGACTGGAAACCTCTACAGCTGCTTCCCTTAGATGAAGCTGTACCGTTTGTCAAATCTCCTTTTCTCAGTCACATTAATGTGTATTCCCCAAGACAAACAAAAATATTTTAAAACTATTCTGCCGTATGGCTATCCAAAGAAACTAACTAACTTATAAATTAGAAAGAGACAAAGCATGGAGAACCTAGCTAAAACAAAACAATGTGCAGTCTACAAACTTATTGACACCTCAGAAAGTCTGCTAAGTCCAGTATTAAACTTGGCAAAATGGTTTCATGAATCTTCAGATTACAACTAGACAAAACATTAAACTATTTGGAAAATATTTAACAACCATCTCCATTCTGGTGAATCCACAGAACATAGCCCCAACATTTCTCAAAATGTCTCTAGCATAGGTTATCAGTTTAACTCTCACTTAATTCATACTGTTACCTCTGACCTCAAGAACACAACCCCAGTAGTGACTATTGCCACAGAAATATACTGCTATAATGCCTCGGCTTTTAAGTTACAGCCTATACCCATCTCTCTCATCAGAAAATTAATTTCAAAGCTAAAAGCTACCACCCAAGTTTCAGACACATTATCAAACGAATATATAAAACTTGTACCTGTTGCCCTGGCTTGGCATATATCCATTCTCGTAAACCATTCAATAAATGAAAATTGTGTACCCACACTCGGGAAATATTCTACATCCATCCACTTCACAAAGCAGGTAACTCCACTGCAATCTCTAACTATAGGTCCATCACCATCCTGTCTCCCTGCACTAACTATAGGCCCATTACCATCCTGTCTCCCTGCACTAAGTATAGGCCCATCACCATTCTATCTCCCTGCACTAACTATAGGCCCATCACCATTCTGTATCCCTGCACTAAGTATAGGCCCATCACCATCCTGTCTCCCTGCACTAACTATAGGCCCATCACCATCCTGTCTCCCTGCACTAACTACAGGCCCATCACCATCCTGTCTCCCTGCACTAACTATAGGCCCATCACCATCCTGTTTCCTGCACTAACTATAGGTCCATCACCATACTGTCTCCCTGCACTAACTATAGCCCCATCAACATCCTATCACCCTGCACTAACTATAGGCTCATCACCATCCTGTCCCCCTGCACTAACTATAGGCCCGTCACCATCCTGTCTCCCCACACCTATAGGCCCATCACCATCCTGTCTCCCTGCACCAACTATAGGCTCATCAACATCCTGTGTCCCTGCACTAACTATAGGCCCATCACCATCCTGTCTCCCTGCACTAACTATAGGCCCATCACCATCCTGTCTCCCTGCACTAACTATAGGCCCATCACCATCCTGTGTCCCTGCAATAACTATAGGCCCATCATCATCCTGTCTCCCTGCACTAACTATAGGCTCATCACCATCCTGTCTCCCTGCACTAACTATAGGCTCATCACCATCCTGTCTCCCTGCACTAACTATAGGCCCAGTACCATCCTGTCTCATCACACCTATAGGCCCATCACCATCCTGTCTCCATGAACTAACTATAGGCTCATCACCATCCTGTCTCCCAGCACTAACTATAGGCCCATCACCACCCTGTCTCCCTGCACTAACTATAGGTCCATCACCATCCTGTCTCGCTGCACTAACTATAGACCCATCACCATCCTGTCTCACCACACCTATAGGCCCATCACCATCCTGTCTCCGTGCACTAACTATGGGCCCATCACCATCCTGTCTCACTGCACTAACTATAGGCTCATCACCATCCTGTCTCACCACACCTATAGGCCATCAACATCCTGTCTCCCCACACCTATAGGACCCTTACCATCCTGTCTCCCTGCACTAACTATAGGCTCATCACCATCCTGTCTCACCACACCTATAGGCCCATCACCATCCTGTCTCCCTGCACTAACTATAGGCTCATCACCATCCTGTCTCCCTGCACTAACTATAGGGCCATCACCATCCTGTCTCCCCACACCTATAGGCCCATCACCATCCTGTCTCCCTGCACTAACTATAGGCTCATCACCATCCTGTCTCCCTGCACTAACTATAGGCCCATCACCATCCTGTCTCCCTGCACTAACTATAGGCCCATCACCATCCGGTCTCCCTGCACTAACTATAGGCCCATCATCATCCTGTCTCCCTGCACTAACTATAGGCACATCACCATCCTGTCTCACTGCACTAACTATAGGCCCATCACATTCAGGTCTCCCTGCACTAAGTATAGGCCCATCACCATCCTGTCTCCCTGCACTAACTATAGGCCATTCACCATCCTGTCTCCCTGCACTAACTATTGGCCCATCAGCATCCTGTCTCCCCACACCTATAGGCCCATCACCATCCTGTCTCCCTGCACTAAGTATAGGCCCATCACCATCCTGTCTCCCTGCACTAACTATAGGCCAATCACCATCCTGTCTCCCTGCACTAACTATAGGCCAATCACCATCCTGTCTCCCTGCACTAACTATAGGCCCATCACAATCCTGTCTCCCTGCACTAACTATAGGCCCATCACCATCCTGTCTCCCTGCACTAAGTATAGGCCCATCACTATCCTGTCTCCCTGCACTAACTATAGGCCCATCACCATCCTATATCCCTGCACTAACTATAGGCCCATCACCATCCTGTCTCCCCACACCTATAGGCCCATCTCCATCTTGTCTCCCTGCACTAAGTATAGGCCCATCACCATCCTGTCTCCCTGCACTAACTATAGGCCCATCACCATCCTGTCTCCCTGCACTAACTATAGGTCCATCACCATCCTGTCTCCCCACACCTATAGGCCCATCAGCATCCTGTCTCCCTGCACTAACTATAGGCCCATCACAATCCTATCTCCCTGCACTAACTATAGGCCCATCACCATCCTGTCTCCCTGCACTAACTATAGGTCCATCACCATCCTGTCTCCCTGCACTAACTATAGGCCCATCACCATCCTGTCTCCCTGCACTAAGTATAGGCCCATCACCATCCTGTCTCCCTGCACTAACTATAGGCCCATCACCATCCTATCTCCCTGCACTAACTATAGGCCCATCAGCATCCTGTCTCCCCACACCTATAGGCCCATCACCATCCTGTCTCCCTGCACTAAGTATAGGCCCATCACCATCCTGTCTCCCTGCACTAACTATAGGTCCATCACCATCCTGTCTCCCCACACCTATAGGCCCATCAGCATCCTGTCTCCCTGCACTAACTATAGGCCCATCACAATCCTATCTCCCTGCACTAAGTATAGGCCCATCACCATCCTGTCTCCCTGCACTAACTATAGGTCCATCACCATCCTGTCTCCCTGCACTAACTATAGGCCCATCACCATCCTGTCTCCCTGCACTAAGTATAGGCCCATCACCATCCTGTCTCCCTGCACTAACTATAGGCCCATCACCATCCTATCTCCCTGCACTAACTATAGGCCCATCAGCATCCTGTCTCCCCACACCTATAGGCCCATCACCATCCTGTCTCCCTGCACTAACTATAGGCCCATCACCATCCTGTCTCCCTGCACTAACTATAGGCCCATCACCATCCTGTCTCCCCACACCTATAGGCCCATCACCATCCTGTCTCCCCACACCGATAGGCCTATCACCTTCCTGTCTCCCTGCACTAACTATAGGCCCATCACCATCCTGTCTCCCTGCACTAACTATAGGCCCAGTGTGTGTGTGTGTGTGTGTGTGTGTGTGTGTGTGTGTGTGTGTGTGTGTGTCTTCTGTAGAAGGTTGGGTGCCGGGCTGGCAACTTGACACCGTAAAGCTCCACTGCCAATCATGAGTGGACAGGTGACCCGCTGTGGCGACCCATAACCGGGAAAAGCCAAAAGAAGAAGGAGATATATATATCTATATATATATATGTATGTATATATATATATCTACACATATATAGATATATATATATATATATATATATATATATATATATATATATATATCCCATTCTAATTGCCTAAATTTCATTATTCCAAAATTCAGTTTGCTGAGACCAGTTATCCAAAGTACCAGTAGTCCGAAATGGCACTTTACCGAAACACAAAATACCGACAAATTTTTGCTGGGCGGCAAATCCCCTGCATCCCCCGATATGGGAGCTCCCCACACCCCCTGAAAATTATATATACCAACTCTGACATTGCACTACAGTGACAACAAGGCTATATTTGTCCATCCATACTGTAGTGGGATCTCTGTTTGCAGTATGAGTGATGTACACTTTTTGCTTTCCACAATATACATAGTTGTACACCTACCTGCATAACGTTTCGCAGAAATGAAATTCAGCAAAGTGCCATTTCGGACTACTGTAACTTTGGAGAACTGATCTCGGCATAGTGATTTTTGAGATAATGTAATTTCGGCAATTAGAATGAGAACTATATATAGATATATATATATATATATATATAAACACACACGCACACACACAAATACACGTGTGTGTGTGTGTGTGTGTGTGTGTGTGTGTGTGTGTGTGTGTGTGTGTGTGTGTGTGTGCATACATGCACATATATATAAGCATAAGCTTCCATCGAATGACAACTTTTCGATCCTACAATGATCAACATTTATTCATCAAATACCTAAACATTGATCCACAAAACAGAAAAAACACATACAATATGTTGTCCCCTCCCGCTGCTGCTAATAGTATTTTGAGATCACACTACCATGGTAAAATGGGCATATTCCCCAATCTCCACTTATTGTTATCTTGAACTGGCAAAGCCAGCTCTCCCAGATGTTGACAAGTTTGCATTTTAATTGAATGTACTGCTCCCATGTATATACATACACACACACACACACACACACACACACACACACACACACACACACACACACACACACACACACACACACACACACAGATAATATACATTACACATGTATCTATCTGGGTCTACTTCAGAAACCTGAATGCTCACTTATCTGACTTGCAAATCACAGAGATGAAAAGGCTGACGACTGCACAACATCGACATCCCAGAACACCAACTTTCCAATCCAGGTAAGTAACTGCTTGGCCATCCTGTTGAACTTTGCCCCTTACATCCGTGGTAGTGAATTCTCAGAGTTGGTATATTTAGTGAGGGGGTTGTGGGGGAAGAAGCCCCCCACAATGGTGGGATTGATTTCCTTTGGTTTTAATTTTTGTCAGGACGGCCAAGCGGTTACTTACCTGGAGTGGAAAGTCAGTGTTCTGGGACGTCAGTGTCATGTGGTCATCAGCCTTTTCGTCTTGACGTTTTGGAAGTCGGGTAAGAGAGCATTCCAGTTTCTGAAGTTGACCAATCTCTCTGTATGATACACACACACACACACACCTTTGTATGTTCGATGGCCACATCTACAAAACTGCTAACTGCGAAATTCCAAACGCGTGAAAACTGAAGCTCCGATTTCCAAATTCTTGCCCCCTTTTTGACCCGCCGTAGTACTTGTTTCAGTGATGGAGTGATCAGAAATGTCGAAAGTCAATATTATTTCAACATTTAGGGAAGACGTTGGGATGTAATTTGGCTAAACGGTTCACATATGTGCACATTTGGAACATATAAAGGTATACCATACGCGCACGCACACACCCCCCCCCCCCACACACACACACACACTTATTTATCTATCTTTCACTATTAACCTTTGTTCTGCCTTTGTAATTACAAATGAACTGACATATAATGTTGTTTTCCATCACGGTCTCCATTACTTTATATACTAATTTTTGCATCTTCCTTCATATGCATAACTGCTCTGTGTTTTGCATTGTCAGCATAATGACTTCACTTATGTTAGCTTCTAATATTAAGGTTTCACTCTTTAAATAAAGATCTTCATCTACTATACAGTAAAATGTTTTTATTATTTACTCTCTTTTATATGCTGGCCATGGATGAAAATTTAACAAATGCCATTTGTGAAACAGGTCACAACCAAGTTAACAGAATATACCGATTGTCGTCTGCCCTGTTAATTGCACTCTTTTTGCTGTCTCTTTTCAAGATGTACTTTTTACTTACAGATTTATTTATTTATATATAATTATTTATTAATTTGCATTTTTTTTCACTGGGACATAGCATAATGAGGATGTCTGCACAGTCTCTCAACCTGTGTTTTTTATCTTTGGAAGAAGAGCAAAACCTGATTGTGATCACAGTGACACCCCTCACCCCCTGAAATCCAAAGTCTGTATCTGCTTGATGTGTAGCTGCAAAAACTGGAGAGGTCAGTGGAACCACATCTCCTGGCAAAAGAGACAGGAGATGCATGTTGACATAACATTTTGACTAAATGCCTTACACTTAACAGACTTGTTTTAACTATAAAGGCAAGGCAAAGGCTCTATGAGCCGTGCAGATGTTCCATCCAAACATCACTGTGCCCAAGATAAAATAAACTGAAATAACATTGTTAAGCTGGACAGAAAATAGGAAAACCAGGTCCTTCCCTAAATTTCTACTTTTCATAATCACTCTAATCCACTCCTAGCTATTGAGCTGGACTTTTTATTTCTAGTGACATAACTGATAGGTTTCAACAACTTTTTTATTTCAAGTGACATAACTGATAGGTTTAAACATTTTTTTTATTTGTATCTCTTCCTATCAGATGAATTAAGTGGTTACTGACTGACTACTACCTGTTCCAATCAGCTTAATATCGTACTGTTCTGCAGAGCCCCTGGTGGACAGTTGCTGTTTTTGAAAAGAAACCATTATGTGAATGCCTACATAGTCTCTCAACCTGTGTGTCTAATCTTGTAAGTTTAATGATGCCTGTCTATTCAGTGGTGTTATCTGTAACATGCTGGAATGTTATAAAAGATATGTAAGCTAACAGAGCTAATTATGCTGTACTGCTGTTTCAAGAGAATGGTCTATAGCCTCTGTATACTATAGGCCCATCACCATCCTGTCTCCCTGCACTAAGTATAGGCCCATCACCATCCTGTCTCCCTGCACTAATTATAGGCCCATCACCATCCTGTCTTCCTGCACAAACTATAGGCCCATCACCATCCTGTCTCACCACACCTATAGGCCCATCACCATCCTGTCTCCCTGCACTAACTATAGGCCCATCGCCATCCTGTCTCCCTGCCTAAGTATAGGCCCTTCACCATCCTGTCTCCCTGCACTAAGTATAGGCCCATCACCATCCTGTCTCCCTGCACTAACTATAGGCCCATCACCATCTTGTCACCCTGCACTAAGTATAGGCCCATCACGATCCTGTCTCTGTGCAGTAAGTATAGGACCATCACCATCCTGTCTCCCTGCACTAACTATAGGCCCATCACCATCCTGTCTCCCTGCACTAACTATAGGCCCATCACAATCCTGTCTCCCTGCACTAACTATAGGCCCATCACCATCCTGTCTCCCTGCACTAACTGTAGGCCCATCACCATCCTGTCTCCCTGCACTAAGTATAGGCCCATCACCATCCTGTCTCCCTGCACTAAGTATAGGCCCATCACTCTCCTGACTCCCTGCACTAACTATAGGCCCATCACCATCCTGTCTCCCTGTACAAACTATAGGCCCATCACTATCCTGTCTCCCCACACTTATAGGCCCATCACCATCCTGTCTCCCTGCACTAACTATAGGCCCATCACCATCCTGTCTCCCTGCACTAACTATAGGCCCATCACAATCCTGTCTCTCCACACCTACAGGCCCATCACCATCCTGTCTCCCCACACCTATAGGCCTATCACCATCCTGTCACCCTGCACTAACTTTCGGCCCAACACCATCCTGTCTCCATGCACTAACTATAGGCCCATCACCATCCTGTCTCCCTGCACTAACTATAGGTCCATCACCATCCTGTCTCCCTGCACTAAGTATAGGCCCATCACCATCCTGTCTCCCTGCACTAACTATAGGCCCATCACCATCCTATCTCCCTGCACTAACTATAGGCCCATCACCATCCTGTCTCCCTGCACTAACTATAGGCCCATCACCATCTTGTCTCCCTCCACTAACTATAGGCCCATCACCATCCTGTCTCCCTGCACTAACTATAGGCCCATCACCATCCTGTCTCCCCACATTTATAGGCCCGTCACCATCCTGTCTCCCTGCACTAACTATAGGCCCATCACCATCCTGTCTCCCTCCACTAAGTATAGGCCCATCACCATCCTGTCTCCCTGCACTAACTATAGGCCCATCACCATCCTGTCTCCCTGCACTAAGTATAGGGCCATCACCATCCTGTCTCCGTGCACTAACTATAGGCCCATCAACATCCTGTCTCCCCACACCTATAGGCCCATCACCATCCTGTCTCCCTTCACTAACTATAGGCCCATCACCATCCTGTCTCCCTGCGCTAACTATAGGCCCATCACCATCCTGTCTCCCCCCACCTATCGGCCCATCACCATCCTGTCTCCCCACACTTATCGGCCCATCCCCATCCTGTCTCCCTGCACTATCTATAGGCCCATCACCATCCTGTCTCCCTGCACTAACTATAGACCCATCACCATCCTGTCTCCTTGCACTAACTATAGGCCCATCACCATCCTGTCTTCCCACACCTATAGGCCCATCACCATCCTGTCTCCCTGCACTAACTATAGGCCCATCACCATCCTGTCTCCCTGAATTAAGTATAGGCCCATCAACATCCTGTCTCCCTGCACTAAGTATAGGCCCATCACCATCCTGTCTCCCTGCATTAACTATAGGCCCATCACCATCATGTCTCCCTGTAGTAACTATAGACCCATCACCATCCTGTCTCCCCACACCTATAGGCCCATCACCATCCTGTCTCCCTGCACAAAGTATAGGCCCATCACCATCCTGTCTCCCTGCACAAAGTATAGGCCCATCACCATCCTGTCTCCCTGCACTAACTATAGGCCCATCACCATCCTGTCTCCCTGCACTAACTATAGGCCCATCACCATCCTGTCTCCCTGCACTAACTATAGTCACATCACCATCCTGTCTCTCTGCTCTAACTGTAGGCTCATCACCATCCTGTCTCCCTGCACTAACTATAGGCCCATCACCATCCTGTCTCCCTGCACTAAGTATAGGCCCATCACCATCCTGTCTCCCTGCACTAACTATAGGCCCATCACCATCCTGTCTCTCTGCTCTAACTCTAGGCCCATCACCATCCTGTCTCCTGCACTAACTATAGGCCCATCACCATCCTGTCTCCCTGCTCTAACTATAGGCCAATCACCATCCAGTCTCCTCAAGCACAACTATTTAAATTGATCACTGAGTATAACCTTCTGACACCCACGCAACATGGCTTTTGCCCAGACATTAGTACTTCTACAGCTCTTACAAACTTCATCACATCAATAAACCAACACAAGGATGAAGGTAAATTTGTCTCTGCAGTTTTCTTAGACCTTTCCAAAGCTTTAAA
Source organism: Protopterus annectens (assembly GCF_019279795.1). NCBI lineage: Eukaryota > Metazoa > Chordata > Ceratodontiformes > Protopteridae > Protopterus > Protopterus annectens. The sequence continues at coordinate 1,514,678,408 of NC_056726.1, read as the reverse complement.
TGCTGTTTCTCATTTAATTCTCATGCAAAGACTCTCTAATCTTGGAATTTTCTCTCCTGATTCCAAAGCTAACTTTCAAGGAGGTTCCAAGTTGTAAAATGTCTTAATACGTACTTCTGTGACTGTAGGAGTCCATCAGTTTTCAATTCTTAGGTCTTTACTCTTTAACATCTTTATAAATTATCTCCATAGAGTAAAAGAAAAAAAAACAAGCAACTCTAGTTCAGTATTCATCTATTATGATACTAATCTGCTTTCCCTCAAGAAGAAAAAAAAACACAAGATTCACTTGCATTAATTGCATCATGGTTAACAAAATCACAGCTCTTTCTCACCCCCCCCAAAAAAAAAATTTATGCATTTCACCCCTAAGAATTACACTTCAGATAAAACCATTTTTGTAAATGCCTCATCTAACAACACTAAAACTGAGCTCATCCCATATACTAAACTCCAAGGGGCTATCATTGGTGAAAACCTATAAATAAAACATTCATATAAATGAAGCTGTGAAACAAAATTATCAAAAATTGTGATTACTATACAAAGCTGTTCCCTATTTTGCTAGCTCTACTAGGAGACAAGTGACTTCCACATTCATATTCAAAACCTTAATCTTTTCCACTTTCATTCTTATTAACATATAAACAACCCTGATTCACTTACTAGAACTAAGCTGCAATAAAATGGCAAAACTTGCTGCAGTCTTATAAAGCTCATCATTGTAAAGAAAGTTTTCTGGCTTGAACTCTCACATTACATGGCTTTGTCCTGCCTCTTGTCTCAAACAACCTCATAGGTTCTTAGGTGAATACTAGGCTAACAGCCCTGAAGGGCCATTTTAAGCCTAGTCATAACCTAAGGTCAGAATCAAACTCTGTACCTTCTCTCCATGAGGTAAAAACATTAACCATTATGCATTATCTATAACCTGACTTGCTGCATGAGCTTAGTTAACATCCTCAAACTTTACTCTCCGAATCGATTTCTTCACTTTACCTATAGGTTCATAGGTTAGTACTAAGTTAACTGCCCTTGCGAGCCATTTTAAGCCTAGCCAATTATCTCTTGTGAGACTCAAACCCTGCAACTTGTGCTTGTAAGGCAAACACCTTAACCATTAGGCCATCCTCCCTATAACAAATTGGTCTTCTTCACAACCAAAGCCAATAACCATTTCATGTTGCTGGGCTATGGAATGTCATCACAATTTAAATAAAACAACTTAATAAAATGAAGCCTTTCAAAGATGGAGTCAGAGAACACCTACAAAATTAAATGGCCATGTCCCAGCCCATTACCAGACAAATTCTTTTACCTACTATACTTCGCAACCTCCTTTACAAACTGGCATCTGCTTGCCCTCACTTTCTCTCACCGTCGCTGCCCTTTGGCACACCCAACCTTCTCTGCTCTTTTATCCATATACAACGGTACCCTTGGACAATTTTGTTGTACTCACTCATATTTAACATATTCACTTCATTCCCACAAATACTAAACATTTTTTTAGCTATACATTTCTAACTCTCTCACCTTGGCTTCATATACAAACAATTTTCTTACTCCTACACGCACCTTCTATTGTTTTCTCTACTGTCCTTTCTATTAACCACACCAAGTAAACCTTGGCAATTCAGAAACTGAAAAGAATCTAATATCTCTATAAATACACATTTATGCAACCTATAGTATTTTCAAGATTCGTGATTAAATTATGTGACATTTCTGTTCAATCTCTTATCTAAAAATGTCAATCTGTAATGCACCTGGATTTTAATATTTTTATTGTCATATTTCCATACGATACTGTAATCATGCAACTTTGTAATCTCACTGGGGCTTTTCTCTCCAGGCCTCTGCTGAAATAGGGCTTTTTGATGCCCATTCAGACTATCCCAGTAAACAAATGCAAAATAAATAAATAATTAATGTATGTATGTATGTATGTATGTATGTATGTATGTATGTATGTAAGTATGCATGTAAGTATGTATGTATGTATGTAAGTATGTATGTATGTAAGTATGTATATAAGTAAGTATGTATGTATGTAAGTATGTATGTAAGTATGTATGTATGTATGTAAGTATGTAAGTATGTATGTAAGTATGTATGTATGCATGTAAGTATGTATGTATGCATGTAAGTATGTATGTATGCATTTATTTGTTTATTTGCATGCTGCTTACTAGGAAAGTCTGACTGGACAGAGTTCCTTTTCATTGCTGGCCTAGGGAGAAATGTCCCTTGAAGCTGACACTGAATGTATTTTATAATGGACATTTACAAACTTTTTGTAATTATACAAACTTATTTATGTATGCACTTATATTAGACATATGCATGGAAAAATTTAGACAATGTTAGGCTGAGGGAATTTAAAATAATAATTTTGTTGAAAGGTGTGATAGCTGATATACAGCATAGTGGTGCAGTGGTAGCATTGTTGCCTCACAGCAAAAGGTTCTCCAGTTAGTTTCTGGTCAGGGGAGCCTTCTGTGTGGAGTCAGCATGTCCTCCCTGCATTCGTGTGGGTTTCCTCTGGGTACTCTGTTTTCCTCCTATGTTACAAAGACATGCATCCGGAATGTTTCTCCCCGGACCTCCGTTGAAAACTGGCTTAGTTCCAAGTTGGACTTTCCCGTTAAACAAAAATAAATAAAAAAATATACTAAGCGACTGCTAATAGTACTCTGTGAGAAATGAGGAAAGTCATTGGTCATGTCATAGTGTTTGAGTCTCTGCACATCTTAACAGTCTTCAAAAAGTCTCTGAGGGTATACTGTTACTGTATAACAACATACGAGTCCATGCACACCGTAGTAGTCCTGAAATGAGTATCTATGAATATGTACTGAGTACAATGATATATTTGAGAAAATGTAGTTTTATTTAGTTCAGTGAATCACTGAAGGAAAAGATATTTTGTAATTATATTTGTGACAAGATCTGGAGACAAGATTGGAACAGATCCATCATTTGGATGAGACATTAAACAGAAACTCCATCGGCTTAAGTTGGTGGTAGCTTTGGTGGATGTAAAAGATCCAATGGGAATTATGGAAGAGAACCGAGGAAGTGACTTGGACAATTTACCTTAGTCAGTATGAATACCACCTGGGGTCTCTTCCTGAAAAGAGACCATTGGCCCAGTGGGACTAACCTGGTCTTCAAAATGTAAATAAGACAAAATAAATCTGACAGTATTTGGAACAGTTCCAGATATGTGCTACGGTGTATTTGTGACATGTACATATACACATATATACACAAAATGTTAAGTTTTTCAACAATTCGGAGGTCGTGTGAAATCCCTTCTAACATTCTTGTGCACTCGCTCTGTTGCAAATCTTTATGACACATACTAAACACATCCTTCTATTCCAGACCTTCAGTAATGTCATGTATTTATTAAAAAGGAAAGGCTCAGGGCTAAACTCTGTGGCACATTAATAGTAACAATCCTAACTTCAGCAGAAACTGCTTTGCCTGCACCTTTTGTATGATCTTACTCTGGAATATGTCTTATTCTGACTTTCCAGATGTAGTTGTTGCTCTATTGTCAAGTTTTTTTTCCATTATTACACTGATAAAGAGTGAAACATACAGGCCCAAGTGTATAAATTGACTAATTTAGTAGCAAGGTTTTCTGGTTCCTACAATGCTACGCAAGTATTTTGCCAGTCGGATAGCTGAAAAATTAAATGCAAAGTATAACTATCATTAGACCAAAGTCTGGGTACATCACTTAACAACATTCAGCAGTGCCATTCATCATAAATGTGAGGAACACCATGCTAAAAACACCATGAAAACTACAATGATGCTAGATTTTCAGATGGTTCATACATACAAATATCATTACAAAGTTCATTTTAAGATGGCATAGGCTTTGGCTTCCCATTAAGCGATTGGAAGTTTCATTGAAAATGTAATCGCATGATCAGCTGAGCATGCAGTGCACTGGAGCAGCCCAAGAGTGACCACAAGGTGCAGTTAGGTTCAGGCAGTTTAACATTCACACTGACACTTATCTTTGGCATAATTATATTAAGTCTGTCCCACTAATATGCAGTGTTGTCACTCACCAAATTTAGTCTGCTAATAAAATCTTACTGGCATTGGTACTCATTTCTCTCAGAAGCAAAATTTCAAAGAACTGAATAAGTCATATGGGCTATGCTATAAATGTGGGACTTCCAGCCTAATAGGGAATCAGTGGAATGATGTGCCATGCATCCATATTGCATACCCCTGCAGGGATACTCACAGTGTTGTTTAACATTGCACACTCTCTCTCAAAGAAGGCAAGGCTTGTTCAGGAATACATGCACACACACAAACACACACACACACACACACATACACACACACACACACACACACACACACACACACACACACTTGCCGGCAAACAGATATTATGGCCAGTGTATACCTTGGACTATATATTTGTCTGGTGTAAATAGTCATGCTGCAGTACTTTATACTGTGGCTGCATGTTTTTTTCTGTGTAACAGAGCTGAAATAATTTACAGTGAACATTATTAGTTTTATTTTAATATAGTCAGACATCTGAAATGCCCACAACCAACAAAGTATCTATAACTGCTGTGTATAGGGGACTGTCCCTGCTGTCCTTTGTCTAAGTTAAGCAGTCATAACTCTGGCTTTGCATGATAAATATGCATTTTTGTCAAGCAAGTGGATAATGTACTGAGGCTGGCTATTGTACATGTGAAACAGAGTCAAAAAATTACTTTGGCCATTTTCTTTACTAATACATTCTGTTTTGTAGTTAGACATCCAAAATGTACATATTCAAAATTTGGTTATAATTCCATAGTACAGGTGTTGTATATGGTTGAAAATGTATGACATTGGTGCTGTTTGCCTAAATTAACCTACCATTATTCTGGATGTGTAGGTTTAATGAGTGCTTGTGTGAAGCAGGTTGGGATGCTTTACTGTGTCTGGCTACTGTATGTGTAAATGAGATAGACTTAAAATAAATGAGATTGGCCTCTATTATTAGAAGTTTTGACATCTGTGGTGTATATATTCATCAAAGGTGACCATAAATGCTAGGTACTGCATCTGTCTGTAGATGAAAAGTGAATGACCCTACTGACATTTGCTTCGCTTAAGCAGTCATTTTTTGACTTTGCAGAATCAAGACAAATTTTGTGAAGGAAGCTGAAATACATTATTGTGTGAAAAATAATTTAAATAAATTATTTTGCCTATTTATTTTTCTCACCATCTCAAACATGTGATGCATTAACAGCTAACAAAGAGCTATAACTACTAGGCACAGTAATTATAGTTGGATGAAAGTGACAGCCTTGCTGTTTGTTTGAACAGTTTGAGAAATCGTTAACATGACTTTAGCACTTAAATGCATTTGTGTGTTATAAGTTGGAATGCTACTCTGTCAATACAATGTGCTTGCTTGAAACAAGCTTAAATGAAATTATTGTGGCCATGTTTTTCTTACCACGATCAAGTCATCTGAGGTATGCAGAGTTAAAAGAAAGTGTTCATAATTGCTGGATACAGCTGAAGTCCATTGATAAAAGTGAATTATCCTTGCTTTTGATTGTTCATATTTAAACAATTCCTGATCAGGCTTGGAAGAAGTAGTGCCAGGCAGTGAACTACACTTGCAGAAATAAGTGCAAAATGATCATTGTTGTGATGCATCATCATCATCATCAGCTCCATTTTTCCCATTTTCTACATGGGGTCTAGGGGTATCGTGTTAACTGTTGCCATCTCTCTCAATTCAATGCCACACTTCTGCCTTCTTCAACACTCATGCACGACTGTCACAGATCTTCTTTCACACAACTGATCCACCTGTCTGGTGGATACCCTTGTTTCTTCTTAACTTCTTCCTGTCAAGTCCTAAATCTTCTTTACTAGATTTTCTTCTGCTTTTCTGCAAATGTGTCCAAACCACCACAGTCGTTCTCTTTGATCTGTTCTGCAATTGGAGCTACTTTGGCTTCTGCTCTTATGTTCTCGTTTCTTCATCTGTCCACAGTGTGTACCCTAACATCCTTGTCAGGCCCTTCATTTCCATCACCTCTAGCTTCTTCAACTGTTCTGCCTTCACTGCCCAGGTTTCTGTACCTTACAGTAGTACTGGTCACACCACCATCTTGTACACCTTACTTTTCAGCTTCTTTGGCATTCTTCTGTCATACACTTTATCTGACAGTCTGTGCCAGTTGACTGCAGTCTCTCTGATTCTAGCTTTGACCTTGTCACTCAGATTTACCTTCTCCTCAACCACCCCTCCCAGATACTTGAAGCTATTTACCTGCTGCACTATCTTCCCTTCTATCTCAGTTCTCAGTTTCTTCTGAATGCCACAATTTGCTGCAATTACATTTGTCTTAACTTCCTCCCATGTGCCTTCAGTTTTGCATTCCATTCTCCTATACTTCGCTGAAGTTCTTGCTTAGCGCCTGCCCGTAATGCCACATCATCTGCATACAGCAACTTTTTTTATCTGTCCCCACTGACCTGTTCACTAATGTAGTCCATCACCAGTATGAACAGTAGTGGTCTCAAAGCTGAACCCTGATCCATACTCACTCCCACTGGGAACCCCACTGAGAGACTGAACACTGATCATACTTGAGTCATTGGGCCCTTTACATAGCCTACACTAATTCTACCAATGTTTCTGGGACTTCCAGCCACTGCAGGACTGCCCAAATCAGCCTTCTTGGGATTTCGTCATATGCTTTTTTCAAGTCTAGGAATGCCCACTTGGACTCTTTCCTCAATTCTAGCTTCTTCTCAACTAACTGTCTCACTACAAACATCGGATCAGTTGTGTTGCATCCTGATCTGTATATGAACTGCTCATCTCCCATCCTACATTCTACTAATTGAAAACAGAATTGCAGCAGATAGTAAAGACAACCACAAGGCCTTTTATACTTATGCAAAGAACCTCCATGGCAATACCCAGATTTGCTCTGAGCTACTGCACAATGGTACCACCTATACTGAGCCAACAGATATTCTCAATATACTGGCCAACAGATTTAATGCCAACTTTACCCCTCTCTTCCCCCCACAAAGAACCAATCACAATACCAGTAGATTGCCAGGCACCCAGTATTACTGCTGCACAGGTTAAAACAGCACTGTCCAAAGCCAAGAATACAGCTTCTATGGGACCTGACAATATCCCTGGCTGTGTTCTACATGAACTACAGAGTGAACTGGCACCGCACCTGTTTGCCCTGTTTAATCACAGCCTCACCTCAGGCTTTGCCCCTACTGAATGGCACACTGCTACAGTCATCCCTCTCCACAAACAGGAGCGAGTACTAACACTGGGAACTATCGCTCCATTAGCCTGACGAGTCTGATATGCAAAACTATGGAACGCATCATCATAGACCTAATAAACAAGGATATAGGGAATCTCCAAACTCTGAATCCCACACAGCTTGGTTTTGTGAAGTGTAGATCATGTCTGCTCAACCTGGTCGACTTCTTTGAGTCAGTCACCAGAGCTGTGGATGAAGACAAGGTGCTTCATACAGCCTACCTTGATCTGGCCAAGGCCTTTGATACCATTCCCCACTCAGGAATCATAGAAAAACTCACTAAGCTGGGCATCAACCCCTATATCACTAGTCGGGTTGCAAACTGGCTCACAGATAGAACCCACAGTGTGAAAGCAGATGACTCCAAGTCAGACTGCTGACCAGTCATGAGTGGAGTCCCACAGGGTTTGGTCCTGGGTCCTCTCCTGTTTGGTATCTACTTCTCTGAAGTCCAGGCCAAGATGAAGGGACTCTGGCTGACAAAGTTCACAAGTTGGGAGCTACTATTAACTCTCCACATGATGTTGACATCCTGCAGAAAGACCTCACTGAGACCAATGACTGGTGTCAGAACCATGGCCATAGGTTCAATGCCAAAAAATGTGTTGTCATCCACTTTGGGAAAAACTCAGTTCCGATGAATTACCATGTTGATGGTAGTCCACTGAACACAGAAGGCATTATAAAGGATATGGGAACACAGGTTGACAGCAACCTCTCTTTTGACCACCACATTGCCACTGTTGTCAGAGAGTCCTTCTATGTGGCACATCTCATTACTAAGCATTTTGCATCCAGGAAGAAAGAGGTCATTGTCTCCCTCTACTCTTCCCTCATTAGGCTAATCATCAAGTACAATGCCCCATTTGGCATGTACCTCACTAGACACCTGCTACAACTGGAGAGGCTGCAAAAGTACCTCACAAAGATGTTCCTAGGCCTTAAACACATGTCCTATATGGACAGATTCAAAAAAACTCAAACTATTCTCTGTCTCATATTGCCTACTTAAAGGCAATGTTTGTTTGATTTACAAAGCCATGTCTGACCCGGCTCTGTTAGAAATGTTACATCTAAAAAAATCCCAATCCCTCCACACCACACACTCCAGAGACCTCAACCTCATTACCACAATCAACAGAACCTGCTGGTGGGACAGGTTCATAATCCAGAGGCTGCCCATCCTATGGAATAGACTTCTCATGCACGTCAAACAGAGCGCCTCACTGGCCCTCTTCAAGAGAAATCTTGATGAGTGGATGGGAAATAGAAAATTCATCCCAGGGATTACTCCAACTCAACATAGGCACTGGGAACTAATGTCGGGTGGCACAATGCCATGGTAATCCATGGGCTAAGCTTGTAAAAGCTCAAGGGCCATTAGTCTAGTACACACCTCAGAACCTATGAACTACTCTGCGTATCTATTTATCAGTCACCCTCTCCAGAACTTTCATGCAATGTCACAGGGGTTTCACAATTTCTGAGTGTTTGTGGATGGTGCTGCATTATATGAAAATGTAAGAAGTTGACCATAATACATGTCATGTCCCATCATACTCAGAATTCAGAAATGTACACAATAACTGTCTGTCTCTGGTGACTGGAGCAGAATATGTGTCAAAGTAAATGATCGCTGCTAAAGTGTCACAGAGAGTAACACTGCCATTTCACAGAGTGTTATTAAATGATCGCTGCTGAAGTGTCATAGAGAGTAGCACTGCCATTTCACAGAGTGTTATTAAATGATCGCTGCTGAAGTGTCACAGAGAGTAACACTGCCATTTCACAGAGTGTTATTAAATGACCGCTACTAAAGTGTCACAGAGAGTAGCACTGCCATTTCACAGAGTGTTATTAAATGATCGCTGCTGAAGTGTCACAGAGAGTAGCACTGCCATTTCACAGAGTGTTATTAAATGATCGCTGCTGAAGTGTCACAGAGAGTAACACTGCCATTTCACAGAGTGTTATTAAATGATCGCTGCTGAAGTGTCACAGAGAGTAGCACTGCCATTTCACAGAGTGTTATTAAATGACCGCTACTAAAGTGTCACAGAGAGTAGCACTGCCATTTCACAGAGTGTTATTAAATGATCGCTGATGAAGTGTCACAGAGAGTAGCACTGCCATTTCACGGAGTGTTATTAAATGATCGCTGCTGAAGTGTCACAGAGAGTAGCACTGCCATTTCACAGAGAGTTATTAAATGACCGCTACTAAAGTGTCACAGAGAGTAGCACTGCCATTTCACAGAGTGTTATTAAATGATCGCTGCTGAAGTGTCACAGAGAGTAGCACTGCCATTTCACGGAGTGTTATTAAATGATCGCTGCTGAAGTATCACAGAGAGTAACACTGCCATTTCACAGAGTGTTATTAAATGATCGCTGCTGAAGTGTCACAGAGAGTAGCACTGCCATTTCACAGAGTGTTATTAAATGATCGCTGCTGAAGTGTCACAGAGAGTAGCACTGCCATTTCACGGAGTGTTATTAAATGATCGCTGCTGAAGTGTCACAGAGAGTAGCACTGCCATTTCACAGAGTGTTATTAAATGATCGCTGCTGAAGTGTCACAGAGAGTAGCACTGCCATTTCACGGAGTGTTATTAAATGACCGCTACTAAAGTGTCACAGAGAGTAGCACTGCCATTTCACAGAGTGTTATTAAATGATCGCTGCTGAAGTGTCACAGAGAGTAGCACTGCCATTTCACAGAGTGTTATTAAATGATCGCTGCTGAAGTGTCACAGAGAGTAACACTGCCATTTCACAGAGTGTTATTAAATGATCGCTGCTGAAGTGTCACAGAGAGTAGCACTGCCATTTCACAGAGTGTTATTAAATGATCGCTGCTGAAGTGTCACAGAGAGTAGCACTGCCATTTCACGGAGTGTTATTAAATGATCGCTGCTGAAGTGTCACAGAGAGTAACACTGCCATTTCACGGAGTGTTATTAAATGATCGCTGCTGAAGTGTCACAGAGAGTAACACTGCCATTTCACAGAGTGTTATTAAATGATCGCTGCTGAAGTGTCACAGAGAGTAACGCTGCCATTTCACGGAGTGTTATTAAATGATCGCTGCTGAAGTGTCACAGAGAGTAACGCTGCCATTTCACGGAGTGTTATTAAATGATCGCTGCTGAAGTGTCACAGAGAGTAATGCTGCCATTTCACGGAGTGTTATTAAATGATCGCTGCTGAAGTGTCACAGAGAGTAACGCTGCCATTTCACGGAGTGTTATCCTCTTTTTGATGTTTTGTCAGTAGTTCCATCTGTGTGGAGTGTGCATGTCCTTCAGGAATATAAAGATGATGAGTAAAGATCAAAATTATTTTATTAGCCAAGTATATAGAAGATTATTTGATCCACTATGGTTAAAAAAGAGAGAACATTTTATCAGGATAAGAGACCTCTATCTCCTTTTTAACAGGTGTATTCCAAGAGAAGACAGGGTTTAGTCCTTGAAGGGCAAAAATATAAGAACCAACTAAGACAGATATGCCAATGCTAAACTAGGCAAACAAACTACAAACCTATAAACAAACTGCTAATATGGAAGAAGACATTAATAAACTTAAATCTAAACAAAGGCAAGGTAAACATAAGTTTATAGGTTCATAGGTAATTACTAGGCTAATGGTGCAAAAGCCTTTACAAGCCTAGCCAATAATACCCAGGATATGATAGTATTATATCTTAATTAGCCATATATGGGATCTGGTAGTATCAGGGTAGTGGGTCTTTGAGTGTTGGAGCCCTGAATCATTTTACAGACTGCCTCTGTCTATAAGGGACATGGGCAGTACCCCAAGAGTGAATTTATGGTTCCCCATCCATTTATCCAAATTCTTTTTGAAGAGAATGAGGGACAAGCTTTGTTTTATGAAGATGAAAAGTTTATTCCATAGATGAAGTAGCCTTTCGGAAAAAAATCTGTCTCTCCAGCAAGTTCTGCTAGAGTCACAAATAAGGTTTGTGTCTATGGAATGTGTAACACTCATATAATCTTTCTTGCAAATATGTAACATTTTCATCAGGGCTAGATCACAAAATGCCTTGTAGGTCAGACATAAGTCATCTCACAATAATCAATATGGGATGGAGTAAAGAGAAATGGCCTTTAGCTGATCCACATAAAACACATGTCTTATGTTTTGTGTTTTTATAGAGAAAACTCTGGGGATGCTCCAACTGGTGTAAGTACCTGGTTAGTTACATGCAGAAGGTAGCATTGTACTCGATTATGGGCCTTATGTGGGCCAAATACAGTGGCACTATGGCTTCCTTTGACCTTGATTCTGTGCCTTTATTTAGAAGATCAGACACACAGAAGGTTTCCCTCACTACCACAGCTATCTGGTGGTAAAAATTTAGGTTATTATCTGTGTTCCTAGGTGTCTCACCCTGGACCTAGTTTTTCTGGTGTGCTAGCAGTATTACAATTTACAGGAATATCCAATTTACAGAAGGCTATGATTATGCATTTTTTAGCATTTAATCTGAGACCATGGTTTTCACACTAGTCATTTGTCATTTTTAGGCCTGTTTGTAAAATGTCAACATCATTTGGGAATTCAGTGATTACTCCCAGCTTAGAGTCATCAGCAAACATGGTGAGCCAGGGGCACCCAGCATTGGCCTTCACTACAGAGAATATATACCAAACAGGAAATGTCACAACACTGACCCCTGTGGGACATGGTTAGTAAAAAATTTCTTATTAGAAGTGGGTTTGCCCAGCTGGACAACATGTATCCTGTCACTGAGCCAGTTTGCTATCCATCTGATGATATAGTCAAGTTAAATCAAAGACAAACTATACTTTATTGTCATTCAGAATCACACAAGTGCAAAAAACTGAATGAAATTCCATATATACGGACTCAAATGTGTAAATGTCACAGAGTCTTAATACAATAAGACATTAATGCATATATAACTACTTACTATATACCATAATGTTCTAGACAAATAATACTAATACTGCACATAAATTAAAGCCACTTTAATATTTACTATACAGTGATCTATTTGCTTGCTTCAGTATTGCACAGTACAGAGGAAGACATTGCATTAGACATTTAAACTGAGTATTGCCCAGAATGAGACATTCATGAGTATTGCACTGTGACTAAGTTACATACTAGCATTAGATACTGCACTATAATGAGACATTTATGAGTACTGTACTGTGACTGAATTACAGACTAGCATTAGATATTGCACTATAATGAGCCATTCATGAGTATTGCACTGTGACTAAGTTACATACTAGCATTAGGTACTGCAATATAATGAGACATTCTTGAGTACTGTACTGTGAAAGTGTTACAGACTAGCATTAGATATTGCACTCTAATGAGACATTTGTGAGTCCTGCACTGGGAATGAGTTACAGACTAGCATTAGATACTGCACTATAATGAGACATTCATGAGTACTGCACTGTGACTTAGTTACAGACTAGCATTAGATACTGCACTATAATGAGACATTCATGAGTACTGCACTGTGACTTAGTTACAGACTAGCATTAGATACTGCACTATAATGAGACATTCATGAGTACTGCACTGTGAATGAGTTACAGACTAGCGTTAGATATTGCACTATAATGAGACCTTCTTGAGTACTGCACTGTGACTGAGTTACAGACTAGCATTAGATACTGCACTATAATGAGACATTCATGAGTACTGCACTGTGAATGAGTTACAGACTAACATTAGATACTGAACTATAATGAGACAGTCATGAGTACTGTTCTGTGACTGAGACACAGACTAGCATTAGATATTGCACTATAATGAGACTTTCATGAGTTCTGCAGTGTGACTGATTACAGACTAGCATTAGATACTGCATTACAATGAGACTTTCATGAGTACTGCACTGTGACTGAATACAGACCAGCATTAGATATTGCACTATAATGAGAAATCCATGAATGCTGCACTGTGACTGAGTTACAGACTAGCATTAGATACAGCACTATAATGAGGCATTCTTGAGTACTGCACTGTGACTGAGTTACAGACTAACATTAGATACTGCACTATAATGAGACATTCATGAGTACTGCACTGTGACTTAGTTACAGACTAGCGTTAGATATTGCACTATAATGAGACATTCTTGAGTACTGCATGGTGACTGAGTTACAGACTAGCATTAGATACTTCACTATAATGAGACATTCATGAGTACTGCATCGAGACTGAGATACAGACTAGCATTAGATATTGCACTATAATGAGATATTCATGAGTACTGCACTGTGACTGAGTTACAGACTAACATTAGATATTGCACTATAATGAGATATTCATGAGTACTGCACTGTGACTGAGTTACAGACTAGCATTAGATATTGCACTGTAATGACACATTCATAAGTACTGCACTGTGACTGAGTTACAGACTAGCATTAGATACTGCACTATAATGAGAAATGAATGAGTGCTGCACTGTAAGTGAGTTACAGACTAGCATTAGATATTGCATTATAATGAGACATTCACGAGTACTGCACTGTGACTGAATTACAGACTAGCATTAAATATTACACTATAATGAGATATTCATGAGTACTGCACTGTGACTGAGTTACAGACTAGCATTAGATATTGCACTATAATGACACATTCATGAGTACTGCACTGTGACTGAGTTACAGACTAGCATTAGATACTGCACTATAATGAGAAATGAATGAGTACTGCACTGTAAGTGAGTTACAGACTAGCATTAAATATTGCATTATAATGAGACATTCACGAGTACTGCACTGTGACTGAATTACAGACTAGCATTAAATATTACACTATAATGAGATATTCATGAGTACTGCACTGTGACTGAGTTACAGACTAGCATTAGATATTGCACTATAATGACACATTCATGAGTTACTGCACTGTGACTGAGTCACAGAGTAGCATTACAGACTGCACTATAATGACACATTCATGAGTACTGCACTGTGACTGAGTTACAGACTAGCATTAGATATTACACTATAATGACAAATTCATGAGTATTGCACTGGGACTGAGTTACAGACTAGCATTAGATACTGCACTATAATGAGACATTCATGAGTACTGCAGGGTGACTGAGATACAGACTAGCATTAGATACTACACTATAATAAGACTTTTATGAGTACTGCAGTGTGATTGATTATAGACTAGCATTAGATACTGCATTACAATGAGACATTCATGAGTACCGCACTGTAACTGAATACAGACTAGCATTAGTTATTGCACTATAATGAGAAATCCATGAGTGCTGCACTGTGACTGAGTTAAAGACTAGCATTAGATACTGCACTATAATGAGACATTCCTGAGTACTGCACTGTGACTGAGTTACAGGCTAGCATTAAATACTGCACTATAATGAGACATTCTTGAGTCCTGCACTGTGACTGAGTTACAGACTAGCTTTAGATACTTCACTATAATGAGACATTCACGAGTACTGCATCAAGACTGAGTTACAGACTAGCATTAGATACTTCACTATAATGAGACATTCATGAGTACTGTACTTTGATGGAGTTACAGACTAGCATTAGATATTGCACTATAATGAGACATTCATGAGTACCGCACCGTGACTGAATTACAGACTAGCATTAGATATTGCACTATAATGCGATATTCATGAGTACTGCACTGTGACTGAGTTACAAACTAACATTAGATATTGCACTATAATGAGATATTCATGAGTACTGCACCGTGACTGAGTTACAGACTAGCATTCGATATTGCATTATAATGACACATTTATGAGTACTGCACTGTGACTGAGTTACAGACTAGCATTAGATACTGCACTATAATGAGAAATTAATGAGTGCTGCACTGTGACTGAGTTACAGACTAGCATTAGATATTGCACTATAATGAGACATTCATGAGTGCTGCACTGTGACTGAATTACAGACTAGCATTAAATATTGCACTATAATGAGATATTCATGAGTACTGCACTGTGACAGAGTTACAGACTAGCATTAGATATTTGACTATAATGACACATTCATGAGTACTGCACTGTGACTGAGTCACAGACTAGCATTAGAGACTGCACTATAATAACACATTCTTGAGTACTGCACTGTGACTGAGTTACAGACTAGCATTAGATATTACACTATAATGACAAATTCATGAGTACTGCACTGTGACTGAGTTACAGACTAGCATTAGATACTGCACTATAATGAGACATTCATGAGTACTGCAGTGTGACTGAGATACAGACTAGCATTAGATACTGCATTATAATAAGACTTTCATGAGTACTACAGTGTGACTGATTGCAGACTAGCATTAGATACTGCATTACAATGAGACATTCTTGAGTACCGCACTGTGACTGAATACAGACTAGCGTTAGATATTGCACTATAATGAGAAATCTATGAGTGCTGCACTGTGACTGAGTTACAGACTAGCATTAGATACTGCACTATAATGAGACATTCTTGAGTACTGCACTGTGACTGAGTTACAGACTAGTAATAGATACTGCACTATAATGAGACATTCATGAGTACTGCACTGTGACTGAGTTACAGACTAGCATTAGATACTGCACAATAATGAGACATTCATGAGTCCTGCACTGTGACTGAGTTACAGACTAGCATTAGATACTGCACTACAGTGAGACATTCTTGAGTCCTGCACTGTGACTGAGTTACAGACTAGCGTTACATATTGCACGATAAGGAGACATTCTTGAGTACAGCACTGTGACTGAGTTACAGACTAGCATTACACTATAATGAGACATTCATGAGTACTGCATCGTGACTGAGTTACAGACTAGCATTAGATACTTCACTATAATGAGACATTCATGATTTCTGCACATTGACTGAGTTAAAGACTAGCATTAGATATTGCACTATAATGAGACATTCATGAGTACCGCACTGTGACTGAATTACAGACTAGCATTAGATATTGCACTATAATGAGATATTCATGAGTACTGCACTGTGACTGAGTTACAGACTAGCATTAGATATTGCACTAAATGAGAAATGAATGAGTGCTGCACTGTGACTGAGTTACAGACTAGCATTAGATATTGCACTATAATGAGACATTCATGAGTACCGCACTGTGACTGAATTACAGAGTAGCATTACATATTGCACTATAATGAGACATTCATGAGGACTGCACTGTGACTGAGTTACAGACTAGCATTAGATACTGCACTATGAGACATTCATGAGTACTGCACTGTGACTGAGTTACAGACTATCATTAGATACTGCATTATAATGAGACATTCATGAGTACTGCACTGTGAGTGAGTTACAAACTAGCATTACATATTTCACTATAATGAGACATTGATGAGTATTGCATTGATTGAGTTACAGACTAGCACTACATACTGCACTATAATGAGGCATTCATGAGTAATGCACTGTGACTGAGTTACAGACTAGCATTAGATACTGCATTATAATGAGACATTCATGAGTACTGCACTGTGACTGAATTACAGACTAGCATTAGATACTTCACTATAATGAGACATTCATGAGTACTGCATCATGACTGAGTTACAGACTAGCATTAGATACTGCACTATAATGAGATATTCATGAGTACTGCACTGTGACTGAGTTACAGACTAGCATTAGATACTGCACTATAATGAGACTTTCATGAGTACTGCAGTGTGACTGATCACAGACTATCATTAGATACTGCATTACAATGAGACATTCATGAGTACCACA
Organism: Protopterus annectens; assembly: GCF_019279795.1. Classification (NCBI taxonomy): domain Eukaryota; kingdom Metazoa; phylum Chordata; order Ceratodontiformes; family Protopteridae; genus Protopterus; species Protopterus annectens. The sequence continues at coordinate 1,514,661,266 of NC_056726.1, read as the reverse complement.
CTGTGCCTGAATACAGACTAGCGTTAGATATTCCACTATAATGAGACATTCATGAGTACTGCACTGTGACTGAGTTACAGACTAGCATTAGATACTGAACTATAATGAGACATTCATGAGTACTGCACTTTGACTTAGGTACAGACTAGCATTAGATATTGCATTATAATGAGATATTCATGAGTGCTGCACTGTGACTTAGTTACAGAATAGCGTTAGATATTGCACTATAATGAGATATTCATGAATACTGCACTGTGACTCAGTACAGACTAGCATTACATATTCCACTATAATGAGAAATTCATGAGTGCTGCACTGTGACTGAGTTACAGACTAACATTAGATACAGAACTATAATGAGACATGCATGAGTACTGCATCGTGACTGATTTAGAGACTAGCATTAGATGTTACACTACAGTGAGATATACATGAGTACTGCCCTGTGACTGAGTTACAGACTAGCATTAGATGTTTCACTATAATGAGATATTCATGAGTACTGCACTGTGACTGAGTTACAGACTAGCATTAGATACTGCACTATAATGAGACTTTCATGAGTACTGCAGTGTGACTGATTACAGACTATCATTAGGTAATGCATTACAACGAGACATTCATGAGTACCGCACTGTGCCTGAATACAGACTAGCGTTAGATATTCCACAATAATGAGACATTCATGAGTACTGCACTGTGACTGAGTACAGACTAGCATCAGATACTGAACTATAATGAGACATTCATGAATACTGCACTTTGACTTAGTTACAGACTAGCGTTAGATATTGCACTATAACGAGACATTCATGAGTACCGCACTGTGACTGAATTACAGACTAGCATTAGATATTGCACTAAATGAGATATTCGTGAGTACTGCACTGTGGCTGAGTTACAGACTAGCATTAGATACTGCACTATAATGACACTTTCATGAGTACTGCAGTGTGACTGATTACAGACTATCATTAGATACTGCATTACAATGACACATTCATGAGCAACGCACTGTGCCTGAATACACACTAGCTTTAGATATTCCACTATAATGAGACATTCATGAGTACTGCACTGTGACTGAGTTACCGACTAGCATTAGATACTGAACTATAATGAGACATTCATGAGTACTGCACTTTGACTTAGTTAAAGACTAGCGTTACATATTGCACTATAATGAGATATTCATGAGTGCTGCACTGTGACTTAGTTACAGAATACCGTTAGATATTGCACTATAATGAGATATTCATGAGTACTGCACTGTAACTCAACACAGACTAGCATTAGATATTCCACAATAATGAGAAATTTATGAGTGCTGCACTGTGACTGAGTTACTGACTAGCATTAGATACTGCACTATAATGAGACATTCATGAGTACTGCACTGTGACTTAGTTACAGACTAGCATTAGATATTGCAGTATACTAAGAAATTGATGAGTGCTTCACTGAGACTGAGTTAAAGACTAGCATTAGCTACTGCACTATAATGAGACATTCATGAGTACTGCACTGTGACTGAGTTACCGACTAGTATTAGATACTGCACTATAATGAGACATTCATGAGTACTGCACTGTGACTTAGTTACTGACTAGCATTAGATATTGCAGTATAATGAGAAATTGATGAGTGATACACTGAGACTGAGTTAAAGACTAGCATTAGCTACTGCACTATAATGTGACATTCATGAGTACTGCACTGTGACTTAGTTACAGACTAGCATTAGATATTGCAGTATAATAAGAAATTGATGAGTGCTTCACTGAGACTGAGTTAAAGACTAGCATTAGCTACTGCACTATAATGAGACATTCATGAGTACTGCACTGTGACTTAGTTACAGACTAGCATTAGATATTGCACTATAATGAGATATTCTTGAGTACTGCATGGTGACTGAGTTACAGACAAGGATTAAATACTGCACTATAATGAGACATTCATGAGTACTGCATCATGACTGAGTTAGAGACGAGCATTAGATACTTCACTATAATGAGACATTCATGAGTACTGCACTGTGACTTAGTTACAGACTAGCGTTAGATATTCCACTATAATGAGACATTCATGTGTTCTGCACTCTGACTGAGTTACAGACTAGCATTAGATACTGCACTATAATAGGTTCATAGCTCATAGTTTAGTACAAAACTAACTGCCCTTGCGAGACATTTTAAGCCTAGCCAATTATCCCCATTGAGACTCAAACCCTGTACCTTATGCTTGTAAGGCAAGCACCTTAGCCATTAAGCCACCCTCACATTCCTGAGTACTGCACTGTGACTGAGTTACAGACTAGCATTTGGTATTGCAGTATAATGAGACATTCATGAGTACTGCACTGTGACCGAGTTACAGACTACCATTCGATGATACACTATAATGAGAAATTCATGAGTACTGCCCTGTGACTGAGTTACAAACTAGCATAAGATACTGCACTATAATGAGACATTCATCATTACTGCATCATGACTGCGTTACAGACTAGCATTAGATGTTACACTATAATGAAACATTCATGAGTACTGCCCTCTGACTGAGTTACAAACTAGCATTAGACACTGCACTATAATGAGACATTCATGAGTACTGCATCATGACTGCGTTACAGACTAGCATTAGATGTTACACTATAATGAGACATTCATGAGTACCGCACTGTGACTGAATTACAAACTAGCATTAGATATTGCACTATAATGAGATATTCATGAGTACTGCACTGCGACTGAGTTACAGACTAGCATTAGATATTGCACTATAATGACACATTCATGAGTACTGCACTGTGACTGAGTTACAGACTAGCATTAGATTCTGCACAATAATGAGAAATTAATGAGTACTGCACTGTGACTGACTTACAGACTAGCATTAGATATTGCACTATAATGAGATATTCATGAGTACTGCATTGTGACTGAGTTACTGACTAGCATTAAATATTGCACTATAATGACACATTCATGAGTACTGCACTGTGACTGAGTTACAGACTAGCATTAGATACTGCACTATAATGCGAAATTAATCAGTGCTGCACTGTGACTGAGTTACAGACTAGCATTAGATATTGCACTATAATGAGACAGTCATGAGTACAGCACTGTGACTGAATTACAGACTAGTGTTAAATATTACACTATAATTAGATATTCATGAGTACTGCACTGTGACTGAGATACAGACTAGTATTAGATTCTGCACTATAATGAGACATTCATGAGTACTGCACTGTGACTTAGTTACAGACTAGCGTTAGATATTGCACTATAATGAGACATTCATGAGTACTGCACTGTTACTGAGTTACAGACTAGCATTAGATACTGCACTATAATGAGACATTCATGGTTGCTGCACTGTTACAGAGATACAGACTAGCATTAGATACTGCACTATAATGAGACTTTCATGAGTACTGCAGTGTGACTGATTACAGACTAGCATTAGATACTGCATTACAATGAGACATTCATGAGTACTGCACTGTGACTGAATACAGACTAGCATTAGATATTGCACTATAATGAGAAATCCATGAGTGCTGCACTGTGACTGAGTTACAGACTAGCATTAGATACGGCACTATAATGAGACATTCTTGAGTACTGCACTGTGACTAAGTTACAGACTAGCATTAGATACTGCACTATAATGAGACATTCGTGAGTCCTGCACTGTGACTGAGTTACAGACTAGCATTAGATACTGCACTATAATGAGACTTTCATGAGTACTGCAGTGTGACTGATTGCAGACTATCATTAGATACTGCATTACAATGAGACATTCATGAGTACCACACTGTGCCTGAATACAGACTAGCTTTAGATATTTCACTATAATGAGACATTCATGAGTACTGCACTGTGACTGAGTTACAGACTAGCATTAGATACTGCACTATAATGAGACTTTCATGAGTACTGCAGTGTGACTGATTGCAGACTATCATTAGATTCTGCATTACAATGAGACATTCATGAGTACCACACTGTGCCTGAATACAGACTAGCTTTAGATATTCCACTATAATGAGACATTCATGAGTACTGCACTGTGACTGTGTTACAGACTAGCATTAGATACTGAACTATAATGAGACATTCATGAGTACTGCACTTTGACTTACAGACTAGCGTTAGATATTGCACTATAATGAGATATTCATGAGTGCTGCACTGTGACTTAGTTACAGAATACCGTGAGATATTGCACTATAGTGTGATATTCATGAGTACTGCACTGTGACTCAACACAGACTAGCATTAGATATTGCAGTATAATGAGAAATTGATGAGTGCTACACTGAGACTGAGTTAATGACTAGCATTAGCTACTGCACTATAATGAGACATTCATGAGTACTGCACTGTGAGTGAATACAGACTAGCATTAGATACTGCACTATAATGAGACATTCATGAGTACTGCAGTGTGACTGAGATACAGACTAGCATTAGATACTGAACTATAATGAGACACTCATGAGTACAGCACTGTGACTGAATTACAGACTAGCATTAGATATTACACTATAATTAGATATTCATGAGCACTGCACTGTGACTTAGTTACAGACTAGCATTAGATATTCCACTATAGTAAGACATTCATGAGTGCTGCACTGTGACTGAGTTAAAGACTAGTATTAGATATTGCACTATAATGAGACATTCATGAGTACTGCACTGTGACTGAGTTACAGACTAGCATTAGATACTGCAATATAATGAGACATTCATGAATACTGCATCGTGACTGAGTTAGAGACTAGCATTAGATACTTCACTATAAGGAGACATTCAAGAGACTAGCATTAGATACTTCACTATAAGGAGACATTCAAGAGTACTGCACTGTGACTTAGTTACAGACTAGTGTTAGATATTCCACTATAATGAGACATTCATGAGTGCTGCACTGTGACTGTGTTACAGACTAGTATTAGATATCGCATTATAATGAGACATTCATGAGTACTGCACTGTGACGAGTTACAGACTAGCATTAGATACTGCACTATAATCGGTTCATAGTTCATAGTTTAGTACTAAACTAACTGCCCTTGTGAGCCATTTTAAGCCTAGCCAATTATCCCTGGTGTGACTCAAACCCTGCACCTTATGTTTGTAAGGCAAGCACCTTAGCTATTAAGCCAACCTCACATTCCTGAGTACTGCAGAGTGACTGAGTTTCAGACTAGCATTTGGTATTGCAATATAATGAGACATTCATGAGTACTGCACTGTGACCGAGTTACAGACTAGCATTCAATGTTACACTATAATGAGACATTCATGAGTACTGCCCTGTGACTGAGTTAAAAATTAGCATTAGATACTGCACTATAATGAGACATTCATGATTACTGCATCATGACTGTGTTACAGACTAGCATTAGATGTTACACTATAATGAAACATTCATGAGTACTGCCCTCTGACTGAGTTTTAAACTAGCATTAGATACTGCACTATAATGAGACATTCATGAGTACTGCATCATGACTGCGTTGCAGACTAGCATTAGATGTTACACTATAATGAGACATTCATGAGTACTGCACTGTGACTTGAGTTACAGACTAGCATTAGATACTGCACTATAATGAGACATTCATGAGTACTGCAGTGTTACTGAGTTACTGACTAGAATTAGATACTGCACTATAATGAGACATTCAGGAGTACTGCACTGTGGCTGAGTTACAGACTAGCATTAGATATTGCACTATAATGAGACATTCATGAGTACCGCACTGTGACTTGAGTTACAGACTAGCATTAAGTACTGCACTATAATGAGTCTTTTATGAGTACTGTACTGTGACTGAGTTACAGACTAGCATTCGATATTGCACTATAATGAGACATTCATGAGTACTGCACTGTGTATGAGTTACAGACTAGCATTATTAATTGCACTATTATGAGACATTCATGAGTACTGCACTGTGACTGAGTTACAGACTAGCATTAGATATTGTACTGTAATGGGACATTTCTCTGGCCTTCTACTATCCCTGAATAGAAGTGACTTGCCTCAACTTACTGCGTATTGTACTAGTATTGGATTGAGACAGTCAGTCAAGGTATTGCACAATTTCAGACAGTCTTCCACATTAAACTGATGTCTCAGATGGCTGGCATGGAGCGTGATTGTTGCTAAAGTTCAACAGTCTGATAGTCTGTGAGAAAAAGCTGTTTCTGAATCTTGTATTTCTGCATCTTGTGCTACGGAAGTGCTTGCCTTATGATAATTATGCGATCAGTCTGTGAACAGGGTGGGTGCAGTCCTTAATCATTTGTTTAGCCCTGCCAAGACATCTGAACATGCGCAGGTCATGGATGGCTGGTAGGGTGGTCTTGATGATGCTCTTAGCTGCCTTCACCACTGCCTGCATAGCCTTGCACTCAGAGATAGGGCAGCTTTTACACCGCACTTTGAGCTTGTTTGTCAGGATGCTTTCTGCTGTACCCCTACAGAATGTGGCGAGAACTGTTGATGGTATGTTTTCTCTCCTCATCCTTCTCAAATAGTGACGCCTCTGATGCGCCTTCTGGATAATGACATTTGTACTGGTAGACCAGGACAAGTCCTTATCAACATGTACCCTTAGAGAGTTCATGCTACTTACTTTCTGAACTGTTTCTCCGTTGATGGTTAGAGGAGACTTTTCCTTGTGTTTTTTGCTGTAGTCCATAATTATTTCCTTTGTTTTCACCATTATTGTCTTTGTCTTGTTCACGCTTAGTGCTAAATTGTTATCATTAGACCAGGTAATCGATTGTTCTACCTCAGGCCTGTCCATTACCTCATTATTGTTGCTAAGGCCTACCACTGTTGTATCATCAGCAAACTTGATGATGTGGTCAGTGTTGTAACTCACTGCGCAGACGAGGGTTAGCAGGGTGAACTGCAAGGGACTCAGTATACAGCCTTGAGGCACTCCACGATGCTATCCAAAGAGTTATTTTGTAGTCATGCTTTCTGAGGTCTATCCATGAGAAAGTCAACAATCCAATTACAAGGTGGTGTGTTTTGCCTAGTTGAAGCAGCTTCCTTACCAGCTGTATACAGCTGACTGTATTAAAAGCAGAGCTAATGTCCATGAATAGTAACCTCATGTAGCTGTTTTAATTTCTAGATGTTTCAGTGATAAGGTAACTGCCAGTGCTATGGCATCCACAATAGAGCGGTTTGCTCAGTAGGCAAACTGCAGCAGGTCAAGATCCACAGGTAGCTTAGATGTTATTGGTTCTTTGACAAGCCTCTCAAAGCTTTTCATCACAGTGGAGGTTAGAGATACAGGGTAGTCATTGAGGTATGATGATGGTGACTTTTTTGGTAGTGGCATTACTGTTGTGTTTTTGAAGCATTTGGGAATTACTTCCTGACTCAAAGAGATATTAAAGATATCTGTGAGGACATCTGTTCGATGAATTGTGCAGTTCCTCAGCACATGCCAAGGATGTTGTCAGGCCCAGCTGCTTTTCTCGGGCTAACCCTGCTCAATGTCCTTTGGATATTAGCTGGATTGAGGATGAGCACCTCTTCATTTTGACTGGTGGTCATTTTCATCACTGTTGGTTTGTTCCCTTCTCTGCATCTTCAGATATATCCAGTGCAATAAGTTTATCTACCACCCCTATTTGGGAGATTGTTTTGAAAGCATTGGCCAGGTCTAGATAAGAGATGTGCACCATTTTACCATCATCCTTAGCACTGGTGACATTCTTGAAAAATCCACTAGATTGAGCAGGCAACACCTCACTTTGACAAAGTAAAATTGGGCCTGGTCCAGTGTTTGGAGATTTCCTGTGTTGTTATTTATCAGGTCCTTGATATTCTTTCCATGGCCTTTCAGATAAGACTGTTCAAGCTAATGGGTCTGGGTCAGTTGATGGGGGCCCCTTGTGCAGAGGAATGACTGTTGCAGTCCTCAATTGCTATGGGAGAAACCCGTTCCAGAAGCTACAGTTAAAAAAGCTTTTGAGTATCTCTGATAGATTCTATTTTAAGCTTTATAAGAAGCATGTTGGAATGTTGTCTGGACCCATGCAGGCTGTGTTTTTGGTGTTATCAATCACAGTAAGGACCTATTCCCTCATAATGACTGGTAGGCAGTTTGACACTGGTATTTTTTTTGGTGTGATAGGAGGTGATGGGGTAAGAAGTTTGAACTGAACTTATTGGTCAACATGTTTACTATAGTTTCAGGCTGGATATAAGTGTTGCTGTTAAGGATTAACTTGCCACATTGCTTTGTTTTTCCCCTGAGGTTATAAAAAAATTAAAATAAGCCTCATGGTTATCTTTCACATGGCAGGCTGTCTTTGCCTCATAGTTTCCTTTGGCAGCTTCAACCAGCTCTCTAATACCTTTGCTTAGATTGGTGATTGCCTTTTCCCCTGTTTTGTCTGTTCCTTCTTGACTTTGGAAAGCAATTTTTTCCTTTTGTTGAATAGCCTATTTATGCTAGTGGTCCACCAGGGTGGCTTACTTTTACCAGTAATTATAGGTTTGACTTGGACAGGTATTGCCTCCTCTATGCTTTTATGAAGTACTTCTGTGTACAGCTCAGAGTAGGCCTCAGTGTCATCTGAGTTCAGAAGGGCTTAGGAGTTAATAAGTGGCACTTAGTTTGAGGTAATTGGCCTTAGTAAAGTTCTTAACAGGTTTAGAGTTTAATGGGGATTCTAGGTTAGTTTAATACTAAAGGAGAACATTTTGTGGTCAGATCTTACCAGGGAAGAGTTAATGCATTGGAGGGAGCAGCATCCTCCCATGTTCGTGAATACCAGGTCTATGATACTTGTACCTCTAGTTGGTGAGCTAACTAGATGCTTCAGGGTGTTTGCAATGACAAAATACAAAAACCTCTGAGCTAGTGAATTATGGGTTGTATAGGTCTCCCAGTTTATGAACGGGTTATGGAAGTCACCCATAAGTACGGTGTCAGGCTGAATGTTAAAAAATGCAAGTAGGTTTAGGTTTTCCAGACTCATGTCAGGGGATCTGTAGCTACTCAAGAAATGATAGGGAGTCGCACGTGTGGTTAGATGGGCATCGAGCAGCTCAAGCGAGTCACATGTTGTTGGCCCAGTCTAGCACTGTACCTGCTGTTTATGAGAAGCGAGTCACATGTTGTTGGACCAGTCTAGCACTGTACCTGCTGTTTATGAGAAGCGAGTCACATGTTGTTGTACCAGTCTAGCACTGTACCTGCTGTTTATGAGAAGTGAGTCACATATTGTTGGACCAGTGTAGCACTGTACCTGCTGTTTATGAGAAGCGAGTCACATGTTGTTGGACCAGTGTAGCACTGTACCTGCTGTTTATGAGAAGCGAGTAACATGTTGTTGGACCAGTCTAGCACTGTACCTGCTGTTTATGAGAAGCGAGTCAGATGTTGTTGGACCAGTGTAGCACTGTACCTGCTGTTTATGAGAAGCGAGTCACATGTTGTTCGACCAGTCTAGCACTGTACCTGCTGTTTATGAGAAGCGAGTCATGTTGTTGGACCAGTGTAGCACTGTACCTGCTGTTTATGAGAAGCGAGTCACATGTTGTTCGACCAGTCTAGCACTGTACCTGCTGTTTATGAGAAGCGAGTCATGTTGTTGGACCAGTGTAGCACTGTACCTGCTGTTTATGAGAACTGAGACATCCTTCCTTTGTTTTATCCTCAGCTGAGGGGGGGGGGGGCACAATATGTGAAAGGCATTCTAGCTTTTCCTAACTGGAGTGCTCTCCATCGTTCTGAACCATGTTTTTGTGCCTGCACACGTCTGTGCTCTCCAGGGTGAGGTGGGCTTCCAGGGAGTGCAGTTTTTTATTTAAATTCCTAGTACTGAGCAGCAGTACATTTACATGGCTTTGACTGATTCTTGTTATGTTGGAAAATGTAACAAACTGGCATGGCCTAAAAAGGCACTATGAGCACATATGAATAAAATATTACATAATAGTATGATTCTGTAACTTGGTACATCTGAGTCATTTTCATGATAAATGGGAGTGTTATAAAGTATGTTACTTCACTGAAGGAATTAAAATACAGAACCTTATCACAAAAAAAAGTCAAGATAGGGTAATGGACTTATCTATAACTAACTTATGTCATCTCTACAGTGAAATAATTGCTAACTGACATGCAATTAATCTTTTAATGGATCATGAATATCATAATCTGCAGCACACTGTTACAGTTTTATATGAGGTTTAAAGGCTACAGAATATGAAATCAAGGCAATAACAAAAATTCCAATTTTAGTTCAACAGAAATTGGCACAGAGTCTGTCTAGACAGGAGGTGCAGGTATCCATTCAAAGTTTGTTTTCTGGCACAGCATCAGGGTTAGATGGCTATATCATTGAGTTCTTTAAGAAGTTTGCAAAGGAATTTTTTTTTATCCCTTATTAGTATGTATAACAAAGCCAAAATATTAGGAGAGGTACATAAACATTTAATAAAGAACAGGATGATCTTCAAGCCCGATAAAGACAAGTTCAGCTACTAAAGTTGCAAGCCCTTCTCTTTACACAAGGCAGATAATAAAACTTACAATAAAATACAGACTACAACCATCCATGCCAGAATTCATTCCTCTAACCAGCAAGGATTTATAAAAATATTAACTCTCTTATCCCTGTCTTGAAAACCATACAGATGCATTCAAGGTGGGGTAGAGTGCTGATTTACAGATCTAAATCAGTTCTCTTACTCCTGAGTCAGCAAGCACGGCACTGTCTAAGTGGTCACAATACTCGCTGAAACTGGAGAATGTGTGTACATGTCCAGTTATCAATACTGCAATAAATGTGGGGAGGATAACATAGAAAATCCCAAACTGTTAATACAAATAACAGGGCAACAGATTGTCAGCTGGAAAAGCAATGCTTGCACTTTCTAACAAGAATTAAATTGACTAGAATGGTTGCCTCGCTGAAAATTCTGTTCTTGGTTAGACATCTTCCCAGTGTCATATTTTCAAATTATTTTAGTCACATTCAGAAAAGAATGGTTGGCTCTATATATTAAGGGCAAAGATGAAGAATTTCCAGGCATAAAATGTATAAGCCAAATAGAGAAGGAGGACTGGGTCTCCCAACGTAAGGAAGTATGGTATAATAGTTGTGGGGACATGTCTTATCCAGAACAAAAGAGAAAAGACTGTCATGATTTGTGATTGAGGTTAGCGTTATAGTACAAGTTAAGGGGGTTACAGATTAGAGCAAACCAAACAAAGTCTGGGATCTGGGGGGGGTTAGATTTATGGTGTGAGAATACGTTCTGCCTAAAAAGGTATAGAGCAGCCAAGGACACTAGATTATAGCTTGGTTCTAAACTGTGGAGATATCATCCTATAACAAAATTGGATTAAAAAGATTTCTTTGCTGCATTTTGAAATGCTCTTCCCAGACATTACATGTCCTGGCAAAAGACTGAACAAAAGCCACATTTACCGTGATGACAGTACCTACAACTACATTCCTGCACTGGTATATATGTACCAGTGATGAGCAATAAATAGGGGCATTTATTCATGGAAGTCAATTGTTATAATATTAACAGAAGTAATAACAGCAGTACGCCCAGCTGTAGGCGGATTAGACACTCTAAATTGTCTGCAGGTGTGAGTGTGCTTGTGTATGTGTGGTATGGAACAACAACACTGTTTAATATTAACTTTACCTGCTTTGCCAAGCTACCCTGCTAATGAATTACTACCTCAAAATGCTAGCATTATATACCTTGTCTTACTGACCTTATCAATAACCACACATTTAACTTCTTACCAAACGCTTCTAAATAATTCAAACCACTTCCATCCCACTTCAAGTAACTACCCACACAAAGTTTGGCATAAAAGAAATATTATATTCCCCCACATCTGTAACATTTTGCCAACTCAACTTTACTATAATACCATAGCAAAACACGCCAACATCTCACTAAAATATGACAGATACACAGTCAAAATTATTAGAACCATATTAAACATTGTATCCAAACTTATTCTCAGTGGTAATATTCACCCTAACCCAGGCCCCAACATTAGCATAGAAAGTATACCCTTCCAACCTTGCAACCAAACCTACCACATACCAAATGTCCCTATGAAATCATCAGACCTCTTAATATTAAACATTAGCATCAGAAGTATTACAAACAAAACCAATGACCTACATGCAGCTCTTTCCATATATTCCCCAGATATTTTTCTAATCACAGAAACTTGGCTAAAACCTTATATATCTAACAACAACATTCTATCCCAGAATATATTATACTAAGGCAAGACCAAATGGTCAAAACAGGTGAAGGAATAGCTATTCTGTTTAAAAATAACATCATTCTTGAAGCCATAGAACTTAACGCCTCAAATTTTGATAACGCATAGATCATTTTTGCACAACTAAAATGTAATGCTAAAAAGCATATAACTAGTTTAGCATCTTCTATCCCTACAGGTCAGAACATCTCCACACTAGAAAATATTTTGGATTGGTCCTCCAAAGCACTGCTCCAAGAGACAATAACAACCTTGGGTGACTTCAACATTGACTGAATCACCTGTAATTCCAATAATCCCTCCAATCACATCAACCGCCGTAGCATCACCCAAACTATTCAAGTCCATACCAGGATAGATACAGCATGTAATAGATAGTCAACCTTAGAATGGATATTAATAAATAAACCTGACCTTTCATTTCATTATGGCTCCCACAGATTCCCATAATGATCACCTTCCTACCTACTTAACTAGACACAGAATAAACTCTTCTAAGCTTCTGACTTACCATCCTATCTGAAACAAAACTAACTTTAACCTCCAAGAATTCATACACTCTAAAACTTTACAATTGGGTTCCACTTAAAGATCTCCCCTAGAAGATGCTGTGAAATACTTTAATTCCACCTTCCTAAATATACTAAACAAACTAGCACCCCCCCCAGGACTGTTAGAATAAAATCCACATTTGCTCAATGGCTAACAAAAGAAACTAGAGCACTCCTGAAAAACAGAGATAAATCTTGTAGTAAATGGCACATTACTAAATCTCAAACAGATAAACCGACATATAGGGAACTCAGAAACAATTCAACAAAACATTCTTTCAGTATCATCATCCATTCCTCCACAGAAATTGCATCTTCTGCTAAACTTCTTGGGGTTACTATAGATGAACACCTGAAATTTGATACACATATTCAACTTAACATTAAAAAACACATCATAACTTGGCATGCTATATAGACACTCCACTTCTCTCTCTCCATCTACCAAACTCTTGCCACTACCTACTTGCTACCATCACTACTCTACGGTGCACCCCTTGTAAACAACCTATCTTCCTCCATCTCTTCAAAACTAGAAACATGTTACAACAAAATCTCTAAATTCACAACTAAATCTAACTCCTCATCCCACCACTGTACTTCTCTCCACCTGCTAAAGTGGCTAGAACTTCCCAACCACCTTGACTACCTTAAACTCACTACTGCCCACAAATTAATTTTCAAACCAACTTCATGCCCTGCTCTAACAAATATCTTACCATTTTACACCCCTCACAGAGCCTTAAGATCTGCCCACCAGAATCTCCTTTCTGTATACAAACCAAAACGTCCTGCTGATCAGCTTCTCCTATCCTCTTCCTTAGCCAAAAAATGGAACTCTGTCTCATCCTCTCTAAGACTCTCTGAAAACTATGAATACTTTAAAACCCAGCTTTATTACTACCTCTCCCATAATTGGAAATGTAATTGTACTCTACCTACTTAACCTGCTAAGACTCTTCTATGTGTACTTCCACATGTATCATCTCTACATATTCCTCTACTCCAGGCTGTTCTCCTAAACAGCTGCCTCACTCTAAATCTAATGCCCTCCTAAATAACTGCCTCCATCTGAATCTAATATGATATTACATTAAGAATATTACATTAATACCTTAAATGTATATATTGTAAACACTGTAATTAGTCTTCTATCTCCTCCCCCAATTGGGAATAATATTCTGTACTAACTACATACAATAGCTGATGCTGTTTAACTACGACAAACACATCTACCATGTTTGAACTCCACTTTTACTACTGTTTATCCACCTTTCTCTGAATACTCCAGAAACTCTAATATATGCTCAACTAATAGTGTACTTTCCACCTTTATTTCTCCCAATTCTTCTAAACTTATATTTACTACAATATTTTTACTACACCTTTATTTCTCCCAATTCTTCTAAATTTATATTTACTACAAACCTTCAAATATTAGTTTACAACTATTTACAGTTTATCTACAATTGTGACCTCTTATAACTATGTAAACATTATCTTTTGCCAATACCAACTTAAATATTGTACAATTGGTTCTCTAATCAACTATATAAATATGTTAAGAATTTTCTTCTATTTTGCATTTGTACTTTACCACATTACTTTGTATAATTTTACTTTTGTTTACTAGTATGTAATATGGATCTTTTCTCCCCGGGCCGCCACTGAAAACCGGCTCCCTGAGCCCAGTGGACCTCCCCAGTAATCAAACTGGAAATAAATAAAATAAATAAAAGGGAAAAAGTGTAATCAAACAGGAGAAAACAAATAATTTATTTACTATCCAAAGCAAACAACATAACAATCCACAAAAAATCTGGAGAGCAGTTAATAACACCCTCCTACCAAGGCAATGCTACCACACCCACCCCATCTTCTACTAACAACCCAAACAACAGAGCAGTCAATTTAAGAAATACTACACCAAAACAATTCTAACTCTCTCCAACAAATGCACATTCACTGCTGCTCCTATTAATCCTACTTTTGACAAAAACAGGAACTTCTTCTCCTTACAACCCATATCTGGCAACACAATAAAGAAATGACTAAAAGCACAATATCTTAGACTTGCAGCTGATGCCATCTCCATCCCTATATCTATCTTCATTAACCGTTCCATCACTGAACAACTAGTCCCATCAATTTGGAAACTTTCATATATTATACCTTTACACAAAAGCAGCAAGTCAACAGAATTATCCAATTATCAGCCAATTGCTATACTGTCGCCTGGAAAGATGCATACACACACAAATTATGGACTACCTACATAGTAACAAATTACTATCCAATACCCAACATGGGTTCTGACCTTTCTCCAGCACCACCTCTGCCCTTATGACCTTCACTGAAATAGTCAACCACCACAAAAGTAATGGCAGAATTATCCCTGCTGTTTTTAGTGACCTCTCTAAGGCTTTTGTTATGCCCTCTTACACCAAGCCCTTAAATGTTCTTATTGAACTCAACCTAATCCTGTGTACTCTGCCTTGGTTCAAAGATTATCGATCAGGCTGTCAACAAGCAGTTCAATGGCAACAAACTGTTTCTTCTCTTACTACCCATCCTCTTAGGAGTTCCCCAAGGTTCTGTCCTTGGCCCCTTCTTATTTACTCTCTTTACTAACAATTTCCATACCTCATCCCTTCATGCATCTCTTGTACAGTACGCCGATGATTCTACACTATGTGCAGTTTCTTCTCTACACCATCTACAATCAATACCTCAACAATCCTTCACTGCAGTAGAAGCTTGGCTAATTAATTCTCAACTTATTTTGAACCCCAACAAAACCAAGCTTATTCATTTCTACCTCACTGGAAACACCACCCTTCCCCCTCCTTCAGCATTTCATCACTAAATACCATCATCTCTCCCTTACAACACACAAAATGTTTAGGTGAAGAAATCAACAGTAGTTTGAAATTTGATGTCCATATTGCCCAAACCATTAAGAAAGTCCACAAAAAAGTAGGTACACTTTATAGAAATAAAAAATATTCCACTAACACAAAAACCACTATAGCTAGAACACATTTTATCTCAACTCTTCTCTATGCATCACCAATTCTGACAAACTTTAGGAAATTAAACTTAAGCAAATTAGAATCTTGCTATAACAAAATTGCAAAATTTGCTATTGATGACAGCTCTAGAACACATCATTGCATTGTCCTCAAACAATTGAATTAGATAGAACTCCCTCATCTAATAACTTATCACCAACAGTGCTTGGTGCATAAGATCCTGAATCAACCAGAAAAAACATCAGCACTTCAAAACTCATTAACTCTTTACTCTAACAAAGATGTACTTTACTTGAGTATCAAATCCCTGTTAAATGTTATCAAAGCTAGCAATAAATCAGGCAACTCCCTTTACTCAAACTGCACAGCTAAAATCTGGAATAGCTTGCCATAAGAAATAACATCTATTATCAATTTATCTCACTTCAAAATAACTGAAGTCTCACGTAACCAATACATGGCTGTACTGCTGTACCAATCCTGGATAGGAAAATAATTCAATGGAAGGTCCTATTTACTGTAAACACTCTTTCTCTAGGTAATAATAGTTCTTCACACAAATCAGATCAGATCTCACCTTTCAACATACTTCCACCCATTCTTATTATAGTCTAAAGTGTGTATTCAAGGACTGCAGTAAAACTATTCTGTTTAAGTTACAATTACATTTCAATATCTATCCTCTACTGTGCCTTCTCCTAATGCAGGCTATCAGTCAATGTAGTATATCTCTGTAAATGTTTCACCCACTCGTTGTTATTAATAATACCTGATTTACATTCTATACATCACTCACTTTTTTTTAAGAATAATTGTCTTTTATGTCATACTAGACTATGCAACAATTTATTTATTTATTTAACATTTGTTTACCGGAAAAGTCTGGCTTGGAACAAGGCCAATTTTCAGTGGAGGCCCAGGGATAAATGTTTTAGATGCATGTCTTTTCAACAATGCCATTATTAAGAATATTTACACAAATTTATTTTTATCCAATGTTATATGTTTAACAGAAATGTCATGTCAGGTTTATGTAAACCGTGTATTTGTAATTATAATCATTATTACATGTTAAATGTGGAGCTTTTCTTCTTAGGCCTCCACTGAAAAAGGATTTTTGTCCAGTCAGACTTTTCTGCTAATCAAATATAAAATGAAATAAAAATAAATAAATAAAAAATAAACACTGGTAAAGGTATCCACCTGGCATTGTAAACCTTGGATCTAGATGATTGTCACTGTTGAAGTGACACCCCAACTCCATGTGCAAGAATGGGAAAAAGGGCTGATGGATGGACTGATGGACAGATGCCCTCCCATGTTTATGAGATTTACAAATGTAACACAAGTTCTGTATATGGTGGTCTCAGTGGGGTAACCTATCTGGCTCCAGGTGTAGACAGCTGGGTGGTGCTGTGCTTGTTTGCAAAGCAGTCTCCCTTCCTAATTGATTTACTGGTCAATATACAAAAATTAACAGCATGTCAGAAGTAGTAAAAAAAAAAAGATAGGAAAACCCTTTTAATAAGTTCATAGATTCATAGGTATGTACAAGGCTAATGGCCATGGATCCTTAAGCCTAGCCCATAGAAGTGCCCTGGCATCATGCCTGAAGTTAGTTCCCATTAATTGCAAGAAAACAATGCCAGTAGTTAAACTGTGTGTAATGCAGACAAACCTGCTATCACACAGAGTCCCCATCCTGAGCAATAATTCAGTTGTTCTTCATCAATGGGGATACTTGCTGCATTGGATGTGCACACTACCATATAGAAATACACATTTAAATTATCGAGGGTGCACATTTCACATGTTTTTCATTGGTTAAATTGTCTCTTGAGTGATACTTAAATACATAGTGAAATTCTGTGCCTTTTTCTTTGTATGAAAAGATTTCAGCCTTGGTAATAAAGCGCAGCTGGTGATTTGCTGCAAGGTTTTCCCACCCACAGTCCAATTTGTTGATGAGCTTTTTAAAGCTGGTGATTGTAAGCTGCCCACCCTACTGTAAATTGAGCTCAATATGCTTCTCCCTTTCTGCTGTTATCTTGAATTATTTATTTGCCTTTCCCTGTGCTTACATTAAAAAGTGCATTGTGCCTCTCATTGTCTGTTCTACTGATTTACGTGACCTGAATTCATTATCTAGATAGCTGTTGGATAAAGTAGTGTATTTTTACACTCTAACAAGGACTTGTTTTTACATCAAGAACTCAGAATGTAACTTGGTCTCTTAAGGTTTTGGAAACACTTGAGATTTCGGCATGCAGTTTTATTGGCTGGAGGGCTTATTAATCTGCCTATCTTAACTTGTTTTTAGTGCCTTTATAAATTATGTACAAATAGAGTGGCCCAAGGCTCATTTTACAAAACAAAGTACTTTTATTGAATATCATACTTTTATAAGCTGTTTAAAGTACACTGCTGTACCCATATCTTTAAATTTGTTTGTGGTAGAATTTTTGTATCTTAACTTTGTTTGTGGTAGCATTTTACTCAGGATACTCCTTTACTATGCTTTTACATTAGGAGGGCTGGGAATATTCAGTTAATGGCAATAGATGTTTACCTGGTCTATCTGAGCTGGCAAACACACAAAAGAGCTCTTAAGTATTTTTTTGCACTTCTCTTATATACTATGACTGTACTTCAGCAGCTTCAAAAAAAAAAAAAAAAAAAAAAGAAAGAAAGAAAATGTATTGTCTGCTGCTGCTTTAAGTAGTTAATCACACTGTATTACATTGTATCTGTTAGCTGCAAAGCTGTTGCAGGTAGTCTATGTGGTCTTGTTACACTTTGGCTCCAAACCAGCTATTCTACATTAAGAAAATTATTTTCTGCACCCTTGTGGCAGAAGTGTGCTGATCTAACCTCTATGAGTTGGGGATTGCTGGTGGAAGGCTTATTGTGTTCTTTCTGAATTGGTATTTAGCTTAAAACTTCTTTCTCTTTGCTTGTATTTAAGCCTCGTGTTTCAGCTGTGCTGCTCTTCGCTCAACAGTGGTTATCAGTTCCCTGTACAAATGCAAAAGTCTAGAAGCTCAGTTTTTCTCTAAACAGTTGTCAGTGAAACTCTTTCAATATTTATTACTGTTCTAGGAGCAACTCAGCTGCACACTGAGCAGTGTTGCCCTATTGATCAACCTTAGTCTACACAAAGTATAGGTCCCTCATGTAGATTTGGCACTACCGGCACAGTCCTGTCAAATTAACTCATCCCCTTCCCTAATAAAACATACAATAAGCCTGCCATCATGGACAAGCAGTTTCCCATCATCTCTATGGCCAGCCAGATAGACATGGGCATCCTGAGGCAATCTAGCAATTGTCAGATATATACTGACAACCACTAACTCCTGAAACAAACAACTATTTTATGTGACAGATGTAGTTAAACTATGAAATTGAAGGCAAGAGTCTCACATAAGGACAAATTGAACGTGAAACAAGTTGTTGGTAAACACACACACTTCCCACACTAAATAAGGACATGACACATAAACCCACATATGTTGAGGTACATACTAGTAAATTACCAAAAGATCAGAGGTCTCCCAAACAAAGACCACTTACATGCATAACAATGCAAAAAAAAAAAAAAAAAAAAAAACAAAACAAAGGTCATGATATCACACACACCAGTGTCTCAATAAATAAGCTTATAAAGTGTTATACCACACAACCTAATGCATTGATCATAGGTGATTCCATTGTAAGGTACACAGATGTTCCCCTCTCCAGGCTGGATAAGTATCAGGTTACAGTTTGCTGCTTGTCAGGTGCCAGGATCAGTCAACTCAAGTCTCTCAACCAAAAGTACAAGTACAACTCTGTCATAGTCCACCTGGGGGGTGAATGACTTGAGATGCACCTCACTGGACTATTTGAAGATACATGAATTGAGCTCTCGGATAATGTGTCACAGGCAGTTATAAGCCTAGCCTTAAACAACCTTCTACCATCTCTAAGGATGATGCTACAATGCAACAAAAAATGACTGACTTTTAACAATTGGCTTAGCTTTTGGTGTCAGTCCAAGAGGATCCATTATATGTCAGTTTGGGAAGCCATGGCAAACAAGCTATGCTACTTTGCCAGAGATAGTCTGCACCTTTGTCCTTTAGGCGTTTGAATACTGGCAAAGGCATTAGCCACTGTTATTGTGCCTTTTTTTAGATAGCGTCAAAATAACAACTTCCCCACATAAGAAAATCCTCTCTAGATAAACTCAAGGTACTGCTCCTTAATGCTAAGAGTCTAAACAATAAACCGCACTCTCTGGAAGCATTCCTCACTTTGGAAGATACTGACATCTGTGCAGTCACTGAAACATGGTTCAAAGGTGAGGAAAGCACCCCAGCCAAGCAGGGCTACAATGTCTTCCATACATTCGGACCACAAACTGAGCATGAAAAAAAACTAAGTAGGAGGTATATCCATCTTCAGTAAGGATAAGTACACCTTGAGACTGATCAATCAGTATCTGAAACTCATCAGACAGTATGACTTTCTTGAGATACTCCATGTCCACTTAACTATAGGCAAAGCCCCCTACCACATAATAGCTAGCAACAGGTTCCACACCATGAAACAGAAAAAGCATACTGCTTACCTGGACTTACTAAAGTCACTTACCATACAGCCCAACACCTTACTCATGGGTGATTTTAATTATCCTACCATTGACTGGGAAACGTACACAGCAACAAACATGCTGGCTCAGAGGTTTTGACTTTGCCAATGCAAATGCTCTGGCACAGCTAGCTAGTCAGCACACCCATATAAGGCTCAACTGTCCTGGACACAGTACTCACTAACATGAAAGACCATTGCACCTGCCCCACGTGATGTCCTCCCTAGTAAGATTGGACCATACATCAGTCTTGTTCGATGTAATTATAAGACCAGATACCCCAATCAATCTCAAAAACATTTAAGAATTTTTCAAAGACAAATTACCTCCTACTAAGCGATGGTATAAGAAATTTCAAAGCCCCCTCAAATTCAGATAACATGGATTCCTGTATAGAGGTGTAAACCAATAACCTATATAACCATTTAAGCAGTTGCAGAGAATCATCTGTACCTGACTGGATTAAAAACAGGTCTTGAAGAAAAAGTAGTCCACCCTGGTGGACCTTTAGCGTAAACAGGATATACAACAAGAGCTGTCCAAGAAAAAGAGGGAACTGGCCCAGCAGAGGAAGAAATCCCGTTCTATCTTAAACAAACACATCAGAGATCTTGTCAAGTCCTCCAAAGCTAATTATGAAGCAAATCTAGCCTCCCTAACTAAGGATAATCACAAGGCATTCTTTAACTACATCTGAAATCTAAAAAGGAATACCCAGCTATGTGCTGAACTGGTTGTGGATGGCACCACCCATACTCATCTGGAGGAAATAGTCAACCTGCTAGCTGACAGATTTGGAGCCAACTTCATCACCCTGTCCCCTCCAGTTATCCCCCAAAATATACTTGCCACCTTCCTTCAGCCTATTATATCAAGAAAGCAGGTCATCTTGCCTCTCTCCAAGACCAGAACCATGGCATCACTGGGACCAGACAACATCCCAGCATGCCTTTTAAACAGCTTAAAGCATGACCTAGCTGACCCACTCAGATCCCTATTTAACCACAGCCTGCAAACTGGCTATATTCTGGCAGAATGGAGGACAGCAACAGTAATCCCTCTGCACAGAGGGTGACCATCAACCAACCCTAGGAATTACAGGCCCATATGCTTGACTAGCCTCATCTGCAAGACCATGGAAAGAACTATTATGGACTTTATTAACAAGGACAAAGATAATCTCCAAACTCTGGACCCAACCCAGTTCAGATTCATTAAAGGTAGATCATAACTTTTAAACATAGCTGACTTCTTTGAGAAAGTCACCAAGGCCCTGGACAAGAGAAAGACATTGCATACCTCCTATCTTGCCTTAGCCAAGGCATTTAACACAATCCCCACTCAGGTAATATAGAGAAACTCCACCAGTTGGGAATTAACCCCTACATTACCAGACAGGTAGCCAACTGGCTCACCATCAGGACTCATAATGTAAAAGACTGTGACTTCACCTAGCAAAAGACCAGTTACCAGTGGCATACTACAGAGTTCTGTGTTAGGCCCCTCAGTGTTTGGAATTATTTCTCAGAAGTCCAGGCAAACTTGGTGACTGACCAAGTTTGCTTACAACTGCAAATTTTAAGCAATCACTGAGTCCCCAAGTGATGTTAATATACTGCAGACAGGGTTAACACAGACAAATGATTGGTGCCAAAGTCATAGATCAAAGCTTAATGCAAAACATGCATTATTACTCCCTTTGGGAAATCTGATATCCCTACTAATTACATTACAGACAGC
The DNA here is from genome assembly GCF_019279795.1 of Protopterus annectens. NCBI lineage: Eukaryota > Metazoa > Chordata > Ceratodontiformes > Protopteridae > Protopterus > Protopterus annectens. The sequence continues at coordinate 1,514,638,979 of NC_056726.1, read as the reverse complement.
ACCCCCCCCCCCACCAAGCGTAGACCCAGTGGTACATGATCCAGGTACTATGGGTGACAGCAACTTGAACTTTGACCACTACATATCCACAATAGTAAGGACATCTTTCTATTTGGCACATCTTATAAGCAAGATCTAAGGATGTGATAATTCCATTATATTTGGACCTCATCAGACCAATAATTGAGCTCAGTGCTCCCTTTTGCATGTACCTTATCAGACACCTGCTAAAATTGGAGAGACTGCAGAGGTTTCTTACCAAGAAATTACAGGTTACACAAAACAAGTCATATGTGGAAAGACTGAAAGCCCTGCCAATGTATTCTGTCAACTACAGGTTGCTAAGGGGTGACCTCCGCCTGGCTTACAGGGCAGTCTCTGACCCAGCGTGGTGGAAATGCTACACATTTGTAAAGCAAACTGCATGAGGGTTACTTGGTCAAGGGATCATAACCTAGCTTTTGACATGAATAGCTCATGCTGAAGAAATAGATACATCTCTGTGAGACTGCCACTTCTCTGGAACAAGCTTCCAATTAATGTGAAACAGATCCCATCCCTGACCCTCTTCAATAGGAACCTAGATTAGTGGATGGATGATCGCACATTCACTCCTGGGGTGGTGGCCAAGTCCATCCTGGACAGAGGAAGTCAGTATTAACTATTATAGACCCTTAACTCTGTGAACTCACTCAACTAACCTCTGACAGTTGGGGCAACTCAGGATAAATATGGCTAGGCTTGTAAGGGCTCTAGAGCCATTAACCGAGTAACCTTCTATGAGCCTATGAACCTACAATAAAAAATATATGATATACTGTTAAAACAGAAGGTAAAACCTTTCCAGATTGTTCCACACCATGACTGCAGAGCAGGGAACAAACTCATTAAACCCTCATCTCTCTGAATCTCCTTGCCCAGGTCCTTAAAGTTATTGTGCATGTTGTTGTTTGCCCACAATCCTGACTGTAACAGTATGAATCATGTTTTTGTGAGGACTTTAAATGATAACATTATTTACAGCCCCTTTAAGGGAACAAATGCAATACTCATAACAGCTCAGCCTGTTATTCAGGCTTTATCTCCTGGAATAATTTGCTACCTAGGAGCTCTGCCCCAAATGTCTTTAAACCTGGTGGATTTTTGTGCTACTACAAAGACCTTAAAGTTTTGTGATACAGAACTCATCAGTGGCTTTCTTTGCATAAGTTTGTAAGGAACATCAGGTGTACGATAAAAAAAAAAAGTGTCTTCATTTATTTTTATTTATGTTTTTTTTTTTTGGTCTGGCTTAATTCCACTAGGCTAGTTGCGAGACTTGAGGTGGTAGTCATACCAACTATAGGAAATTTGAGTAAAGCAGCAGGGAAATTCCCTTACTATTTTTGACTCCTTCCTCTGGACAGGGTGTAGGGTGTCTGCAACAGAGGAAGAAGAGAGAGAGAGAAGGGAGGTATCTGGAGCTCCATCTGGTGAAAAGCAAAAGGAGTGGTGCTATGGAGGTTCACTGTTCCTCTCAGCCAGCAGCAGCCTTAGGTCAACTGGTGCCCTAGGCAAAAGGGTTCCACAGCGCCCCCCACCACACTACCTGGTGCCCCCATCCTGGTCTAACTACATCAAATAAATACTAGAAAAGTGCCCCTGCTAGACCGGCACCCTAGGCGGCCACCTAGTTGGCCTATGCCTAAGGCCGGCTATGCTCTCAGCATCTTACTGTATGAAATCGGAACAAAGCCAAAACTAAAAGATGGACAAAGGCCTAAAATCACGGGTAGATTTTAAATATTGCTCTTATAATCTTAGAAAGCTAATAAAATTACAGGTTTTGTATTAGCATGTGTTTCCTGAGTGATATAAAGTCTGAAACCTGAATGTCTGCCATTATTTCCTGGTTCTGATGAGCAGGATCTGTCAGAAAAAAAGAAGACATTTTATGAGGAACAGAACAAAAATGTGATGCCAAATTCTGGACATTCTTTGAAATTCTGGATAATTGAGAGGTTTGGTTTCCAAATCCATGGTCTGTTTACTACTAAACTTGATGAAGGTGGATTAAATAATACAGAGATAGAAATGTTAGGTGAAGATGAACCTGATGAGGGAAAGGCTGTTTGAAGGAAGCATGTAGTGGATGATTGTGATTCTTAAGTTCAAGAAGCCATTTCTACTTTTCATGAGGCTGTGGTTGCTATACAAATGAAACTGATACCTACTGGTGACATCACACACATTCGACATCCCTAGAAAGAAAGAGATGCTATGCATAATGCAGATTATTACTCTGCCAGTGTTTTTCCATCAAAAAATAGCAGGAAATCGTATGGAGCAGTAGCTGAAATGAGGGAACTGTACAAAATTCTTTTGTATTTGCTGAGTGTGTGAGTTTGCAGAAAGCATGGATACTGTATTCACAGGTACTGTGTAAGGGTCTTATCCATGCTGGAAACGAAATTTTTCATAATTTCATAGGTTCATTGATATGTACTAGATTAATGACCACAAGGGCCTTTGTAAGCCTAGCCATCCATCCCAAATCTCTGACAAGTTCTGCTACCCCTGATAAGTGTAAGCAGGGACTTAGAAGATAAAATATTTAAAAGCAGGGCCCTGGCAGATGAACCATTTACAGGCTGTGGCTGCCTGTGTCCATTGGAGAAATAGTTGCCAAACCAGGGATGAAATTTCTGTTCTCGCTCCCCCTCCAACTGTCCAAGTTACACTTTAATTGGGTTAAGGAGGAACTCTGCTTCACATGGATGGGAAGCCTGTTTCAAAAATGTGGTAGTCTCCAAGATGCAAACCTGCCTCTCCAGCAGGTCAAATTTATATGGTAGTCAAGGATTAAGTCTTTAGAATTGGTAGTTCTGGTGCTGTTTGTTTTGAGGATATGCAGGAGGTCCATCAGGATGGGATCCAACAATGCCTTTTATGCTGAGCATAGATTTCCCCTCAACAGCATGTAGAAAATGGATAGGGCTCTGAGGTGGTCTACAAAGGACATGTTACTTACACCCTGTACTCTTTTAGTGAGGAACCACTGTGGATGTTCCAGTTGTTGGATGTGCCTGGTTAAGTACATACCAAAGGGAGCATTGCACTCAGTTATAAGTCTGATGAATGTTAAATACAATAGAACAATGAACTTCTTGGACCTAGATGCCATAGCTTTGTTTACAAATTCTGCAGCATAGAATGATTTTCTCAGTGATGGTCAAAGGCTAGATTACTGTCTATACGTATCCTCAAGTCCCTGACTACTAGGCTGAATATTAAAGATGTGTTATCAATATGACGGTTACCATGAGTGGATAACGTTTTGAAGAATATTATTATTAATTTCTTGGCATTTAGTTTTAGTCCATGGTTCTGACACTAGTTATCTTTCTGTGTCAGCCCTACCTTGAAAACATTAGTGTCCATGGGGATTTTATGACTGCTCCTAATTTGCAGTCATCTACATATTTATTCGGCCAGAGGCTTTTGACATTGGACTTGACTTCAGAAAAGTAAATGCCAAAAAGGAGTGGTCCCAGAACCACCTTTTTGCAGAGGTGGATTCCCCATTCGAACTTCCGGGGTCCTGTCTGTAAGCCAGCTGGCTGTCCACCACATGACGTAAGGGGTTATACCTAACCTCTTGTGTTTGTCAATAATGTGAAATGCCTTGGTCAGGTGAAGGTAAGCAATGTGAGCTGTTTTGCCGACATCCACTAAGTTGAGTAGGCATGGTCTGCCCCTGATGAAACAGAACTGGGTTGGGTCCTGTGTTTGGAGGTTTCCGATGTCAGTATTGATTCTTTCCATAGCTTTCCATATGAGACTAGTGAGACTTATGGGTCTGTAGTTTCCAGTGCCCGTAAATGGCCCACCTTTGTGCAGAGGGATGACTGCTGCTGTTTTCCAGTATCGAGGCATGGAGGTTACAGTCAAAGAGCAATCCCAGAGGGCCTGACAGGTCATTTTTCATGCTATGTAGAGAACATCCTAGGATATTATTAGGGCCCATCGATGCACCGTTCTTGGCCTCATAGAGAGCATTGTCAACCTATTTCCTAGTGATACGAGGTGGAGTTATATTTGAGGTGGACAGAAGGCTGAAGATGGAGCTGAATTTGTAGGTCAGGAGGTTTGCTACATCTTCTGGCTCAGTATACTGACTGAGCTATCTACAGACACTCAAAACTATGGACCCATAAGTCTCATTAGTCTCATATGGCTCCATTTACAATGACCTCTGCACATGTCTGTGTATTGCCTTTGATTTTGCGGACATAGCTAAATAAATCTTTTTAGAAAATTCTTTTTTTCAGAAATTACTTTTGAATTATTTGGAAATGGTGAATGTTTCTTGCTATTATGTGACAAGAAAGAATTGTGCTGGCCATAAACCAACTATGTTGCACAGGGCATAAACAATAATCAAAAGGAGACATACAGTATAACTTAAAATTTGAGATAGTAAAGAGAATGAGATGAAAATTGTTTATCTAGTACATGTAAAACTGTGTTTGATGCACAAAAAGTGTTAAATTAATAATGAGATGAAGTCCCCAGTACGATAAATATAAGTGTTAATACAGGCTACGTTTATTACGAAGAACATCCTATGCCATGTTTCTGTGGCTCTGATGTCCATTTAATACAGGATTGTAACAAGAGGAAATGGTTATAGTGTGAGGAGAAAAGGCTTTTTTAAAAAAGCTGTAAGTCTGTTTGTAGAAAATGTACAATGGAGGGTCATCTTTGGTTTAAGTGCGCTCAAGTTATTGGCCTTGACAATAATGTACAGAAAAGTGAGTCACTACATTACTAAGATAGGGAGGAAGAGAACAAAATAAGCAAAAATATTTATAATAAACTTAGAAAGGATGAATGTGATGGAGAAGAGAGAGATATGACCATAAGGTTCGAAAGCAAAAATTAAAAGCACGTATTAAAAAAAAATCTGCTAAGAAAGGGGACAAATGATGATGTCTTAGGAAAACTTGACACAAATAATAGGGTTATTAATGAAATACAGTCTCGAATATTCAGAAAAAGGCTCACTGCTCAGTGCTCATGGGAAATGCCTACCATAGGTAGGTTAATTACAACAATGGTGAAAAAATGCAATTCAGAGACAGCAATGGCCATGATGAGAAAAATGCCATTATAAGCTCATCATGTTTCTAAATGCACTGTAGTGGATACTAGTGCTGTTGTGATGGTGGTAACATTCTCCGTAGTGGCCCATGCATCTCATTCGCTAAGGCACCCACTACCACTACACTTATTTGCTCATACACAGCTAAACACCCCTCCCCACAGCAAATCGCAATCATGGAAGCACCCATCCCCACAGCCAATTGCAACCATGGAAGCACCCATCCATTCAAGTACATGTATACTTCAATACATTTATGCGCATCTAGAGTCATTGACCCCTCCCTAGCCTCTTGTGTGCAAACAGCCAGGCAGACAGACTCACACGCACAGACACACACATACACACACACACACACACACAGATACAAATGTGTGCGCGCGTGCACACACACACACACACACAAACACACATGCGTGTACTCGCACACACAGACACAAATGTGCACGCGCACACATGCACACGCACACACGCATGCACACAGATACAAATGCGTGCGCACACAGACACACATGCATGCACTCGCACACACAGACACAAATGCGCGCCCGCACATGCACACGCATGCACACACGCACAGATACAAATGCGTGCACACACAGACACACATGCATGCACAAGCACACACAGACACAAATGCGCATGCGCGCGCGCACACGCACACAGATACAAATGCGTGCACACACACACACACACACAAACATATATATATATATATATATATATATATATATATATATATATATATATATGCATTCATTCAGCTTTATTCATATCCCTACTTACATGCAGACACATATCTATGCACATATACAGTCCAACACATCTCCACCCCACCCACCACATCTTTGGAGAACTTACATGCACTATGGTTGCTTAATAGGAGTAAATGGATGATGGCACCATTTTAAAGGTGTTCACATTTATCTGCAAAGGTGACATTTTATACAGCAGAGTGATTTTCTGAATCACTCAGCAGCATAAAATGGGAGTTGCTTGCATTTCTGGGAGAATGTACATGGTTAATTAGTGTTGGTTTCTCCCCTGGATTGCAGCATTAGCGTGCAGCTCTACCAATGAGGCTGCCTTTCACCTTCAGGCCACTGCTAGTGGGAAACCTCAACAGTAGGAATATTTAAAAATTGTAAGGACCTACCTTAAGAGGGAAAATGGCTTAGTTAAGGCTTCCCATCAGAGTAATCCTTTCTGAAGTCCAGTCATTTACCTTACTGAGTATGAGTTTTGTTCATAGGTTCATAGGTTCATACTAGGCTATCTGCCCTAGGGCATTTATAAGCCTAGCCAGAGTGTGTTTGGCTTTCGCCACCCATTTTAAATTAATTTTGCTATGCCCTTTTTCGAGGTTAGTATACTGTGCCTCTGTCTAACAGTGGCACAGAAGTGATACCTGGGGTAAACCTACGATCCCCCATCCACTCATCAAGATTCCTCTTGAAGAGAGTCAATGAGGGACTCTGCCTAACCTGGACTGGGATTTTATTCCAGAGTGAAGGGAGCCTCTGGGTTATGAATCTGTCCCTCCAGCATGCCCTATTTATTTCAGTGCTGAGGTTCAAGTCTCTCGAGCACGTAGCTTGATGGGATTTGGATTTTCTGAGGTGCAGCATGTCCATTAATTTCAGGTTGGACATGGCTTTTTACATCAAGCACAGATCGCCTCTGAGCAGGTGGTATGCCACTGAGTAGAGCTGGAGTTTCGTTAACCGGGCAGCATATGGCATCTGTTTGAGCCCTTTGATCCTCTTGGTGAGGTACTTTTGGGGTCTTGCCAGTTGCTGCAGGTGTCTGGTAAGGTACATCTCAAAAGGGGCATTGTACTCAATTATGGGCCTGATGAGGGATGAGTAAAGAGGCATGATGACCTCCCCTGATCTAGATGTGAATCCCTTCATGATTAGGTGGGCTATATAAAATGTTTTTCTAACCACTTTGGCCACGTGGTTGTCAAATGAGATATTGCTATCAACTTGGGTCCCCAGGTCCCTAATTACTTCTTCCGTACTTAATGGATTACCACTTATGTGGTAATTTGTGGGCACTTTGTTTTTGCCAAAGGGGATGACTATACACTTTTTGGCGTTTAGCTTGAGACCATGGCTCTGGCACAAGTTGTCTGTTTCTATGAGGCCTTTTTGTAGGATGCATGTGTCGGCTGGAGAGTCAATTATGGCCCCCAGTTTGCAGTCATCTGTGAACTTGGTCAGCCACAGTCCTTCCATGTTGGCCTGTACCTGTGAGAAATATATACCGAACAAGAGAGGTCCCAGGACTGAGCCTTGTGGGACGCCACTTGTAACTGGTTTGGAGTCTGACATGGCTCCAGTAATTCTAACCATGTGGGTTCTGTCCTTGAGCCAGTTTGCAACCCATCTAGTGACATATGGGTTTATATTTAAGCTGGTGAGCTTATCTATAATGCCAGAGTGGGGTATTGTATCGAAGGCTTTTGCAAGGTCCAGGTAGGCTGTGTGGACCACCTTCCCCTCGTCAATGGCCTTGGTGACTGTTTCAAAGAAATTGACCAGGTTTAAAAGGCAGCATCTGCCCTTAACAAAGCCGAACTGGGTAGGATCCAGTGTCTGTAAGTCCCCGATATCTTTATTTATAAGGTCCGTGATGATCCTTTCCATAGCTTTGCAGAACAAGCTAGTCAGGCTTATGGGGCGATAGTTTCCAGGATCCGTTGAGGCACCACCTTTGAGGAGAGGGACCACCATTGCTGTACGCCACTCTTTGGGTACATATCCTGTAGTAAGGCTGAGATTGAACAGTAGTTTTATGTTTGGGTTTAGCTCTTCTTGGAGTTCATGTAGGATGCAGCCTGGGACACCGCCTGGTCCCATTGATGCTGTGTTTTTTGCTTTGGAGAGGGCGGCTCTTACCTGAGCATCTGAGATGTCAGGGGGGCAGCACTCTGCTGGGATAGATATTTGCCCTTTTGGTGTGGAGGGTGGGGAGAAGTTTGCGCTGAACCTGTCAGCTAGGATGTTGGCAATGTCTGTAGGTTTGGTGTATTTTTTGTCATTTTGGACTAATTCTGAGCATATCTAGGAATTCCCACCCAGGTTCCTAACATAACTAAAGAAAGCCTTGTGATTATCCTTACTGTCCTGTGCAATTTTTCTCTCGAAGCTGGCCTTAGACGATTTTATGAGTGCCCGTAGTTTTTTGCTAATACTGATCAGAGATGTCTTCCCTTTTTGGGATTTTGCTCTATCATGTAGTAGCTTCCTTCTTCTATTGTATAGTTCGTTTATGGCTGGGGTCCACCAGACAGGACATCTGCCTTTGGAGGACTGGGTCTTGGTTTTATTTGGGATTGCATGATCCATGCATTCCTGAAGGTGTTCATAGAATGCATTTATAAAGGATTCTGCAGTCTGGGCCGTATTTTCCACAGGCCCGGGGGCTTTGAAGGATTCCACCTCGGTTTCGAGGAGTGTGAAATTTGCTTTAGAGAAGTTTTTCACTGTGGTTTTCTGGGCAGGGGGTGGGGTCAAGATGTGAATATCCAGTGAGATTAGTTTATGGTCTGATCTTACCAGTGAGGGATACTCTTCTGGTCTTGAGCATAGAGTCCCTATGTTGCTGATGATCAGGTCCAGTATGTTTTCCCCTCTTGTGGGAGTGGTAACAAGTTGTTCCATAGCATTTGAGTTTATAAATTCTAGGAACCTTTGGGCTAGGGTGTTGGAGCTAGAGTAATGCTCCTAGTCTATGTTTGGGTAGTTGAAGTCACCCAATATAATAGTGTTTGGAGAGACCTTTATATTTTCCAGTGTTCTCAGGAAGGCCGAGTGGAGTTCCTGGGTTTGGGAGGGTGGTCTGTAGCAGGCTATAAACTGGAAGGCAGTTTTAACCACTTTTAGTTGCACAAGGATAGTCTCTGATGCTTCGTGCTGTGCCACCAACCTGGAGGTGTGGGTATCTTTAACGAATATTGATACTCCCCCTCCTTTTGTGGTTCGGTCCAAGTTTTGGGGCCGAAAAGCATTGGTATGAGGTATAACCTGGTAGTGCTGGGGTGCTCTCGGGAGCCTTGAACCAGGTTTCTGTTACTGCACAGATATCAATGTTCTCCATGCTAAGGAGAGTTTCGAGTGCATGCATCTTGAGGTTTAGACTTCTGGCGTTGAGTAGCACTACTCTTAGTTTCTTATCCCTTGTGATACCTATTGTGGTGGGTTTGTCTTTTGAGCCTTGCCTAAAAAAGGCACTATGGGGGTAGCAAGAGCCTTTGCCAATATCCGAAAGCCCAGGGGTGATAGGTGCAAGCCGTCCCTAGCGAAGCATCGTGGCTTGTCGAGCATGTCATCCCAGGCTGACAGGCATTGGATCCCCTTTGAATGACACCAATATTTAAGCCAATTGTTGAAATTGATCATCTTGTCTTCATATTGTGGCATCATTCTTGGTGAGGGTAAGATGCTACTCAAGGTCAGGGTCATACCGGCCTGGGCTACATGCTCAGAGAGCTCCTCTATGTCTCTTTTCATGTAGTCCAGGGAGGTACGTCTCAGGTCATTCACACCAGCATGGACAATGACTGAATCATATTTGTACTTGCCTTGGAGTGACCTGAGTGCTTGTGTTATGTGGCGGATCCTACCGCCTGACAGGCAGCTCACCATGACCTTCTCCTTGTTCAGTCTGGTGAGTGGGACATCAGTGTGCCTGACGATAGAGTCACCTATTACAAGTGTATCAGGTGTGTTGTTTAGCCTTAAGGGCTGTGACTGTTCGGCACACTGGCTTTGTGAGCTATGTGTTGCACGTGTTTTGTTTTGGGGTATCGGTTGCTTGGGTGTCTGCTTTGGAGGTCTCTGCTGCTTAAGCAGATTTTTATTTAGAGCCTCTGAGTATGTTTTTGTGTGTTTATGTGTTTGGTTTGCTGTCGTGGTAGGTCTATGTGAGACTGGAATTGTAGTGAGTGTGGTTTCCTTTTCCTCCTGACTGGTTACGCCAGTACTGAGTTGAGAGAGCTTAGCCTCCAGTTTGGCTATATGGTTCCATCTCTCACATGTGTTAGATTGTAAGATTTCTTTTTTTGATGTTAGATTTTCTTAGAAATCCAGTACTTAAATCAGCAACAGAGATGACAGTTGCTATGCTTATGAAAACAGGATATTATTTGGAGTTTTGCAAAGGAATCCAGCAGTAGGATAGCAGTTGTTTTGATTGCAAACTTTAAATTTTAGATGTAACTGGCAGGTTATAATCCAAGACTCATGCATAAGAGGCAAGATTCATGTAATTATTGTTGCTTTTGCCAATACAGGGAGTATGAATAGGAAGGGCCTTCTTGAAACCAAGGAGCAGAATTATGAAGTCAGCTTTATCACTGTTGAAGTGACACCCTCACCCCCATTTGCAAAAATGCAATGAAGGGGTTTTGGATGGATAGATGGATATGAAATTCAACTTGAAGAAACACAAGGAAAATGTGGTAACCTGCAGTAAGGTAAGGACAGATATTTTACTCACTGAGGGAGGGAGGAAACTTTGTACGAAATATATCATTATGTGTTCTTTGAGGATTTAAAATAAGTCAGGGGATCAGGGGAGGGAAACATACATGCAGGTTTTGCTGATATCGCATTGGTCTGGTTTGAAATAAGTGACTACAGATAAAATTAAAGTATGACAATGTATAAAGAACTTCAATGGTTTTACAGAAGATGTGGCCAGAAAGTGATGTAGTCTGGACTGAGCATATGAATTATGAGGAGTTTTTTAAAGTCCTGGTTTACATGGTGGATAATGTATAAAACAATACAGACAGACTGATTTACAAGTAGACAAAGGGGTGTCTGGTCTGAGTAGCAGGTTGTAGTGTAGACAGAAACAGGTAGTTTACTGGAAAAATAAAATAAATAAGCAAAACTATAGCAAAATGCTGGACATGCTGTTGAGATAGAACACTGTGCAGGACAAGAAGAGAAATCGAATCATTTTTTAAGAAAATGTATTAAACATGAAAAAACCGTAGTAGATAGGATGAGGAATGGTAAGGGATGAATGAAGGAAAGACAACAGATGGCAGAAGAGTGTATGCATGTAATAAAGAAAGTGGCATAAGGAGGTAAAGGTTGAAAGTCGATGAATTATAATTTCAGGATAACACTAGTTTAGGCCCTCTTAACCTCTTGTTAGCCAGTCTGTAGTCCTTCTTGGCCTACTTCGTATTTTCACTTTCCCACATCCCACATTTCCCTGCTCTTCTTCACTCTTTTGATAACTTTGTGGACTTTTGCATTCCAGCACCAGCCTTCCTTATGTACCTTATTTCAATACCTGGCTCAACCACACCTGCTCTATAGTCGTCACACATGCTCTTATGAGACGATCTCCCATTATCGCTGCCACTCATATCGTCCTTCATTATCTAGCATTTCTTACAACTGCTCCCTCTCACTATCAGAACACCTGCTGTGAGGCGCAGGCTGAGAATAGGAATAACGACCAAAGTTTGCACAAGTGTCTGATTGTGATGACCTGTCACTGATTCTGGTGACATCCTACATTGTCGACAAGGAGTCTTCCTCACTACAATTCCTACAACACTTCTACTTTGTCCTTTCCCGCAATAGTAGAATAAGGACCCCAGGCCAAGTGGCTTTGATGCAGTGCCATCCCAGATATACAAAGATATTGAGTCTTCTCCTTAACTTCTTACCATCATGTCATCCACTTCAGAGTAGCCGTCCCTAACTAATGTTTGGCAGGATAGATTTTTTTTATATATATATATATATATATATATATATATATATATATATATATATATATATATATATATATATATATATATATATATATATGCATCTGCATTGTTTAAATGAAAGCACATTTAAACGAATGTTACTTACCTGAGCTCATTCCTCCAAAATGCCATTACAATGAATGCACGGACTGCCAAATTCCTTTCCTTGTGAAATGAACCACTTGGCCACCATAGTGAACTTTGTCCTCTTCACTTTATTGCGACCGCGGTTTTGGTATATTTAAGTAGCAGGGACATGGGGGGCACAGCTCCCCACTTTGGTGGGTTTAGTTTGGCTTTGCTTCAGTGTACTGCCATGAAGGCCAAGTGTTTCCTTTCACAGGGAAAGGAATTCTGCAGTCAGTGCGTTTGTTGTAATGGCATTTCAGAGAAATGAGCTCTGGTAAGTAATGTTCATTTAAACATGCTTTCATTTAAACAATGTAGGTTCATAGGTTCATAGGTTAATACTAGGCTAAGTGCCCTTGTGGGCCATTTTAAGCTTAGCCATTTACCCCATGTGAAAATCAAACCCTGCACCTTGTATTTGTAAGACAGACACCTTAACCATTATGCCAACCGCTTATTCATATCTATCTATCTATCTATATATATATATATATATATATATATATATATATATATGTATATATAAATATAACCACCTATCCAGATCCATATATACATATATATATATATATATATATATATGTATATATATATATATATATATATATATATAGGATCTGTCAATATGTTCAAAGTTTCACTACTTCGAACCCCACCTCACTGAGTTCACTTGTTCGAAGTAGTGAAACTTCAAACATTCACTTTGGCAGTCTCACTACAGCATGGAATGGGAATATTCCCTTTTCCCCTGTGTAGTGTGATCTCGGAGTTGGTATACTTAAGTAGGGGGGGGGTGTGGGGGTGCAGGTGGGCTTGCCCCCCCTGCAAAAACATGTTTTAGTGTTTTTTTTTTTTGGGTAGCCCGGGGAACAAGACTTCAGCGAAAGTGTACTTTCATTTAAGTGAACTTTCGCTGAAGTGTAGGGTCTACTGCTCTATTTGGAAGAAGTGTATTTTCGATGTAAAGCAGTAGTAGACCCATATATACATATATATATATCTATATATATATATATATATATATATATATATATATATATATATATATATATATATATATTTATATATATATATAGATATACAGATAAGCACACCAAAATCAAGATCGCTGTATATAGCAATCAAGTGATTTAAAACTGCCTACTGAAATGTTGGTACTCAAAATGCTGAGTACTAACAAGCTGAAAAAAAAGACCAAAAACCCAGGAAAAGAGTGAATCTCAAAAATCTCTCTTCTTCCTTAAAATTCTTTTTGCAGGGGGGGCAAGCCCACCACATCCCCCAAACTTATAGTTATCAAATCCAAGATTGCCATACATTGAAGAAAAGAGAATATTGTGAGAAGTGGCATCTTAGACTTAGTATATGTAAATATATGAAAGTATATGTAAATGTTAAATCATTTTTTTGTTTGTTTTACTTCTTGAATAGATGTGTGTATTTTGGAGCTTTTCTACCCGGACCTCTGCTGAAAAATGGCTATTAGCTTAGCTGGACACTCCTGGTCACCAAATGTAAATAAATGTCCTTTCTTTTGTCCATTGGGTCTCCATGTTTCAGGACTCACTCTAGAGGGCCCCACAATTTCAAAAGGTTACTGTAATGTTCTCATTCATAGCACAGTGTTAGAAATATCTCACTCTGTTGCTTGAGTTTTTAGATTCCATCAGTCAGATGCTTTTGTCTTCGTATATTAAAGGTACTAGACGTGCTCTCAAGAGTGTGCATTTTGGCAAGATAGTGTGAGTTAAACTGAAGGCAGAGCTCATACTATATATTTTTATATTCGATTTCTGTATTTGTACTGTTCCATTTGGGTATATACCTTTACTTCTGTAGATATATCTTTAGTCAATGTGTAATGTTTTCAGTAACCTTCCCTAGTCTTTTAATAAGTGCCATGAAAGTGTTTACATTAACTTGAGCTATGACCATCTCAGGCAGACACAACTTCATTTTAACATCTCATCCAAAGGATGGATCTTTAAATGACTCATTTGAACATGTCTTGGTAGCTTATATTGCACTTTAAATAACTACTTTAAATCTCACTTATCCAACAAAAGGTTATCTCCTGCACTAGCCTGGGACAGGTTCTCTGATTTCCCCTACAGCACCTTACATTACCTTACCTTACCTATCCTGTCTCCCTCTTTAGCTATACTGCAGGCTCTCCAGTATGGTTCTCCCTCTCATTACTTCCTAACACTCTGAACCTTGACTCTAAAGTTGCCATTTGACCTCTCATAGGCCACTGCTGGCAAAGGCTTTCAACTGAAACTATGTAAATGGTTAATGTTTTGATATATATGTTTACATTCATTGCTTTACTTCTTGATCTATGTTCATGCTTTCTATTGTATGTAGTTTTATATATATATATATATATATATATATATATATATATATGTAAACCCTCATGTTTGACTCTAAACATATATATATATATATATATATATATATATATATATATATATATATATAAAATCTATCCGTTTGTTAATATGGAACTTTTCTCCCTGGGCCTCTGCTGAAAAAGGACTTTTGGTCCAGTCAGACTTTCCTGGTAAATAAATCTAAAGTAAATAAATAATGAATAATTTCCTTAGATAATAGACCATCACAATAACATTCTAGCATTTATCAGGTTTGTTGTCATGGATATAATATGGATTAGTTGTATAGGTGTGGTATTTGGTGATGTTGGGATAGTGATTTTTATGTAACAGGCCGAGTTAACCTAAGTGTTAGTAGGGCTTCAATGAGCTGACATTAAAATCATCAAAAGCACAAAGGTATTATTTTTAAGTTCACATGTATATTCTGGAATAAATTCTTCATTTTTTGGATGGGGTAGTGGGCTATAGATAGCAGAAAACTTATATGATGAGAACTATGTGCATGTAGATGTTTTTTATAAAGAGCAGGATGGTGTTACAATTTGGAAACCTCATCCACTTCTCCAGAATCAGATGGCAGAATAGTTTGCATACATTGCCAGTGTTTTGTATTGATCAGGGCCCATGTCTTATTTTCTTCCACTACAATTCTGATCTTTTGACTGTGGAAAAATATCTAAAAGAGGAAGCCATATCTGTAGTGCAAAATTCCAAAAGATCAGTGGTCTCTCACTAGTCACACAACTTACTTCAGAGTCAGAACTGGTGCGCATTTCCTGTGCCCTCTCAGTTTTAAAGACCATTAGGACTTTGATATATTTGAGATGGAAGTGATTCAACATAAAGATCACATAATGCAACCATTTTAAATCATAGATTGTACAAAGCAACTGGGCCATGTGACCATTTACTTGTTAGCATTAGATCTTTTTTTCAAGGAGAGATAGGCTGACCATACTGCAGGTCAATTCATGAATACCCATTCAGTTCTGTAATTCCTTCTTATTTGTCACATTGCATAATGTGGAAAGTAAGTTTATTCCACAGAGAGGGTGGTTGTTGTGTGACAAATCTGCATGTCCACCATGATTTGATTATTTCATAGGTAAATAATAGGCAGTTCATCTGCAGACCATCACAAGCCTAATAACCAGAGGCTAGAATCAGACCATGTACCCTTTTTCTATGAGGTAAAGACCTTAACCATTACACTAAGTGCATGGCATCAGCACAACATATACATATAAAATTGGCATACACAACCACCACACAAGTCTGTGTGCATTACTGGTAATGCAGACACACAAGCTGCAACAGAGTGATATGCCTTTCTCATCATTTCTGACAAGTTAATATGGCAAATACCCATCCCACACATGAACAAGTAAAATATAAGCAGTGACCCTATGTTGTACATATATGCAGTCCACTTAATAGTGTTAATGCTGATAAACTAGTTGATACTGCATTCAGTAACAAGTAGTAAGCCATCACACACATACAGCAGAAAACAACAAAATGCAATACACCCCCAAGCGCTATCTGGTTAAGTGACTTGCTCAAGGTCACTAAGTGGGAAAATGAGGGTTGAAGGAATCAAACTCTGTACCACAAGAACTGCAGCTCACAGCATTAACTCTCTGCGCCACCTACCAGCCTTGGTGAAGCAGCTTCAGATCTCTGCTTTTAGTGTTAGTTGGACTGTTTGATTTATGGAGAAATAAGACAGATTCACAATGAACCATAAGACAAGTCACAGATTATCCCTAAGGAGACTATAGGACATTGATACAGACTTCTAAAGTCTTTTAGACCTAAAAACTTTATTGTAAGGAACCTGATTATATCCCAAAGGAGGCAGTGAATTCTATGATGGGCCTTATCAGTGAAGAACATGAAGGGGGTAAAAGGACGTCTTTGGATTTAAGAGGATTTCTGATCAGATGAGCCATACTGGAGGATTTCCTGATCACTGTTGCATCATGATGATGAAATGAGAGGCAGTTATCTACCCATGTTTCAAGGTCTCTCACATCTTCATTTCGGACCTCTTCATTTGGGAGTGTAATGTTTTCTAGATTGCAAGCTGTGTGTAGGACTTGTTCAGCAAAGTCAAAAATATTGCATTTTTATCATTTAGTTTAACCTGTTTTCATATTTCCAGCTACAATATTTGCATGTGTAAGTTCACTTTGTTGTTCCTGCATATCAGAAGGGGATGTAAGTATAACATCCAATTTACAATCATCTCTAAACTTATTTAGCCATAGGTCCCCATTTTTGATTTGTGATTTGGAGCTCAAATATACGCTGGATAGAAGATGTCCAAGCATGGATCTCTGTGGTACCTCGCCGGTTACCTTCATGCTCCCTGACGATGCTTCAGCCATCCTGACAATGTGGGTTTTGCCCCTCAGCCAGTTGGCTGACTACATAGTGATCAGTTTGGAATGCATTGAGCTTGTTAATAATATTATGCAGTATCAAACGTCTCAGCAATGGCTCAGTGTGCTGTATGAAGAGGATGACCACATTCCTAGGCTTGTGTTACCCTCTCAAAAAAATTCATTAGATTCATTAGACAGGATCTACCCTTACCAAAGCCAAACAGTTGGGGGACTAGTCTTATAATTGTTTTTAATTGTAGTTTATTTGGTTTGTTATGATCCAGTCCATTGTCCTGCAGATGAGTCTTGTCTGGCAGATGGGTCAGTAATTCTAAGGTCAATGATGTGGCCACTATTGTGGAGTAGCATCATGACTGGTGTGAGTCAAATCTTGGAGACAAAGCTGGCAGATAAGCTCAGGCTGAATAGTTGTAGGTTTGGATCTAACAGAGCATGTTTAATGCTGATTCAGCAGGCAGCCTTCTATGTTATCAGGTTGTGTAGTATGCAAGTTTGTGGCGTGTGTGTGTGTGTGTGTGTGTGTGTGTGTGTGTGTGTGTGTGTGTGTGTGTGTGTGTGTGTGTGCGTGTGTGTGTGTGTGTGTGTGTGTGTGTGTGTGTGTGTGTGTGTGTGTGTGTGTGTGTGTGTGTGTGTGTGTGTGTGTGTGTGTGTGTGTGTGTGTGTGTGTGTGTGTGTGTGTGTGTGTGTGTGTGTGTGTGTGTGTGTGTGTGTGTGTGTGTGTGTGTGTGTGTGTGTGTGTGTGTGTGTGTGTGTGTGTGTGTGTGTGTGTGTGTGTGTGTGTGTGTGTGTCTGTGTGTGTGTGTGTGTGTGTGTCTGTGTGTGTGTGTGTGTGTGTGTGTGTGTGTGTGTGTGTGTGTGTGTGTGTGTGTGTGTGTGTGTGTGTGTGTGTCTGTGCGTGTATGTGTGTGTGTGTGTGTGTGTGTGTCTGTGCGTGTGTGTGTGTGTGTGTGTGTGTGTGTGTGTGTGTGTGTGTGTGTGTGTGTGTGTGTGTGTGTGTGTGTGTGTGTGTGTGTGTGTGTGTGTGCATGTGTATGTGTGTCCATGTATATATTTAAATGTTGTTTAGTGTTTACAGAGGGTACACATGCTAACACTTCATATTTACGACGAGGGTCTTAATATGATCTTTTGCACAGTCCAGCACTGAAAAATGGGCAAACGAGAAAAGTACTGTTGTGTTATATTGTGCCTTCTTGTACTTTATAATACAGTTGAGGTTTTATTTTGCTCTTTTATTTCATTTTACTTTGTGTGCTGCATTTTAAAAATGATTCATTAATACTTTTCTATTAACAACAATGTGTGTGTGACTTTACAGTTTAATAATGTCATTTTATATATTTTGTATGAATATCCATAGCTGTTATGTACTAGGATTTTTCTTATTTATAAGCTAAAATGCAATGAAATGTTATGATTGCCAAAACTTTGTAATGTACCTGTGTTTTGTAAATACTACTCTGATTTGTGGAGCTTTTCTCCCCGGGCCTCCACTGAAAGTGGACATATATCCAGTTGGACCAGCCTGGTCAACAAATGTAAAATAAAATAAATAAAATAAATAAATGCAATGCAAATGTATCCAAGTGCTTGTAGCAGGTAGTTTTCTGTTGTCTTCTAAAACAAATAAATATTGTCAAGCAAATTTGCAGATGTGTACCACAGAATGTTTTGATTTCACTACATTACATATCATGTGTAGTTTGCAGGGTTTTTTTCTTTTAGATCGTTTAAGATATTTTGAAATTTCATATTATGATTTAGAAACGTAATGAAACTTAAAGCAACATCGTCAGTAGAACATGCCAATATCCTTATTTGAGGGTTAGAATAAAAAAAAATAAATAAATAAATAAACAGTATTGGTACCAGTACATACCTTTGTGGGACTCCTTAATTTATAACACATAATGTGGAATAATTTCCAACATGGTTTATTCAAAAAGTTCAATCTTGTGTTTAGTTATTAATCCAGGTACCAACATATCTATTCGCATGGAACTTAACTAGTAAACTTGGTAAATCACTACACGGGAATAAGTCAAGCGCTTCTAAAATGTACAACACTGAAATATTTACTGGCAGATTCACATCCATTACGTATACTAAAGTGGCATAAAATACACTTGGATTAGATAAAAGAGCTTCCGTAGGTGAAACCATATTGGTTGATATCTCTATGATATGGTATGTTTAAAGATACAAACCTTATCAGTACCCTAACATTAAGGGCTAAATAAGTGGTCTATAATATGATATGGTTTGTTTACAGATAAAAACCTTATCAGTACCCCAACACTGAGGTCCAAATAACTGGGCTATAACCTTATCGGTACTCCAACACTGAGGTCCGAATAACTGGGCTATAACCTTATCAGTACCCCAACACTGAGGTCTGAATAAGTGGTCTATAATATGATATGGTTTGTTTAAAGATAAAAACCTTACCAGTACCCCAACACTGAGGCCTACTAACTGATCTATAATCTTATCAGTACCCCAACACTGAGGTTCGAATAATTGGTCTATAATATGATATGGTTTGTTTAAAGATAAAAGCTTATCAGTACCCCAACACTGAGGTCCGAATAACTGGTCTATAATAATGATATGGTTTGTTTAAAGATAAAACCTTATCAGTACCCCAACACTGAGGTCAGAATAAATGGTCTATAACTTTATCAGTACCCTGACACTGAGGTCCGAATAGCTGGTCTATAATAATGATACAGTTTTGTTTAAAGATAAAACTTTATCAGTACTCCAACACTGAGGTCCAAATAACTGGTCTATAACCTTATCAGTACCCCAACAATGTGATCATTTGTTTCTACCCCTCAGTTGACCATCAGCTGCCACCAGCTCCTGTTTTATATTCACTGTGTTTACCAAACCTAAGTTAGTCTCCCCCATGAACGACTCTACCCACAAACATGAGGATATGAATCACAATCCTATTTATGAAAATGAGAACGAGCACAACCCTACCCACCAGGATAAGAAGATCGAGCACAACCCTAGCCATCAGGATAAGGAGATCAATCACAACCCTAGCCATCAGGATAAGGAGATCGAGCACAACCATACCCATCAGGATAAGGAACTCAAGCACAACCATACCCATCAGGATAAGGAGATCGAGCACAACCCTAGCCATCAGGATAAGGAGATCGATCACAACCCTAGCCATCAGGATAAGGAGATCAATCACAACCCTACCCACCAGGATAAGAACATCAAGCACAACCCTAGCCATCAGGATAAGGAGATAAGGAGATTGAGCACAACCATACCCATCATGATAAGGAACTCGAGCACAACCCTAGCCATCAGGATAAGGAGATTGAGCAGAACCCTTAGCCATCAGGATAAGGAGATCGAGCACAACCATACCCATCAGGATAACAAGATCGAGCACATCCCTAGCCATCAGGATAAGGAGATCGAGCAGAACCATGCCCATCAGGATAAGGAGATTGAGCACAACCTTACCATCAGGATAAGGCGATAGAGCACATCCCTAGCCATCAGGATAAGGAGATTGAGCACAACCCTAGCCATCAGGATAAGGAGATTGAGCAAAACTGTATCCATGAGGATTATGAGATCGGTTACAACCCTATCCATGAAAATGAAAAGATTGAGCACACCCCTACTCACAAGCATGAACAGACTTGAGCACAACCCAATGCACAAGGATAAGGATATTGAGCACAACCCAATGCACAAGGATGAGGAGATAGAACACAATCCTACACACAAGGATGAGGAGACTAAGCGCAATCCTACACACAAGGATGAGGAGATTGAGCACAATCCTACACACAAGGATGAGGATATTGAGCACAACCCAACACACGAGGATGAGGAGATTGAGCACAACCCAATGCATGAGGATGAGGAGATTGAGCACAAGCCTATGCACAAGGATGACGATATTGAGCACAACCCAATGCATGAGGATGAAGAGATTAAGCACAATCCTACGTACAAGGATGAGGAGATTGAGCACAACCCAATGCACGAGGATGAAGAGATTGAGCACAATCCTACGCACAAAGATGAGGATAGTGAGCACAACCCAACACACGAGGATGAGGAGATTGAGCACAACCCAACGCACGAGGATGAGGAGATAGAGCACAATCCTACACACGAGGATGAGGAGACTGAGCACAATCCTACACACAAGGATGAGGATATTGAGCACAACCCAATGCACGAGGAGGAGATAGAGCACAATCCTACGCACAAGGATGAGGGGATTGAGCACAACCCAATGCACAAGGATGAAGAGATTGAGCACAATCCTATGCACAAAGATGAGAATATTCAGCACAACCCAACACACGAGGATGAGGAGATTGAGCACAATCCAATGCACGAGGATGAGGAGATACAAGGATGAGGAGACTGAGCACAATCCTACACACAAGGATGAGGATATTGAGCACAACCCAATGCATGAGGAGGAGGAGATTGAGCACAAGCCTATGCACAAGGATGAGGATATTGAGCACAACCCAATGCACGAAGAGGAGGAGATTGAGCACAAGCCTATGCACAAGGATGAGGATATTGAGCACAACCCAATGCACGAGGATGAAGAAATTGAGCACAATCCTATGTACAAAGATGAGAATATTCAGCACAACCCAACACACGAGGACGAGGAGATTGAGCACAATCCAGCGCATGAGGATGAGGAGATAGAGCACAATCCTACACACAAGGATGAGGAGACTGAGCACAACCCAACACACAAGGATGAGGAGATTGAGCACAACCCAACGCACGAGTATGAGGAGATAGAGCACAATCCTACACACAAGGATGAGGAGACTGAGCACAATCCTACACACAAGGATGAGGATATTGAGCACAACCCAATGCACAAGGAGGAGATAGAGCACAATCCTACGCAGAAGATGAGGAGATTGAGCACAATCTAATGCACGAGGATGAAGAGATTGAGCACAATCCTATGCACAAAGATGAGAATATTCAGCACAACCCAACACACGAGGATGAGGAGATTGAGCACAATCCAACGTACGAGGATGAGGAGATACAAGGATGAGGAGACTGAGCACAATCCTACACACAAGGATGAGGATATTGAGCACAACCCAATGCACGAGGAGGAGGAGATTGAGTACAAGCCTATGCACAAGGATGAGGATATTGAGCACAACCCAATGCACAAGGATGAAGATACTGAGCACAAAGCTATCCATGAGGATGAGGAAATCAAACAAAACCCTAGCCATGAGGATGACAAGATTGAGACAACCCTAACCATGAGGATGAGGAGGAGACTGAAGATGCATGTGCAGCATCATGCTGTTGCCGAACAGTTTGCCGTACCTCCTACCACCCAGTGGCAGTTTTTCAGTCTTGTCAGTTTCAGCCTTCTGGAAGTGCAGCGGGACCTCCATGAATGCACAACCTCCCAGCTAAGTGTCATACAGTATGTGCATAGCAGAGCTCAGTATGCTCATTATGCTGCTTTGGTGCAGTAAGTCTAGTCTAGACTGCCCAGTTTGTGCAGATCAGCGCTCACTATGCTCATTATGCTGCTTTGGTGCAGTACGACTAGCCTAAACTGCCTCCCCCACTGGGTGAGCCAGTGTTGGCAGCTCACTTCCTTCCTTCCATGAGGACCCTTCAGGAACTATGCAGGAAATCAAACACAGGCCATCAGGGACACAGTAAGGACATGACTCCTCTGTACCATGGAGTGGATAAAACTAATCTATAATGTTATGCCTAGATGTCAAGAGTTGTATGTTTACCTAAATATGTGAAATTTATAACTGTTCATTCAATATCACGAGTTGTCTCTTTTATTAGAAATACAAAATCACCCCCTGACTGCAACACAGTTCTTTCTCACTGAAACCCATTCCAACCAGCTACATCAAAAAACTTCTTATCAAACTTAAACCAGGTTCCCCTTCACCTGACAACCTGCTGCCTCTCTTCCTAAATGTTGCTGCTGACTCCATAACATAACTTATCTCCATCCTCATAAACCACTCAATTAGTGAATCCACTGTTCCTGCCCTCTG
Organism: Protopterus annectens; assembly: GCF_019279795.1. Classification (NCBI taxonomy): domain Eukaryota; kingdom Metazoa; phylum Chordata; order Ceratodontiformes; family Protopteridae; genus Protopterus; species Protopterus annectens. Next base: position 1,514,616,045 of record NC_056726.1, on the reverse strand, counting down.
GATAAAGTTCCACACTATACCAATCCACAAAGGTGGAAATTCTGTTGAGCTCTATAATTATCAACCTACTGCCATACTCTCTCCCCTCTCCAAAATTATTGAGCACTGAGTTTATAAATGAATCTCAGCTTATCTTACTTGTAAAAACTTAATTACCCCTACTCAACATGGCTTTGCCCCAATCACAACACTACCGCACTTATTTCCTTTACAAAATCCATCTTTCTAGCTAGAGGCAATGATAAACTAGTGTCCTTCATCTTTTTAGAGCTCTCCAAAGCCTTTGACACTGTATCTCACACCATCCTCCTCTCTAAACTCTCTCAACCCAACCTCTCCTCAGCAACTATCTCCTGGTTCAGTAGCTACCTCACAGACAGACTGCAATCTGTAAAATGTCTCTCTGCTCTTTCTCCTTTTCTCCCCATCAAAATGGGTGTCCCTCAAGGCTCTATTTTAGGCCCCCTCCTTTTTAACATTTTTACTAACCAACTGCACACATCCTGTCCTCATTCTTCCCTCATACAGTACGTAGATGACTCCACCATCATTTCTATCACTGACAGTCCCACTGACCTGCTAACCCTGACACCAACATCTCTCAGCCTCACTGAAGCATGGCTCACTAACACCCAACTCATACTAAACCCTAAAAAGGCAAAACGTCTTCTCTTCCCCCCCAAATCCCTTTACCATCTTAAATCCTCATTCCCCATCCCTTCCCTCAACAACACCACTATCACAGCTGAACCTCACACTAAACTGTTTGGAGTAATAGTGGATGATCAGCTAAAATTTGACCTTCATGAACTTAACTGCATCAAGAAAACCCACCAAAAGCTTGGTACAAAAGGTTTCTCACACCCAACTCCAGGATCTCACTAGACCAAGCTTACCTTCTCCCCAACCTCTTTTACATCTCTTAAATTGTAACCAACTTACAGTCTTCACTACTTTCCAAACTTGAAACCACCTACAACAAGCTTGCTAAATCTGCAACCAATCTGCCCTCAAGATCACACCACTGTCACACTCTCCAGACACTCAGCTGGATAGACTTTCCTAACCAACTCTTATTTACCCAACTTCTCATGATCCATACTACTTTGAATAAGCCCTCCTCTTACCCTAGAATTTCCTCACTTGTCTCCCTCTATAAGCCCCCTCAATCCCTCAGAAGCTCTGACCAATGTATCTTACAAATTCACAAACCTAAAAATCTATTGGACAGAATCTCTATAGCTACTTCCCACCTTTTGCATGGAACAAGCTCCTCATGAACCTTAGAAACATTTCCTACATCCACAAATTCAAGAAAACTCTCAAAAGGTACCTTAATAGCACATAGATTTGCTTCTGTAATCATCCCACATGAACCCCCCCCCTTTTTCTTTGACTATCCTCTGTAGTCCTCCCTACCCTACTGCCATAATTCACTTAAGTGCTTTGTATTGTACAATTATGTCTGAAGATAACTCAATGTGTTATGTAAAGTCATTCAAATGTTTTATTGTTTTCAGTGTTATAACGCCTCTTACTATATTGTACTGTGGAGCTTTATCTACATTTGCTTCACTGTTTTATCGTTATTGTTCAATGTATTCATCGTCAGTTTTGTAAGTTTTTTTGCTTGCTTGTACTGTGGAGCTTTTCTCCCCAGGTCTCCACTGAAAAAGGGCTTTTGCTCAGATGGACTACCCCAGTTAACAAATGTCAAAAACTAAATAAGTAAATAAATGCTACAGTTATGTATATTAGAATGAAACCATTTTCACATGTGCATTGCTTTCCCTCATAAGCTGCATTACCTCACTCTAGAATGGAACATATTAACTAGTGGAAGTGATGCAGGATTCAGACCTAGTAACTCTGCTCAACACAATAAGCATTACCACCACTGACTTCGATTGTGTTGGATGAAATCCTTTGTTCATACTTTTTGAAATAACATTCTGACCTGTCAACTCTTCAAAATTTGTATAAATGTTTACTTACTGGGGCATACACAAACCTTTCAAGCTGAGTTCCCATCAATGACTACCTTATTAGTTGAAGAATATTGACTTTGTGAAGGAAGTAACAGAATGTTTAAAATATAACCTCAAATACAGAGCATCCGCATTTTACTTGAATGACGTAGTCTCAGAAACAGACAGAATAACTAGGGATGTCTCAGGGGTCAATACTGGAACCTCTAGTTTTCTCCTTTTCTTAATAACACTCTGTCCTAGGACATGTTAAATATCAACTCATCCTCTCTTTATACTATGTTTATAAGAGGGCGCAATGATCCCACTATGTTGAACAAGCAACATCAAAGTGATTTTGGTTCAACATAGACTTGAGTTGTCTAATTCATAAATCTACAACACAAGCAAATCATCAGCATTGGTATTTGGAAACATAGTAAAGCCTGGCTCAAAGTAAGCCAATAAACATTATAGATCAAGATGGTATATGCATTCCGACAGTTCAAATACAAAGATACCTTGAGATTATTTTGCATAAACTCAAGTTTAACCTTTACAGCAAATTTAAAACAGCAGGAAGACAAAGCCCTTAGGCAGCTCATAGTAGCCTAGAAAATCTCCATTGTACTCTAAACAGTAAGTACACATTTTCTCGGTCATCTTTATCCCATGCTAGGAGTATGCATTACTAATTATCAGTCTATATTCTTAACACATGGCAAACAAGTAAAGTAAAATAAAATACTCAAGTACACTTGCCATATAACGAGGGGCAATACTGCACTACTACGTAAACATGACATGCGCAAAACAATTAGCCTCAGAAACACCCAATCCAGGGGCCTAAACTTAGCTTGTAACTTAACTAAGACATATTGGAGGGACAGGTTGTATCACAGAAACCACCCCTTCTCTAGAACTTGTTTCCAAAGCATGTGAAACAGAGTTCCTAACTGCACTTATTCAAGCACAACTTGGATCAGTGGTTGTGGAATCATACGCCTCATTGGGCACCTATGTCCTTATTTGAAACAGAAAGTTTGTAAATGCCTGACCACTCTTGCCCATGTTACCACACCCCCCCCCAATGAAGGAGGTAGCATCATAGCCTGACCAATGCACTGGAGAACCATGGCTAAGTTTAAAGGCCATTTAGTATCAATAGCCTACTAATCACCTGTGAACCTATGAACGAATAAAAGCTGGAGCTCTTTTTTAATACAGTTAACTATATCCTACTAGATGAAAGCTATTTTCAGTTTGAAGAGAACAGTATGCATCGGAAGTACACACCATGACTTAAGACAACAGGATATCCTACAGCTATATAAAGCAATGTATGCTCTATCAACAAGAAAATTAGACTTCCACGTGACAGCCGCTATCACATGGAGCAGATTAATAGACAAAATACATAGGGTGAGCACGTAGTGTCAGCACACAGGGTCAGCACATAGGGTCAGCACGTAGGGTTTGAAGGTACGGTCAGCATGTAGGATCAGCACACAGGGTGAGCACATAGGGTCAGCACATAGGTCAGCACATACGTTCAGCAGACTCCTACATACTATACAAAGCTTGTAAAAGAACATTATGCAAGGAAATATAAGAAAAACTGGTTTAGGGTTACAGGATGATTCGTACATATTGAATACAGGTCTACACTTGACTGGCTTTGAACCAGTTAACACAATTAAATAAATAAATATTAAAAATAACTAATGTGATTACAAGAATCTTTATCTGCATCATAAGAATTATTAGTTTGTGCTTTTTCACAACATCCCACTCCATTTCATGAGAAATACTAGAACATTGTGTTTTCTTATTATATTGTAGCATTTCATCAAAAGAATGACCTATTACCAATTAAATGATTTATTAAAATGTGCAGGAAATAGCTATGTTAACACATCCTCATTAAACTATGCTTTTTTTTCATCAGCTATTCCTTCCCTATTTTTAGTACACCATCTTACTCCAGACATGCAGGAGAAGACTTTTGAATCATGACTCACATTCAGCTCTGGTGATATTTCTTGCTCACTGTTAATGTAGTTTAATTTTTTGAAAAGTTCTCATTAGCCTTTGCAAGTTGTATCCTGTGTTGCTCAGTTATAAACACTCTATATTCTCCAATAACCTTTTTATGGTGATATAATTATATTAATACATTTTTTAAACCATACTGGTTAACTGTTAGTAAGACTCTTCCCTTCACTCATGAGAGCACATTATTTCATCATAGTTCTAATAATTCATAAACTAGATTTCAAGATTCTTCTGTGTACACATTCTTCAGTCTGTCTTTCTTACAGACCTCCTTTGGATGAGATGTTAAACCAAGGCATCATCTGCCGGAAATGGTGGAAACACAGGTAGATGTAACAGATCCCGCAGCACTTATGTAAAGTTCCCTGGTGCCCTGGTGAAATTTACCCTAGTAAGTATGAATATCATCTTGGGTCTCCCTGAAAAGAAGCCAAAATAAAAATAATAAATAAAGTATTCTACCCAAGCCAAAATACAACAGCATATCCTTCTACTACTAACAAAACACACTCGATTGTTACTCAGTTCAACTCCTATTCCATCCAAGCAGTGCTTTCTCTGATAAAAGATGATCCCGGTTCTCCCCTCTCACTTCCCACTGATCTACCAAACCACAGACCACAAACAGTCAGTCTCCTTTCATCCTGATCGAACCTCAACCATAAGAAGGGTTCTATGCAAGCAAAGACCAATATCCACTGCTGCTTATAAGCTTCCAGCAAATTTTTTAAAAACTGTTGTAGGTGCACTGCATACTAACCCTCTTCTATATATCTGTCTAAATTCCAATTCTAATTATCCCAGTAAACAAATGCCAATAAATACAATTTCATTAAATAAACTAAAACGTATCCACATATTACTTTCCTCACACATCTGTTAATCACTGCAATGTTTAATATGCCCTCTGCACTGACACGGATTCTAGACATAATTTAGCTTTATCTCTAACTGCTACCATTTCTTCCCATCAGATGAACCCATGTGAACAATAGCAGCAATACAGCTTTTTTTTTTTTGCTACTTTTTTCCCTTAATGTTATTTTAGTGTTTAAAGTTTGTATCTTTAAATGCAGTTTTATGTAACACTCAATGTGTAAAGCTGTTTATGTTGTACCCATACGTAAATATCTGCTTCTCATTCTGTGAAATATGCATGTGGAAAAATGATTACTAAAAGGAGGTATGACAATCACATTCTTTTGTGCAACTTTTCTCCATGAGCCTCTGATGAAAATGGCTTTTACCTACTCAAATTTCATACTCAACAAAGTCAATAAATAAATAAAATAAAGACGGCATAAAAAGAATTTTAACAGCTTATCCGGGCCTGTCTGTACCAGTGACTGAAGATAAATACTGCATTTCTATCTATCTCTGAGTTAGATGTACATAAAATATAAATGCTTTTTTTATTTACTTTGAATTTGTTATCCAGGGTAGAGTATTGATCCCTTTGGACCCATGTCAGGCTCAGCCAGGAAAGACTAACATTAATCCATCAAGCCATCTTTACAGCCCAGGCGTAAAGCATCATCTCATCTGGAAGTTGCTTGTTTTCTGCATAAGGCAGCCCGAGGCAATTAATTCTTCTTGTTTGGATTCAAAAGTGGACAATGATTTTCCTGTTTTCTAAGTCATTTTGCTTGTTGGTGAAGTTGAGCATAACAACCTAGTATCCAAATAAGATAATTTACACACTGCAAATCTTTTCAAATTATGAAACAGAATTAATTTCAAGGTTCAACAGTTTTTCTGCTTTTCCACTAAAGCAATTTTAGACTCAGTGAAGTTACATATAATATATTTTTTCTGATGTTACGGTAGGGTCAAACAATTCAAATGGGTAACACATTTTGACCTCTCCATTGCTGCTTGTGTCAGGGGCATCTGACAGTAGCCCTCAGTATGGCTGATAGTGGTCAGATATTTAGCATCCCATCTGCTCTAATGTTTCATTTGTTCTGGGCATGGGGCATATATTTGTACTGGGCATGGGGCATATATTTGTACTGGGCATGGGGCATATATTTGTACTGGGCACAGGGCATATATTTGTACTGGGCATATATTTTCATCTGGGTGATTATTTAGCTTCTTGCAATCTAGACCAAACCTGCTGCTCCTTTCTTGGTACCAACACCTCAAGTAAGGCCCAGAAAGTGTTGAATTTGTGTTTTTCCTGTAGTTTCAACATCCCCCACAGTTCTTTCCATGCAGCTAGCTTGTGTTGTTCAGGCACCATGTGAGGAGACTGTTGGATGCCCTTTTGGGTTCCTGTATCTATATGATGCTCTACCACTTATAGAGAACCTGGATTAATAGTGAACACGCACTCGTATTCTTGTGGCATTGCATGGATTTCCTGAACCTGCATGGCAGAGTACTGCTGTAACAGTACTACATGTGCTAAGGTGTCATGTCAAGCCTCATTGAGGAGTTCTATCATCCAACCCCCTTCCATTTCCTCTTGCAAATCAATATGTACATTAAGTACTAGTGTCTCTCTGTCCTGGTGGCTCTTCATACTGACGTGGCAGAACCTGTGTTCCTGCCCACTGCCTGGAAACTCCAACACCTAACTGATGTCACTGAACTTCCGTGCGGTAGTTAACAGCCCTTCAACAGTTGCCCACAGCTTATGCTGTCAAGCAAGAATGTACCCTTTTACCTTCTGACTGACTGGGTACTCTCAGTGTTCTTACATACCAGACATTTCTGTTGTTGTGTTTGTATTAGGTACTCCTGTGACAATAAAAGGAAAACCATAAGCTTAGTAATAAAATTTAGAAATACTCCAATAAGACTGCTTGTGGGCATTACATATATTCTACCACTAATTATGAATTAAGTATAGACCCCCCCCCCCCCAGCCTGCCAACATAAAGTAGATGAAATCCAAAATGAAGCTCTTGACTATTCAGGTAGCTTCCTGTATGCAACGTGGAAATGCAGCAGTACTTGTTTCATTTCAACTTAAAATGGCTGTGAATGCTGTCAACATGGTCTTTAGAAAAAAGTTAAACTTCTCCATCGGTCCACTTGTTTGACAATGGTAGGGGGCATTAGCTGACTGCTTTAGCCTACAACAGTTCCATGAGCATGTCAGTAGATCTTATGTTAGCCTGTCTATATCTCAATATTTCCCAGGAAAATTCTACTTTGCTGAAAATAGCTAACTGAAGATCTACTGCTATTCCTGCCTTTAAAGAAGAAAGCTGCTACCACATAAGGATACCTACTACCAAGATATACTGCTTATGCGTGATGCTTGGGTAAACCTGAATCCCTAATATATCCATGGCTACCCCTCTGAAATGTTTCTTCTATAACAGGTAATGGCACCAGCATAAGTTTAGCTTTTGTCCCCTTTCATGAAAACCTTTTGGCACTCCTTACATGACTTACTGTATCATCTTGTGTCTTTTGAAATGTTTGGCAAATAAAAATTATGCATAAATCATATGGACAGAAAATGGAATATGTTAGGCCATGGTCAGAAGTGCCTGTTGGTAGGCTGTTGGGAATACCAACTGCTGTATCAAATCTCCCTGTCATCCTCCTTCATAAGTCCACTTTCTTTACAGTAATCCTTTGCTCCAGTACACAGACTACCTTTGCCCTTGACAGTCAGCAGCCAGTTTAACTACTTCCTTCAGTTCCTGTAATGTGAAATCTGAGATTTGTGCCTCTCTCACCAATGTTTGTGATCCATCTCGGTAATCCTTCCAATGGAAGTCGATTAATTTTGACAACTGTAGCACAGATTTAGAGCTACTGTTACCAGCAATCTCTTTTCATGAAGCAGCCACTTCCAGAGGAATTCCGGAACCTTCTTTCAGGAACAGCTCAGGACTAGGCTTCCTGCTCCTATCTAGCTGCTTCACCGAAGTAACGGTATTACTAACACTGGCTTGATGTACGGATACTGGCTGAGCTTTCTCCTTATGTATTCCCCACATGCTTGCTGTCTGCCTGGATCCATCCAGTTGCATGCACACAAGGTAGTGTGTCTTCAAAGTCATTACCTGTTAAGGAATTTTCTGGGATATCATCAACACCTGACTGCAGTTTTCCTTACTGCTCCTAAATGAATGCTGGCCAAAGGTTTCCCCGAAAGGTGTCATTCCCATAGCAATGACTCTAACTGAAGTGACCACCCAGGCAACTGATGTTCCCATCTAATAAATGCAAGCTTAACAACATTTACATCTAATGCAGTGTCCCTCTTAGCAGCAGCTTCATTACACTCTGCCAGTATAACATGCAGGCACTTGTAATAATCTGGAGCTGTTGCAGTTTTAAGGTGAGAGTGGAAAAGCATAGCCATGACATACCACTTTGTTATTTAATTGTTTATTATTAGTCAGTAATGTTTATAAAATATTTCTTTCTTTTCTGACTTTGTTTGACAGAAGCTGTTCCATGCTCAGAGGGGGTGTGGCCAACAGTGGTTCTTTAACTGATAATTGTTTTATAACTTTATAAGTTACATTCATATGAAAATCACTTAGTTGGTTTCAAAAGATTCATTATGTCACAGAAGTCACATAGTTTACATCATTTTCTCTTGTAACTACTTTGGCCTTTAGTTTCCAAGTGAGGCATTACATATACAATCCCAACTGTCAACTTAATCAACTTGAAGTTTTTTGCACCTTTTATTTTATTTATTTAACATTTATTTACTGGGAAAGTCTGACTTGGAACAAATCCAATTTTCTGTGGAGGCCCAGGGAGAAACGCTCCAAATGCATGTCTTTGAAATTTAGTTTCTTCTATTTTATTTATTCTAATTCTTTTAGGAATTACTGTTTTCCTTATTAGAGATGGTACTTAAATGCATGGGCTGTTGTTACCACCAGTGCGTGGTTCATTATAAACAAATTGTTGACAATACATGTATTTTTGTTTTATTTGTTACCCAGGTAAGTTCATAGTGCAAAGGTGATTCTTTTCAGGGATAACCCAGGAGCATTCTTTAAGTTAGAGACATACTGAGATCCAAATAATAGATAAAAGGGGACTGATGGAAATAAAACCAGGACTATTAAATGATGTTTTCTAACAGTACATACAACTGACAGAAATAATTAATGATGTACATAAAACAAGGCCTCTGTTGAGCAAACACAGTTGCTGAAATAAAAAGCATGCACTATACAAAGTTACCCTCAGTGAAACAGTTGGCCCGCAGCATAAATTACTGGTGACCATAGTCAGCTGCAAGCAGTGACCAGAGAAGGCTCCAAGGTCAACAGAGACTAGGCTGAAGACCTGGAGGTTGAAAGTGTTCAAGTAAATACCTGGGGCTGTAGTGCCCGAGGAAGACGAGGAAATTGCTGAAGTCAAAGAAAGGTTGTGTTCATACCTCCCAACCTCTTAATGCAAGAAATCTAGACAAGGCCTGACAAAATGGGGGCACAAAGGCCCAAAAATAGGGACAGATTTTAAATATTGTTCTTATGCGCTTAGAAAGTTGTTAGAGTAATACTATCTATGTTAACATATATTTTCTGAAGAATTTGAAGTCTGACACTCAAATGTAAGTCATTATTTAGTGATTTCTATCCTCAGATCATCCCATTGATTTGCCAGAAAACCACAAATTTTATGAGGAACAGACCAAAAATATGAGGCAGAAATCTGGACATTCTGTGAAAATCTGGACAGTTGAGAGATATGGCAATGTCTCAAAGCAGCGTGTGAGAACTACAGAACAGCTATGTGTTCAAGACAGGTATGGGAATAAAGTATATAAAGCAAGCTGGTGGTACAAAGCAGAATCCCAAAAGTTATGAAAAGAAAGAATGTGTACAGGAAAAAATGAGAGATAGAAAACCCAAGACTCCATTAAGAAGGAATGCAGACTGGGTAACAAAGAAGCCAATAGAACAATCACAAAAGCAAAGGCATCAGAGGCAGCTTGTGGAAAGTGACTCAACAGATGTCACAAATAAACTCTATCAGGTTGCAAAGCAAAGAGAGGAAGATAAATAAGTCATCCGGCACCACTCAAACATTATGCCAGCAACAACCTGCTCACCAGTCCACAGGATGTTAAAGGGAGATGGAATGAGGTCAACCTCTGAATAACGAAACACTGCAAAAGCTGTACAGCTCCACAGACAGCCTACAATGACAGAGGGAGAAGAGACCATCCAAGAAGAAGTAAGAATGTGACTGTGATGATGTCAGGTATTGCCAGCTATGTCAGGACAGTAAGGCAGTGGATGTGTAGCATATGCCAGCATAGCTAGCTGGAGTTTTGTAAAGAATTATATGTCATTTGTATATCAAACCTATTTGTAAAGGTGATTGTGCTGAAAATGTATTTGTAAAGCTGCTTGTGTTAAAAATGTACCAACAGTGCGTCTTGCTGGGCAGAAAATAAATACACCTGTATTGTAACTGTTGAAATTAATATATTGTAAAACAGGACACCGGAAGAGAAGAGGTTAATCTTAGTTCAGCTAGCTTTAAAAAAATATTCTGAAATTAAATTACCCAGTTTAGGCCATAAAGATTGTACCTCACAGTTCTGACTGCACCAAGAGATGAAATATCTGTGAAAACCAGGACTAGGAATCCTACTGTATTGTCCGTAGGTGTGAACTAATTGTTACCCTGGAAGGGTGGAAGCTTTTGAAATTGTTTTACGTATTCCAGGTGCTGTAATAACATCCTAGCAAAGTTCTGTGTGTGTGTAATGCGACACACGTGCTAGATTCTGGATCAGGTGACCAGATGTGATGTCATTCAATAGAGAGCACTGAAATGATATTTAGATATTATTGAGAGATGCCACTTAGCTCTCAGAAGCCTGGTTTTGAAACCTGACAAAGAAAGAAAACTACTCACCCACATCATCTTGCCTTGCTCTAGTAAGTGAACTTCTTCCTTCAGCTTTTCCCAGTTAGGGATCACCACAGCAGATCAACCTGTTCGCTCATGATTGGCAGTGGAGTTTTTACAGTGGCGAGTTGACAGCCTGGTGCCTAACCTTCCACAGAAGGCACACACATGCATGAACTCACACCTTGGGCCAATTTAGAGTGTCCAAGCTACCTACAGCATGTCTTTGGGATGTGGGAGGAAACCGGAGCACCTGGAGGACACCCACACGACCACAGGGTAGACATGCAGACACTGCAGAGAAGGCACCCCAGCTGAGGATCGAACCAGAGAACCTCTTGCTGTGAGGTGGCAATGCTAACTGTTGCAACACCGTGGCTGCCCTGCTCTAGTAAGTAAACTAGGGAACCATAATTCTTTGGTCAGTCAGGAAACTATAGTGAGATTAGTCAAGTATTGTTTTTATGTATGTGACTGAACCTTTCCATCTGTGTTATCTTTAATATTTCCATTGATTGAAAATCTGCTGTTTATTTAAAAAGATATTTGGTATTTTCACATCTTTTTTATTATTTATTATTAAATATATTTAAACTTTTCATTATGGCTGGTCTTTTAGAGAACATTTTAACCTTTGAAAGTACTCATATTTATTTGTTGACTATGTGGCCACTCCTGAAAGTCTTGCTGCATTGGTCAAACACTACCATTTGTATTATTTATTTATTTTATTTATTTATTTAACATTTGTTAAACAGGAAAGTCTGACTTGGAACAAAGGCCCAGGGAGAAACGCTCCATACGCATGTCTTTATAACGTGGGAGGAAACCGGAGCACCTGAAGGAAACCCTCACAAATGCAGGGAGAACATGCAAACTCCGCACAGAAGGCACCCCAGACAAGAATCAAACTGGAGAACTTCTTGCTGTGAGGGGACAATATTACCGCTACACCACTGTAACATCAGTATTAGCATTAATTTTACTCAGAACAATTGGGTACCCTTGTAAGAACCTTAGACTAGCTGGCTTTGGAGTGTTCTGGTGACAGTATCTACATTATAGTCTGGGTAGTGGGGGCATAGCTAGTAAATCTGTGCCAGCCTTTTCTTGGTGTGTGTGTGTGTGTGTGTGTGTGTGTGTGTGTGTGTGTGTGTGTGTGTGTGTGTGTGTGTATGTGTGTGCCAGTGTGCAAGTATAAAGGTGGCATGAACAACTGTTGGCAGTATAGAGGTATCAAACTCCTTTCACACTGCATAAAAGGCCTGGAGAGGGTGATAGACAAATAAATATGCAGAGTAGTAGAAAGTAAGATGGGAGATGAGCAGTTCAGATTCAGATCAGGATGCAGCACAATCAACCCAATGTTTGCAGTGTGACAGATTGTGAAGATGAATCTAGAAATGAGCAAAGAGCGCAACTGGGCATTCCAAAACTTGGAGAAAGTATATGACAGGGTTTCAAGAAAACTGATTTGGGGAATCCTGCAACAGCTCGAAATCCTAGAAACATTGGTAGAATTAGTGCAGGCTATGTGGAAGGACACAGTGACCCATGTATGAATAATATATAATTTCTCCCAACTAATCCATTCACCAACTAGACCAAATAATGATGGCACCTCGGAATCCCTCATAGACTGGATCTTAACAACACATCCAAATGTAATCACGAACTCCAGAATCATTCCAGATCGTCTCAGTGACCACTTACCTACCTTCAAGAACCGACTCCCTTCTCCTCTACATAAACAGCACCAGTACATTCAAACCCGCAACCTCTCATCTTTCAATCCCCAAATTTTCACAGAATGCCTTTAATGCATCGACTGGTCCCCTCTAAACACTCTGCCACTAGATGATGCCATCTCCTCCTTTAACCATACTTTCCTGACACTCTTAAACCAGCAAGCCCCCCCATAAACCAAACACATCAAAACTAATCCCTGCCCTTGGCTATCAACAGAGACTAAACTTGCCATGCATCAAAGGGACAAAAAATGGAAAGAGTATCAAAACCATAAAAACCCAAACTCCCTCCAAGAATGTAAGAAACTTTGAAACTCCACAAAAAAACTAATATTTAAAGATCACAAATCTCACTACTCCAAACTCGAGTCTTTGCACTCAACAAACCCCAAAAAATTATGGGAATCTGTCTCACCAATACTGCACCCTGGTAATAAAGAAAACCCTGCCCTAATCCCACCCTCATTGACCTTGATACTGCCTTCCAGTTCAACTCATTCTTTATAGACTGCATAGCCAAACTGTCAAATTCCTTCCCACCCCCTCAACAAAAACCCATACCCCTCCCTCCAAAACCTTATCTTCAGTCAAGCTACCCCCTCCACACCCTTCTGCCTTCCTCCTATTCCCACATACACTATAAAATGATTCCTCCTCAAGCTCATACTCTGCTGCACTGCTCACTGACAATCTTCCTCCTACCTTCGTCAAACTAGCTGCAGACAGCATAGCCTTCCCCATCTCCATACTTATAAACAGATCATTACAAGAATCATACGTCCCTTCCATCTGGAGCCATGCCTATATCAACCCCTTCCACAAAGGTGGAAATAGTACTGACACCACCAGTTTCAGGCTTATTGCCATCCTCTCCCCACTTTCTAATATTCTAGAGAAAACCATCCAAATACAACTTATGTGGCACCTAACCCAAAACAATCTTATCTCTCCTACCAAACATGGCTTTTGCCCTGGCCACTCCACCATGACTGCCCTTCTTTTCTTTCTGGAAGCCATCAACACTCAACATGATTCAGGAAAATTTGTATCTATTCTATTCCTAGATCTGTCAAAAGCCTTTGACACCATCTCCCGCACCCTACTCATATCCCAGCTCTTCTCCACTCTACATTTCTCTTCCTCCACCATAACCTGGTTTTCCAGCTACTTATCCAACCACAAACAAGCTGTCCAATGGAAAACTTCAACCTCCTCCTTCCTACCCACCCCCACAGGCATTTATCAAGGCTCAGTCCTTGGCCCCATACTCTTCAACCTCTTTATCAACAGGGTTCACCACTCCATCCCAGAGTCATCTGTCATCCAATATGCAGATGACTCAACTATCATCTGCTCAGCCTCCCCACCCTCTGAGCTCCTAGCTAAAACTCAATTAGCCTTCACCAAAACCGAAACCTGGATGCAGTCCAACCACCTAGTCCTTAATGCAAATAAAACCAACGAATGATCTTTTCCCCTACCAAAAACTCCAGTATTGATAAAACATGTTTCACCATACAGAGTCAAAACAACACCCCCCTCAAAATTGTCTTCTCCAGCAAACATCTCTGCATCATCATTGATGATGATCTAAAATATGACACCCACAAATATTCAGCAATCAAAAAAACCCACCAAAAGATAGGCCTCCTCTACAGGCACAACTGCTTCTTCAGGCCCTCTACCCGTCAGACCCTAGCATCTACGTTCTTGCTTCCCTCCCTGATGCATGGTGCCCCTCTATTCACAAATCTCCAAATTATCTTACATTCTAAACTTGAATCCTCCTACCACAAAATCTGCAAATTTGCTACCAATTCTAAAAATTCTTCTCATCACTGCCACTCCCTTCTCACCCTCAATTGGCTTGAACTACCCAACTTCCTCAACTACCTACATCTCACCACTGCCCAGAAGCTTTTCTTTAAACAAGCCAATTGCCCTTCTCTTGCCATGGCCTTAACACCCTATATACCCAACCTCCAACTGAGGTCAATCCAAAATCTCCTTCAGGTCTACAAACCAGCTTTCCTATTTCCCATCCATTCATCAAGATTTTTCTTGAAGAGATTTAATGAGGAACTCTGCTTGACATAGACAGGTAGCTTGTTCGAGAGTATGGGAAGTATTTGGGACAGGAATCTATCCCTCCAGCATGTCTTGTTTATTGTAGTGAAAAGGTTTAGGTCCCTAGAGCGTGCAGCTCGGAGGGATTGGAATTTCTTTAGGTGTAGCATGTCCAACAGCTCAGGGTTTGACATAGCTTTATATGTTAGGCAGAGATCTCCTCAGAATAGATGATATGCTACGGAGTAAAGCTGGAGTTTTTTGAGAAGGTCAGTATAAGGCATCTGTTTGAAGCATGTAATCCTCTTTGTGAGGTACTTCTGTGGCCTCTCCTGCTGTTGAAGATGTCTTGTCGGGTACATTCCAAAAGGGGCATTATACTCAATAATAGGTCTAATGAGAGGCGAGTAGATGGGAAAAATTACCTCTTTTTTCCTGGATGAGAACCCTTTCATGATGAAGTGTGCCACATAGAAGGATTTCCTGACTACTGTGGCGATGTGATTATTAAAGGAGAGACTACTGTCCACCTGAGTCTCAAGGTCTCTTATCATACCTTCAGCATTAAGTGGACTGCTGCCTATGTGGTAATTCATGGGTAAAGAGTTTTTTCCCAAGGGGATGACAGTGCACTTTTTGGCATTGAGTTTGAGGCCATGCCTCTGACACCAGGCATCTGTCTCAGTGAGGCCCTTCTGTAGGATGTCCACGTCGTTTGGGGACTCGACTATGGCGCCACATTTGCAGTCATCTGTGAACTTCATCTGCCAGAGGCCCTCTGTGTTAGCCCATACTTGAGAGAAGTAGAAACCAAACAGTGTGGGTTCTGTCAGTGAGCCAGTTGGTGACCCATCTTGTGACATACAGATTTGTATCCAGTTTAGTGAGTTTATTTATAATTCCAGCATGGTGGATGGTGTCAAAAGCCTTGGAGAGATCAGGATAGGCTGTGTAAACTGCCTTAACCTCGTCTACGGCTTTGGTGACTGTTCCAAAGAAGTCGATCAGGTTCAGGAGTCATGATCTGCTTTTCACAAACCAGAACTGGGTGGGGTCCAGAGTTTTGAAGTTACCAATGTCTTTGTTTATGAGTTCCATGATGATATGTTGCATGGCCTTGTAGACCAGGCTTGTCAGGCTAACAGGGTGATAGTTCCTGGGGTCTGTGGTGGGTCTACCTTTGTAGAGTCATATAACTGTTGCTGTGCACCATTCTGTGGGTACAAAGCCTGACATGAGGCTATGACTGAACATGGTGCTTAGGTGGGGGGGCCAGTTTGTTTAGAATGCAGCCTGGGATGTTGTTCAGTCCCATGGATGCTGTGTTCTTCACTTTGGAGATTGCAGTTTTTACCTGCACAGTTGTGATTGCAGGGGTTCTGCATTTGTCCGGTATAAATATGGGGCCTTTAGGGGGTGAGAGGGGGGTAAAGTTGGCACTGAACCTATCAGCCAGGATGCTGGCGATATCAGTTGGTTCTGTGATTTTCATGTCATTGTGCTGTAACTCAGAGCAGATCTGGGTGTTGCCATTGAGATTCTTGACATAGCTGTAGAATGCTTTGTGGCTGTCCTTGGAATCAGTGGCAATCTTGTTTTTGTAGCTGGCTTTGGAGGATTTTATGAGAGATCTCAGCTTCTAAATGAGGCTGACCAGGGAGCTCCTCCACTCATGGGTTTTACTCTCTTTTGCAACAGTTTCTTCCTTCTGTTGTAGAGTTTGTTTATGGCAGGGGACCACCAGATTGGGTTCCTTTTTTTGGAGGATAGTGTCTTAGTTCTGTTGGGGATAGCATGATCCATGCACTCGTGTAAGTGCTTATAGAGTGCATTTGTGTAGGATTCAGCAGTCATAAATGTATTGTCCATCTACATGGGTGTTATGAAGTTCACCACTTCTGTCTTAAGAAGCATGAAGGTAGCTTTGGAGAAATTTTTTACAGTGGTTTCCTTAATGGGGGGGGGTGGAGGCAGGTTGTGGATATCTAGGGTGATTAGTTTATGGTTGGATCTGACCAACGAGGAGTTGACTTCAGGTATGGAACACCGGTCATTCATGTTGGCAATGACTAGGTCTAGGATATTGTTGCACCTGGTGGGGGTGTGGATAAGTTGACCCAGGGCATTGGAATTTATGAATTCCAGAAAGCTTTGAGTGAAGGAGTTGGTACATGAGTAGTTTTCCCAGTTTATGGTGGGGTGGTTGAAATCTCCCATTATTAGGGTGTTTGGTTGAACCCTAATATTTTACAGGATATCAAGAAAAGAGGAGGGGGAATCCTGGGGCATGGTGGGGCATCTCTAGCAAGCTACAATTTGGATTGCAGTTTTGCCAAGAGTTAGTTGCTCTTGGATAATTTTGGATGCATTATGTTGGGCAACTAGCCTGAAGGTGTGGATATCCTTAATGAATGTGGACATGCCACTGCCTTTGGTGTTCCGGTCCAGGTTAAATGTTTGAAAGGTATGGCATGAGTTATAGCCTGATATTCCAAGGATGCTCTCTGGAGCCTTGAAGCAGGTTTCAGTCACTGCACAGATATCGATGTTCTCCATTTTAAGGAGTGCCTTGAGTGAGTGCATTTTGAGGTTTAGATCTCTAGTGTTCAGTAGCATTACCCTCAATTTTTGCTTGCCTGTACCTGTTATGGTGGTGGGTTTGTCATTTGAACTTTGCCTAAAGAAGGCACTATGGAGTGGCAAGAGCCTTAGCCAGTATCCAAATCCCTGGGGTGACAGGTGCAGGCCATCTCTGGCAAAGCATTGTGGCCTGTTGACCATATCTTCCCAGGCAGACAAATACTGGATCCACTTAGAATGACACCAGAACCTTAGCCAATTGTTGAAGTCAATCATTTTGTCCTTGTACTGCACTATCATTCTGGGCGAAGGTAGGATGCTACTCAGGGCTAGGGTCATACCTGTCTTGATTACAAGATTGGAGAGCGCTTCCATGTCTCTTTTCATGTAGCCCAGGGAGGTACTTCTCAGGTCGTTCACACCAACATGGACAATGATAGAGTCATTTTTGTACTTGCTGTGGAGTGACCTGAGTGTGTGGGTTATGTGGCGGATCCTGAAACCCAACAGGCAGGTGAAAGTAACCTTCTTCTTGTTTAGCCTGGAGAGTGGGACATCAGTGTGCCTAACTATAGAGTCACCTATGACTAGTGTGTTGGATACGTTGTTTTGCCTTATGGACTGAGGTTGAGTGGCACACTGAGTCTGTGGGTTACGTGTTTTTTGGGTTGTGTTGAAGGGTGGAGGTTGCCTGCTTTTCTGCTTTGGAGGTCTCTGTTACTTGGGCAGATTATTATTGACAGTTTCTGCAAATGTTTTGTTTCTATGTGCGGGTTTTGGTAGTGCAGGTTTAGTGAGATTATGTGATGAGTGTGGTGTGGTGCAAGTGTTAACCTTCTTCTCCTCTTGACTGACAAGTTCAGTCTTGGTTGGAGAGAGCTTTGCCTCCAGTTTGGCTATGTAAGTGCATCTCTCACAGGTTGTAGTGTTGGGTGGTAGGAGGAGAGGGTTGTCTGTGTACATGAATCAATTGCTGCATTGCACCAAGATGCCCAGCTTCGTCAGGTAGACAGGAGAGAACACTGGGCGCTGACTCCTGGACATGCCTGGGTCATCACTATTCATCAGGTGGACAGGAGAGAACACTGGGAGTTGAACCTTGGATATGCCTGGGTCATCACTATTCATCAGGTAGACAGGGGAGAAGACGGGGAGCTGCCCCTTGGACATGCCTGGGTCATCACTATTCATCAGGTAGACAGGGGAGAAAACTGGGAGCGGACCCTTGGACATGCCTGGGTCATCACTATTCATCAGGTAGACAGGAGAGAACACTGGGAGCTGCCCCTTGGACATGCCTGGGTCATCACTATTCATCAGGTGGACAGGAGAGAACACTGGGAGTTGAACCTTGGACATGCCTGGGTCATCACTATTCATCAGGTAGACAGGGGAGAACACTGGGAGTTGAACCTTGGATATGCCTGGGTCATCACTATTCATCAGGTAGACAGGGGAGAACACTGGGAGCTGCCCCTTGGACATTTCTGGGTCATCACTATTCATCAGGTAGACAGGAGAGAACACTGGGAGCTGCCCCTTGGACATGCCTGGGTCATCACTATTCATCAGGTGGACAGGAGAGAACACTGGGAGCTGCCCCTTGGACATCCCTGGGTCATCACTATTCATCAGGTGGACAGGAGAGAACACTGGGAGTTGAACCTTGGACATGCCTGGGTCATCACTATTCATCAGGTAGACAGGGGAGAACACTGGGAGTTGAACCTTGGACATGCCTGGGTCATCACTATTCATCAGGTAGACAGGAGAGAACACTGAGAGTTGAACCTTGGACACTATTTTCCTCTAGACAAGCGAGGAATGTGAGTACAAGAGCTGTTTTTCTCTAGGTAATGAAAAAGGTTGAGTGCTGTAGTAATTTGTAACCATTTAATGCTTACAACAAACTGAGTTCAAAGATGCAGACTCATGCTAAAACTAAGAAAATGGCTAGTTCTAAAGGAAAAATTGAAAAGCAGACTTTATGGCGCTGGGAATAGTTTAACCATAGTTAAACGGTGCTGCGCAATGTGCAAAACCACGCAAACACGGGTTTTTAAACCGAAAGATGAAAGGGATAGAACTAGCCCAAAATGGCCAATAAAACTACAGATTCTGAGCTGAACCCACTCCTCCAGTGACAGGTAGGCTGTCCCAAAGCTCACCACTCTCACTGATGAACAGAGAACCTTCCCTCTATCTTACAAAGGTCTGGGCAACACAGGAACTTACAAACAACCCAGAATTCAGTAAACTCTGAAAACCGGACTCTACTACCTCTAGAAAGGTGGGAAATGAGTACAGAGAGAGGATTTTTTTTTTTGCTTATATCACAGGCAATGTTTAAGTTTTTAGAACAGGTAATTCTGCTGCTGTTTGTTTTGCATATATGCAGGTGGTCCATCAGGATGGAGTCTGACAGTGCCTTGTATGTCAGGCATACATCTCACCTTAACAGCCTGTAGGAGAAGGAATACAGGGGTACAGGGATAGGGTTTAAGGGAGTCTGCACAGGACATGTTACTTACTGCAGTCTTTTAATGAGGAGCATTTGTGGACATTCAAATTGTTGGATGTGCCTGCTATGGTATATACCAAAGGGGGGGAGGCATTCTACTCAATTATAGGTCTGATGAATGTAGAATACAATAGAAAAATAGCCTCCTTGGACCTAGGTGCCATACCTTTGTTTATAAGCTGCACAACATAGAATGACTTCCCTATTACTATAGACACATGATGGGGTCAAAGGCTAGATTACTGTCCTTGTGCAACCCCAAGACTCTGACAACTGGGTCGACTCACAGGGGCGTATTATCAATATGATACTTACCAGAGGTACATGACTTCCAAAAAGAGACTATTAGGCATTTCTTGGTATTTAGTCTTAGTCCATGGCTCTGATACAAGTTATTTGTCTGTGTCAGCCCTTCCTGGATGACATTTGTGTTGTTGGGGGATTCTATGACTGCTTCTAATTTGCAATCTTCTACAAATTTGGTCATCTACAGGTCCTTGGCATTAGTCTTAATTTAAGAGAAGTAAATGCCCAAAAAGGAGTGGTCCAAGTCCAATCCCTGAAGGACTCCACTTGTGGCAGGCTTCTTTGTAAAGGTGGATTCCCAAAGTCTAACTTCCTGGGTCCTGTCTGTGAACAGGCTGGGTATTCACTGAGTGACATAAGGGTTTATATCTAACCTCTCGAGTTTATCAACGGTGCCTGAGAGTAGTATTGCCTCAAATGCCTTGGCCAGGTCAAGGGAGGCAGTGTGAACCATTTTGCCCTCATCCAGTGCTTTGGTGACCTTCTCAGAGAACTTCATCAGGTTGAACAGGCATGACCTGCCCTTACTGAAACCAAACTGGGCCGGGTCTAGTGTCTGGTGATTTCCTATGTCATTACTGATCATTTCCATGAAAATTCTTTTCATGGCTTTGCAAATGAGACTAGTGAGACTTATGGGTCTGTAGTTTCTAGGGTCTGTAGATGGCCCATCTTTGTGCAGATGGATTACTGTTGCTGTTCTCCATTCATGAGGCATTCAGAAGGCATCCTGGGATACTGTCTGGGCCCATTGATGTAGTGTTCTTGGCCTTAGAGAGAGCATTAAGGACCTGTTCCCTAGTGATACAAGGAGGAGTTATATTTTATGGTATTTTTGAGGGAAGGTTGACGGAGAGTGAGGGGTACAGTTAGAGCTGAATATGTCTAGCACTAGGTTAACTGTATCTTCTGGCTCAATACAGGTGGCTCCATTAGCATGGGCTCTGCAAACAACTATGTATTGCCTTTGCCTTTGAATCTGTGGATATAGCTAAAGAATGCCTTGTGGTTGTCTTAGGCCTGGGAGGCCAAATTTAACTCAAATGTGGCTTTGCTTGATTTTATTTGTCCCCTGAGTTGTTTGTTTAGTTTGATGAGGTGCTTTTATCCTGCTGGGTGCTGCACTCCTAATTTTTGCCATAGGTTCGTAGGTTCATAGGTTGGTACTGGGCTATCAGCCCTAGGGCCTATACTACAAGCCTAGCTGGCCAATTCCTGGCTATTTCTTCCCACATGAATTTCTTCCTCCTGTTATACAGCCTATTGATTTTGTGATTCCATCAGGGGGGCTTGTTTTTTGAGTTAGTTCTTTACTTCTTCCTGGTGGGTACATCCGCCTCTATGCAGCTATTAACATGCTTGTATAGTGTTGTTATGAACAGTTTCACAGAGGCAGCAGTGTCTCAGGGATTATGAAGTCTTGATTTTTTTCAGGTCGTCCCTTAATAGTAGGAGTAGTTCCACAAGATTCCAGGGTTAGCTGGGGGTAATTTTATTTTTACTTCAACGGAGACCATTTTGTCATCTGATCTTACTAGAGAAGACATTACACTAGGGGGGTGGGTACTGTTTGAGAGTGCATTTGGGGCTGCTGATGGTATTTGTTATGTGTACTTTGTGTAGGAGGTCTTCAGGGTTTAGGAAGGTTACATCTAAAAGCCTCAGTATATGTGGGTCTATGAGTCTGCGTTGAACTGTGTGTGATGGGTGCAGCACGTGTGACATTAGGAGTGTTTTTGTATGATAGCTTTACCTCTAGTGACATTGTGTAAGTTCATCTCTCACATACCCTATCAGTGCGTTTGAGAATTAGCTGGTTGTCAGTAAACATGAGGCAATCTCTACATTGTCTCAGGATACCTATGTCTACCAAGCTGAGAATGCAGATAATGGGAAAGTTCACATCCATGGCAACTGGACCTTTTTACTGATTAGATGGTTCTGGACAAAATATAAAGTAATGTCAGGAGTATCTGGTTTCCGACTGTAGGGGCAGTACTTGTCACTACAAACTAGTTGTCCTGTGTGAAACTAGGTATTAGTAAAATTTCAAGTGTGTTTTACAGGAAAAATGTCAACTCATGGTTTTTGAGTCTATACAGGGCACTGCCAACCACTTGAAATGAAAGTAATAAAGCAGATCCGGATTTATGGATGAAGTATTTAGGGAGATATTTTGAAGTTAGGTTAGACAGCAGCTAATCAAGCAATACTAACTTAAAAGAAGGAATTATCATTGTCATGAATGATGAATAAAGGGGATTCACCTGAATGGCTACTACTAGTGCTGGTCTCACCACATCACTCTGCTGGGATTCAATGCTCCTTTGCTTCTTCTCTCATCAAAAGCAAAACAGTAGCACCAGTCCCAAGATGAGAAACATTCCAGAGGCTCTTTGGAGATCCACAGTTTTGTGCCAGATGATGCAAGGGTTTGCAGTCTTGAATAGCAACCAGACCAATCAGAAAGGTACTACACAGACACTCACTGCTCAGTCAGATACAGTTAAGAATCAGTGCCCCTAGCTACATCTCTCACCAGTAGCATAACAGCAGCAAAAATTCCAAGCTGTCACCTATGAAGCAGTTATTACGCTTTCTGATGATCAGCAGTCTTTAGAAAATAATGTCCCAGTGCTCTTTCTCACGCCAATATCAAAACAGATGCATTAATCCCAAGATGACTATTAAGAGGAATGTGGGTTCTTCAATATTTGGAGGTCTTGAACTAGATGCTTCACATTTTAAAGGTAAAATTGAAAACGGGATAATATCCTAAGAGTTGCAGTGTGCACTAAGCAGTTTTATATGAAAGAGGGGGTGACTTAAATTTTAGCTCTCTAACTAGAAAGTCACTGATTTTAAAAGAGCAGGATGGATGGGAAGGGGGTGGGCACGTTGTATTCTGGATCTATGGAATACAGCGAGATGGACAATAAATTTAAACAGCTGAAGGGGAGTGATTTCACAAAATGATTGCACTTACTGACAATAGCCAGTGAAAGAAGAGAGGAAGGAACCATGTGGTCAAATTAACATAAAAGAGGTGAGCAACTAGAGAAACAGTTCAGTTTAAAAACATATCATCAGGATGCGAGAGAGGGGAAAATCTTCCTAGCTTAAATGTGCAATGTAAATCAGAGTAAAAGTAAAACACAGTGTAAAGAAAATGCACTTCAATCTACAAACCAGAAGAAAGCAGTGAAGCAATACATATTACAAGAAAGCAAAAATAAACTAAACTTTCCCTCACAGCAATTGATGGCAGAGTCTGAGTGAACTTTTCCAGTGAAGTCTTTAAATGTCTTATATTACCTCTAAAATCATACCTCTCAACTGCCCAGATTATGCAGTGTCCAGATTTCTGCCTCATGATTTGTTCCTCATAAAATGTTGGTGTTCTGACAAATCATTGAGGATTGAAGTCAGAAAATAACGACATACATTTGAGTTTCAGACTTTATACTTTTCAGAAAATTCATGCTTATGCAACATGTGCTATTATATCCACTTTCTAAGTTTGTAAGAGCAGTATTTAAAAATTGCCCCTATTTTGGGCCTTTGTCCTAGTTTTTATATGTCCTTATCCACATTTCCTGTTCTAAAGGTTGAGAGGGATGTGTAAAATTAACCTTAATTGACTTGTTCTAATTTTCGTGTGACTCAGCTGTGGTCTCTTTTTCTGGTTTAAATATGCAATTGAAAGCAGAATACAAGTAAAGCATCCTGTAAAGAAAATACACTTTAATATATAAAACAGAAGAAGGCAATGAAGCAATACAAAATACAATGAAAGAAAATAAATTAGCCTTTCACCCACAAAAAACTAAGGCAGATTCTGAATGAGCTTTGCCAGTAATGTCTAAATACTAGGCTGTCAATCTGTAGACTATTATAAGACTAGACAATAACCAGAGCTCAGAATCAAACCTTGGATCCTGCATTTGTGAAGGAAAGACGTTAACTTTTAAAACAAACTTTCCCAATAGGTTAGTACTAGGTTAACTGCCCTTGTGGGACATTTTAAGCCTAGCCATTTATCCCATCTGAGAATCAAACCCTATATTTTTTCTTTGTAATGAAACACCTTAAGCATGATGCCAAGCTCCATGTAATGGGGGAATAAATGTATATAAACTTTGTACATTAAGGATACAAAAAGATGTATGTTGCTCAATCAATGTCATCCATTTGAGACAGGAATTCCACATAGTCCATTCTTCTAGAAGTAACAGAAATAACTAATAGTTTTATATAGAATTCATGGAACTCATTTATAGGTCAGTTAACGAGCTAAGACCTGAAACAATCTGCCTACCAGGGATAGCGCTAGTCTTCCTATGAATTTTTTGTAATAAAACTTTTGGGTAGAAGGACCAGATTTACTTGCTTGATTTGGACACTAATTATATAATATTAATAAAAAGATTAATTTAGGAACATATAAATAATTCCTTTAAATTCATGTGTAAAATCTAACTATAAAACTGTAATTTTAAATAAAAACTAGAATCACTAAGTTGTCTATGTGCTTTGGCATTATATGTATCGAATTATACATACCTCTCAACTATCCAGATTTTTGCAAAATGTCCAGACTTTTGCCTCATATTTTTGGTCTGTTCTTCATAAAATGTTAGTTTTCTAGCAAATCATTGAGGATTAAAGTCAGAAAATAATGACAGACATTTGAGTTTCAGACTTTATACTTTTCAGAAAATTCATGCTAATGCTACACATGTTATTCTATCAACTTTCTAAGTTTGTAAGAGCAATATTTAAAAACTCCCTATTTTTGGGCCTTTGTCCCACCTTTTATATGGATTTGTCTAGATTTGTTGCTACGAGAGGTTGGACGGTATGATCGAATTCAATTACCAAATGATCAAAAAAAAAAAATAAAAAAAATAAAGTAAAACATTTTGTATTGCGGGGGGGGGGCAGCTCTCCTGCATACCCACAACTTCTGCTATTTATACATACCATCTCCAAGATTCCACCATGGCAGGCAAAGGCAAGTCCGGTCATCCCAGCTGAACTAAAATCTTTTACAGAAAAAAAAAAACTGGTAGATGTGATCAGCTAATTTAATAATCTGTGTTTAGCCGTACCATATTCTTTCTGTTTGACAATGTGAATTATCAAAAATGTCTGTAAGATATATATATGAAAATAAAACAAAAAGTACAGATTCACCCCCCCCAACTATATATACCAACTCCAGGGTCGCACAACATTGGGGAGGGGACAAATCCCAGTTTTATGCCTTGAATACTGGTTTTTGATCAAATTAAATTTTGATCAAATGGGTTTAGGTCAAATAGTCTTTCGATCAAATGAAGTAGACCCACACACATAGACACACACACACACACACACACACATATATATATATATATATATATATATATATATATATATATATATATATATAAATATATAGATAGATATCCATATAAATAAAATTAACCGCACTCAAAAAATTAACAAAGAGAAGAAATTTTAACTAAGAAATGAACTTCGTGACAATAACAGCATTCAAAAAATAGTAAATCACACCAACAACTCTTGTAGTACTTTAGCACTTTCGTCTTATTTATTATCAAGACTTCTTCAGAAAGACATGTTTTGCTGGCAACTCAACACCGTACAACTCCACTGCCAATCATGAGTGGACAGGTGATCCGCTGTGGCCACCCCTAACCGGGAAAAGCTGAAAGAAGAAGATATACACACACACACACACACACACATATATATATATATATATATATATATATATATATATATATATATATATATAAATATATATATATATATATATATATATATGTATCCATGTGGTTCCCATTCAGAAGCCGGAAACATCATAAGCCTGAAAATCAAAAGCCTGAAACAAAAAAAAAAAAAAAAAAAATTCAGAATCCTGAAAACTCAAAATCCCAAAAGCAAAAAAATGAAAGACCAAAAAAAAAAAACAAAAAAACAAAAAAAAAATACTGATAACATTACTGCTGTTTGTGTGTTTTGCTATTGTGTTAGGTCATGCGTTGGGGGTCTTAGGTTAGGGTCAGGTGTGGTGTTTATTTTTTGGTTTATTTTAGGGGTTAGGAGGGGTTTAAGTAGGCTTAGGGTCAGGGGCAATAGTGACAAGGCATGTGGTATGAGTTAGGTTTAAGTAGGTTAGGGTTAGCGTGTGAGTCAGGTTAGTGTGTGATAGGGAGGGGTGGGTGTGTGTGGGAGTATAGGGTCAGGGTCAGGTTAGGGTAGGGTCAGGGTTGGTAGATATGTATTGTGTTTTTTGTATTTTTGAGTTTCATTTTTTTGTGTTTTTTGGATTTTGTTTTTTTGGATTTTTTTGTTTCAGTTTTTTTTCATTTTTTTTTTTTTTTTGTTTTTTTTTTTTTTTTTTTTTCGCTTGTTTTTTTTCAGCTTCTGAAATGGGGGAACCATCCATGTACATATACATATACATATGCCTATTTACATAAAAGTGCAAGGAATACCCGGACAAACTAGAGTTTTCACTGTGTGATACCTTAAACCTCCTGCAGTTGAGACCCATGGCATATACGCAAATGATGTCTTTAGGACATCAAGTGTTTTGGTACATGGCTTCTGAATGTCCATTGGACTCTATCTTAGGTTCCTAGACAACATTTTTATTTTATGGTCAGTGGGTACAGGATGCATGAATTTCTTGGTTTTATTAATAACATGACATCCTTTTTTTGTTTGTAAATTTTTATTGATTTTCATGAGACATAAGAAATAAGAAAAGAAAACAGGACAAATTTATATAATATGTGTCAATAAAAAAAATCATAGCATAAGCAGCAACTATATACTATGTGCATAACAGATACAATGTCATTGTTGTAGTTACATTTTATCTAGGAAATGTTTGAGCTTGAACCAAGCTAATTTCTTATGTGTCATCTTTGTAGTTCTTTCAGTTGCAGTTTGAATTTCCCTACTACATACAATTTTAGTTAATAACAAAACGTCTGTGAATTCGATGATTTTTTTACATTTCCAATTTGACGTAATAACGTTTCTTGCAGCAAAGACCAAAGAAGGTGCACTTGTATTTTTGGAATATGTTCTGGTATCGGTGCATGCAATAATAATAATACTGAGTCTGACACTTCACATTTGTCTGACCACAACGCTTTTACGAAATTTCTAAACTCCAGCCATAATGGAGTTACTATTTTGCATGTAATGAACATGTGTACCCAGTCAGCATATAGTGTTCCCTCACATCTCCAACATTTATTAAAATCATTTTTTGATATTAATGCCATTTTAGGTGGAGTAATATAATTCCTATGTATATACTTCCATGTGGAATTTTTCCAAAATGGAGATGATGTTGTATTATTAATTGATTTAAGTATGAATGCTTTCTCATCCCCTGAAAAGCTGGATTTGTTTATTTTTTTCTGTGCAATTCCGTAGAGAATCCTCTGAGATTTGTAGAGTGGATCTTAAAGACTTGTATATTCTTGACAATGAGAAATTGTTGTTAATATGCAAAGTATTTATTTCACAAAAGAGAGAAAGTATTTTGGGTAGAGATTTTATATTAGTTATTTGATATATTTTAAATTGATTGACTATGTATTCTCTGAGTATTTGTATATTTAACCAATTATTATGATTTATATTGTATCCAGCAATAAGGGAATTTGGTTCATATATATTATTATCATCTAGAAATTGATGCCAGAATACTAATCCATTTTCTTCCATGTCTTTTACTTTACTTATATTGAAAAAGTCTAAGCATGTCTTTGCGTATGCTACGGGAAACATTAAAAAATAACGTTTTTTAACATGTAATTCCTGCTCATTATCTTTTTAAACTTACTTAGCATATAATTAACAAATAAAGAAGGGTTCTTTTTTATTGATTTTGTAAACAAAGTCTTTACCCGCTAGGAAGATTTTATTGGTTTCTGAAAACATATTATTCTCTATATTTATATCATTATCAGATAATAGAAGGTTTATATGAAGGTTTTTTCAATTAGATAAGTATTTAGAGTTTAACCATTGACTTATCACATTAAGGATGGCTGATTCCGCATAAAGTTCTAAGTTTGGAAACACAATTCCACCATCCTCCCAGCTTCTATAATGCTATGCATGACTAATTCTTGGCTTTTGCAGAAACCATATAAAGTTTGTTAACATGGAATTTAGTTGCTTCATTAATTTTTGGAAGGAGATGTAATTAAAGTTTGGAAAAGAACAGTATTTTACATAATATGATCATTTTTATTAATGATAGTCTTTCTTCTATAGTGAAAAACATTTTGTTCCATCTATTTAAATATTATTTGACTATAGATATAAAGTTTTTGTAGTATTATTCCAGTTTGATTTTATGGACATTCCTAAGTATTTAACTGTGTCATTTGTTCACTTGAATTTACTATATTTTCTGAACACAGTATCTATTCTTTTATTAACTAGCAATGTTTCTGTTTTGTTATGTCTAAAACTCAAGCTTGAAATCTCTTCAAAAACTTGTAGGGATTTCATAATGTAATCAGTAGAAGAATCTATATCTCTAATTGTTAGCAGGATATCATCTGCAAAAAGTTGTATTTTGGAATTGTAATTTGAGTTAACAGAAAAACCTCTTATATTGGGATTTGCTCTTATGTAGTTAACTAGTGGCTCTACTGACAAGGCAAACATTAAGGGTGACAATGGGCAGCCTTGCTTAGTACCCTTTAGGATTTTGAGTGGACCTGATAAGAAAGCACCAATTGTGATGTATGATATCAAGTTTTCATATAATCTGTTTAGTATGTCAATAAATTCAGGAGAAAAGTTATATAGTTCCAATAAAAATAAATAGGACCAATTAATGGAATCAAATGCCTTGTCCAGATCTAGGCTAATGACTGAGAGTTCTTTCTTTTTCTTGTTTGCATAATCTATTATAGATAGGAGTCTGATAACATTATCTTGGACTTTCCTATTTAGAATGAAGCCTGTTTGGTCATCTACTATTAATTTAGCCATTAATTGATTTAGTCTTTTGCCAAGGATTGATGTAAAAACTTTATAGTCCACATTCAATAGGGATATAGGATGATAAGAAGTTACTAATTTAGGATCTTTGTCATGTTTTAGGATAGGAGATATAATGGCCTACTTTCAAGAGGGGAATGAGCTTGTCTTTTTTTCTAAATTCTTCAAAAGCTCCTAATAGGGTCTTTAACACTTCGACTGGCAGTAATTTGTATATTTTTCCTATTAATCCTTCTAGCACTGGAGTTTTGTTATTTTTGAGACTGTGAATTCTTTCTTTTAATTCTCTTAATGTTAATGGTTTGAGCAACGTAGTATTTTGTTCTATTGTTTATTTATTGGTTATGTTCTCTTTTAAGAAATTGTCCTTTAGGACATTGTTGCTAATATTTGCATTCATTCTTTACTGTTTCATGATGCTTTATAAATACTTCTAGAATTTCTTCTAAATCTGTCACATATCTAGTTTTGATTTTAGTTTCATCCGCAATCTCCCTTATATGTTTAACATTAGTTAAATTTTTTGATTTCACAGCTAACCTATGCATGTTTTTAGGATTAACTGAATAAGACTGTATTTCGATTCTTTCTAGATTTATTGCAACTTTGTGGTTTAGAATTTCCATATATGCTAAGTTTAGTTATTTTAGCTCTGCATTTGAATTTATGTCCTTATTACATAAATAGTTTTTTAATGTGTCAATTTTTGATTGTATTTTTATTAGTTCACTTTCTCACTCTTTGCTTTTGTTCAAGTACCAAGTTTTAATTTTACCAAATATATAGGATTTTAATGTGCCCCCAAAATAACTTTAGAGATTATATTGTTATCAATAATGTCAAGAAATAAATGTATTTCTTTCAATAGACATTCTTTAAGCCCACTTAGTTTAATGATGTAAGCTGGTATTCTTTGCCAAAAGACTAGACTAATTGGTTTAATGTTAATTTTAAAGAAAATAGCATTGTGGTCAGACATTGGACAGAAACTAATCAAAACTTCCTGTATTTTAGAGAATAAATTATCAGTAACAAATATTTTATCAATAGCTGTTTGTGTACCAAAGCTATATGAATAATGTGAATATTTTAGGGATTTTGGTTCTTTTATTTCATAAATATCTCTCAGATTCGAGAGAGTGACAAAATTATTCAATCTTTTTGTAGGAGCAGAGATCTTGAAATTGCCACTTTTAGTAGTGTCACTCCTGGAAAGGGTACAATTGAAGTCACCTGCATATTTTATATCTCTCTTTAGATCTAATTGAAACTAATTCCAAATATTTAGTCACTGTTTCAGCACTGATACCAGGTATCCAGTATATATTAGCCAACGTGACTTGCTTTTTTATTTATTTCTAAGATAATTAAACAAAGCATGCCATTTTTATCTGAATACAAATCAATTATTTTAGGTATTGGTAATGATTTCCTCCATAATATCATAGTGCCTCTTCCTTTGGTCTGATAGTGAGATTCCATGAGTACTGAGTAACCATTAAACAATATTTTGTATAAATCAATATTATATGGGTTTCTTGCAGGAAGACAATATCCACTTTATTTGTTTTGCAAATATTTGACTAAATTCCTTTCTTTATAGGGTTGTTAAGACCGTTAACATTTAAGGGCATACATTTATATGAAAACATTTTTGTAGTCACCTTTAGCTATTAAAGATTCTGCTATGGACATAAAGATTAAACTAAACGTAACTAAAAAACATTCAAAACTATATACAACTCTAAACATGGGATATTTAATTCCTGGCTTGATGAGAAAATTGTCAAAACCAGCTTCATCTATCCTACATCAATTGGGTGCTACTGCCATTTCAATAAATATACATAATGTGATGAAAAAATGCTACTCTTCAAAAATATTTAATGACATGAATATTATAGTTTTAAGTAATGTGTGTTTGACTGACAGATTATGAGTAGTTGGTTATGACAGTTAAATATGATAGTCCTTCTTGAACTGCACTACATAGATCTTTTTAAACTCAGTATCATATATTTTATTGTGAATGGCAGTTAGATTGGACTGTGAAGTTTGTAAACTACAAAAAATGTCTAATTAGTTATAGTATACATGTGGTTTAGAAAGTATTATATCTAGCAATATATATATATATATATATATATATATATATATATATATATATATATATATATATATATAATACATATAATATGTTTATAACATAAACATGGGTGTATCTTTATTATATCAAGTATTAATATATAACTATATACAAAAACTAAACGTACATGCCTCCTATTAATAACCTTTGCACTTTATTCTTATTTACATTTGTAAGGAGACTGTTTTTTTTAAAAAGCAATCGAGTAACTTATATTGTACTATGAATCTATGGTTTATACGAAAAAAGATTAACAAATATTTGAAATTAATAACTGCTTTGAATATAGAATAATAGATTATATGGTCTACATCTATCTAATGCATCTATTTTCTAGCATTGAAACAAACATAATAATATTAAAGTAAATAACTCTGTAATGCTAGTTAGTTTCCTGACAAAATATATACAAAAAGAAGATTCATATGTGTTTTATATATTTCTCTCTCTCCTCTGACACCCACCACAAATAGTATCAACAAATTGTTAGTCTTGACTGAGAAATATTTTTTTCTCCACTCACAAATATACACAAAATAAGCTACCAGAAATACCCATTCAGCACCGTTATATAAGAAAACTGCTACAATATTCACCAAATAACTACTTGTATAACTGTTGATCTACAAACTAATGAAATATTATTAATCTGATCAACCTGACTGGAGTGAATCTGTGTTTCCATGTTGTTTCTCTAGTGACTGACTATGAGAATATGCCATATACAATTATTTAAATATTTGAACATGAGTGCTTACTTGGACTACAAAAACATAACTAATACCACTTCAATGTTTTCCTCATATGTTAACTATCAGCTCAAGCAACATCAAGAGTATCAAAGTTGACATAACATGTCAACACAACCGTACAAATATTTGTTTCACATTTCGTATCTCCATTTAGGGAAATGGATTGTTCCACACTTTATGTAATGCATATACTTTACTGACTTATATATAAGTGAAGAACCATAATATTTTAAAGTTGTTTTTGATTTACCTTTTTTTTAAGCCTGTACACAAAAGTGCTTCATTTAAATTAAACAAAGCAACAGCAACTAGGTTATCCATGTATGACTCGCTCTGACAGTTAAAGATGAAAGCTGCTCTCATAATGCTATTGGAAGGCAACAGTGAACTTAACTGGATTATCTTAACCTCTATTTATCTATTATAAATTAAATAGTCCAGAAAATTGACTAGGACTACTATATTATTATAACCAATGGTACAGATAAATACTTAACAAATTTAGAAAGTGCACAATGTTGCTGAAACTTCTTGTGCATGTATATTTAAATTAAATCACTTACATGCAGTCTTTAGTTTTAACAAGTCATCAATCTCCTTTGTATTATGCTGCTGCATGCTACTTCCTTATCTTTGTTTTGTCGATCGATCAAGATGCAACGAGCATTCACAAGTCACCCTGTACATCCATTCACATCTTCGCTGATTCAAGGCCAAGATGACAGAAGCTTTTGCAATTAGATTTGATTTACAATTGAGATTTTAAATTGATATGTTTAAATTTAAAAGTTTAGTTGCCAAAATTAGTAAATAAAACTAAAGTTGGTCATGGCTTGGAAAGTATAATGGCAATAGATAAAATAAATAAAAAAAAAAAACAAACAAAAAATATATACTTTAAGTACTATAATTATAAACCAGTAGGCAAATGCATTGCCTGAGATTTAATATATTCAAAATCTTACATATTAAATATTGTCTTGTAGATTGTTTAATTGTATTTAATATAGTTTTATGCTTATGTTAACTAGAAGCACTCAAAGCTATTGAGAAAAGTATGTTTCATTACATTAGAGACCTATATTGCATTGAAACCATAACATAGTTTTCTAGAATGAATTTTATGACATATCAACAGTAAACATATATGTAGAAGATCTGTTTCAGTTAAATACTAAATGTTACTTTTATTTAAGGGCTATTTTTCTATCACCTGTCATATCTACAGGATTAATAAGAAAGCAAAACGAGGAAGGATGCATGCAAGTGTCACTAGCAACAGTGACAAATTTTATCTTTTCAGTGCTCTGCATATTGGATATCTATTATAAAGTGTTTATAGTGATACAGCTTAATGAAACTCCTTTAAATTAAACTGTTTAGACATCCTTAGATTATTGTTATATGAAATAACAGACATGGAAGAGTTATGTTATATGAAATAACAGACATGGAAGAGTTATGTTATATGAAATAACAGACATGGAAGCGTGTGTGAAGGAATGCAAAAGAGAGAGAAGAGAAAGTAGAAAGGTAAGCGTATCTAGGTATATATTCCTAATATATAACATATATAGTATAATATAATATAGTAGTATAATGTATATTATATCTAGGTGTATATTCCTAATATATAACATATATAGTATAATATAATATAGTAGTATAATGTATATTATATCTAGGTATATATTCCTAATATATAACATATATAGTATAATATAATATAGTAGTATAATGTATATTATCTAGGTATGTATTCCTAATATATAACATATATAGTATAATATAATATAGTAGTATAATGTATATTATATCTAGGTATATATTCCTAATATATAACATATATAGTATAATATAATATAGTAGTATAATGTATATTATATCTAGGTATATATTCCTAATATATAACATATATAGTATAATACAATATAGTAGTATAATGTATATTATATCTAGGTATATATTCTAATATATAACATATATAGTATAATATAATATAGTAGTATAATGTATATTATATCTAGGTATATATTCCTAATATATAACATATATAGTATAATATAATATAGTAGTATAATGTATATTATATCTAGGTATATATTCCTAATATATAACATATATAGTATAATATAATATAGTAGTATAATGTATATTATATCTAGGTATATATTCCTAATATATAACATATATAGTATAATATAATATAGTAGTATAATGTATATTATCTAGGTATGTATTCCTAATATATAATATATATAGTATAATATAATATAGTAGTATAATGTATATTATCTAGGTATGTATTCCTAATATATAATATATATAGTATAATATAATATAGTAGTATAATGTATATTATCTAGGTATGTATTCCTAATATATAATATATATAGTATAATATAATATAGTAGTATAATGTATATTATATCTAGGTATATATTCCTAATATATAATATATATAGTATAATACAATATAGTAGTATAATGTATATTATATCTAGGTATATATTCCTAATATATAATATATATAGTATAATATAATATAGTAGTATAATGTATATTATATCTAGGTATATATTCTAATATATAATATATATAGTATAATATAATATAGTAGTATAATGTATATTATATCTAGGTATATTTTCCTAAAATATAATATATATAGTATAATATAATATAGTAGTATAATGTATATTATCTAGGTATGTATTCCTAATATATAATATATATAGTATAATATAATATAGTAGTATAATGTATATTATCTAGGTATATATTCCTAATATATAATATATATAGTATAATATAATATAGTAGTATAATGTATATTATATCTAGGTATATATTCCTAATATATAACATATATAGTATAATATAATATAGTAGTATAATGTATATTATATCTAGGTATATATTCCTAAAGGGAATATGACATCTCCTACCTTAAGCATTTATTTGTTTCCTGTGATGTTCAGGGGTATTGTTAGCTGGACAACTTGGAATGTGTAGATTTTCCAAACTATTTACCTTTAAGCTTTTTACTAATTTTATCAGTTGCAGATAGTTTACCATTAGTAGCTTGTCTTTTCAAACTAGGTAAGGAAAGGTAAATTTATTCTACTTTATCAAGCAGGTTGTTCACAAAATCTGAAGCTTCTTCAAGGTTGCTGAAACTTTTCTCACCATCTGACAGGGTAATTTTGATTCTGGCTGGGACATAATCTGGCAGTTGATGTTAGCCTTTTTCAAGCCTTTAATAAGTGGATCACATGCTTTTCTCTTTGTAATTACTGTGGATGTGTAATCATTGTACACCAAATGTAAAATAAATAAAACATTGTCAAATCTTATATTTTTTCTATCAGCTTGAACTGGATTCTCTAACCATGCAGCTCTTAGTATTAAGTCTTTATCCTGTGTAGATAAGAATTTTACAAGAATGGATCTCACTGAGGATGAATTTTTTGATGAAGATATATCTCACATGGACCTGTGGGCTCTCTCGAACACAAAAGAGAAATCTTCAAGGAGATTTAATATTTTTGGTAGCCATTCATTTAGAAAGATAACCATATTATTTCCTTCCATTTTTTCTGGGATTCTGTATATTCTGATATTATTTCTTCTGGATCTACATTCCAGGTCTTCCACTTTTTCTAGTAGTTGATTGTTTTGTTTTAGTAAAAAATCTATCTGGTTATCATTTTCCATTTGT
This sequence comes from Protopterus annectens, assembly GCF_019279795.1. Taxonomy (NCBI): domain Eukaryota; kingdom Metazoa; phylum Chordata; order Ceratodontiformes; family Protopteridae; genus Protopterus; species Protopterus annectens. The sequence goes on along the minus strand of NC_056726.1, from coordinate 1,514,580,279 downwards.
TTACCATCTATCTCATTCACAGATTCTTCTACAGCTGCAATTTGGTCAGAGTGCTCAGTAATTATTTCTTTCAGATCATCTATTTGTTTCTTACTTTCTTTCTTCATATTTTGCATAATCTTCGCTAGATTATCCATTTTCATAGAAGGATCTTGAATGCTGGTAATTAGTGTTTAAGTTCCTTCTTCATGGTGCTATCTTGAAGAGAAGCTTTTGAGTAACTCATATCAGTTTCAGTCTGTAGTAAGTAGCAGAACTTTGGACAGGAAATTTCTTGATAAAAAAATCTATAAAATTAAAATTTCTTTTGAAAAAAGTTATCCACAATATTAAGATGATTAGTTGTGAGAAAAATCTTCGATGTTTTTTGAGTTGAAGTAATATTTATTTCTAGACATTTGTTAACCGTGTTTGTCCAACTGGGCTTGTCGCCCATTTTCAGTGGAGACCCGAGGAAAAAGCTCCAGTAGTACATTTTAAAAAAAGTACAATTTTAAACAATATTGATATAATAGCAGTTATAGCAAAATGATTCACATATGTTGGGTTACATGCATAAAGTTAAAGTTGCATTAAAAAAAAGCTAAGTAACAATTTTACATTGATGTAGTTCAACAGGTCAACAATAAACATTTTTTATGTGTATAAAATTATGCAAATGCATAGTAGACACATTGGAGAGAGAGGTGTAATGAGGTACTAAGTATGGTCCTTTTGAGGGTACATAAAGAGAAGGAAGACTAGGTGGGGTCATGGCAAGGGCAGGTACTGGAATTGAGAAAGTAATAATAATAAAATCCTGCCAGAAAAAATCTTTAAAGGCAGAGCATCAAAAAAGTGCAGTTATCTCCTAGGCATCTTGGCCACTTCCCCACATGACTTCCTTTTTGAAATTCATCCATTTCTTTGCGATGAATGGGATTAATTATTTGGATATTCTTAAAAATAAAAAATGGGTAAATGTTCATCTAGCATTTACAGGAAGAAAACATATAGTAACAGTTTCCTGCACTACAAAAGTTTTTACCCACTGGAAAAAAATGATGTAGTAAAAGGGCAGTTTAATGGGTTATTGAGAGTGATTTCTGAAGATTTTGATTTCTTTAATGAAAGTAATAAATTAGTGGGCATGTTTGCTGAAAGAGGGTACCCCAGCGACCTGGTTATTGATATTGTTAATCAAATCTAAGTGTAACAGCAATTTTAGACCTAAACCTCATCACAACAATAAAAAGAACATGCTGGAGAGATAGATTCCTGTCCCAAAGACTTCCCATACTGGGAAACAAACAAACATATCTATATCAAAAAAACCTCTCATTAGCACTGTTCAAGAAAAATCTTGATGATTGGATGGGAGATAGGAAATTCACCCCGGAGATCACTTCTGTGGCTCTGCTATACAGTGGCACAGGAAAATAATTTTCTTGGGTAGCGAAAGCCAGGGTACCTTTGGCTAGGCTTATATAGGCCCTAGGGCCAATAGCCTAGTACCTACCTTTGAACCTATGAACAGAAGGGGCACTTCACCTATGCATTTATTTTATATATGGCTTAATGAAAGGTGGTGTGTCACTACAATAATAAGGAACAACTGGAACATTATGGGGGGTTTTGACTCCAAGATATCTGCTGTTCCCCCTTGTGTATTATACAAAACAACTAGTAACATCAAGGGTTGGGAGGGTGGCCTAATGGTTAAGGTGTTTGCCTTACAAACACAAGGTGCAGGGTTTGAATCTCCCTAGGGATAATTGGCTAGGCTTAAAATGGCTCACAAGGGCAATTAGTCTAGTACTAACCTATGAACCTAAAAATTTATTGGACAGAAATGCAAACCAGAGGTCAAGGAATGAACATCCATATAAATGTGCAATTGCCAGCAATGTACCTACATTTACACAGAGCCCAATATAGTGATAGAATAATCACATGGTCATTATACATTGTTTTTTTTTAAATGGCTACTGCCAGACAAAAAGAATAATATATGTAACACTTTGTTCCTCCTGCAAAAGTTTCTATATGGGAAGAACAGGCAGAACATTGTGTGCAAGGATATACAAATATCTTTATGACATAAAAAACAAAAATGTCAACAATGCCCTTTTTAAACATGCTCCCATGTGTGGATGCTTTAACAAGTTTTTGTCTGGGGTTTTGGAAGTGATTCAGAGAGACCATAGGGGAGGCAGCTGGGAGAACAACCTGGAATACAGGGAACTGCTCTGGCAGGTAAGATTGAATGCTAGTAAACCTCCAGGGCTCAAGAAAATGATTTTTTTATTCCCTGTGTTAAACATGAAAAAGCTAAACTATAGTATGCTTACAATACAAACATGTTTTAGAACATTGTTATAAATGTATGAATTTTGAAAGTATTTATTTATTTTATTTTATTTATTTTTATTTTACATTTGTTGACCGGGCTAGTCTAGCTGGATATATGTCCATTTTCAGTACAGGCCCGGGGAGAAAAGCTCCAAGATTAAAAAAAAAAAAATGAAAATAAAATACAATTACATAAAGAAATACATATGTAATATTCACATAAAAACATTAAGACTGGAGACATAGTTATGAAAGTAATGTTTTCTTAACTTTGTAATAACTGTTTTACACTCACTGTTTCTTGGACATATAGTTGCATGTGCCTTTAAGTATTTAATTACCTCAATTATTACTTACCTGTTTTAATCACCTGTGATTGCTTTGCCTTTAAAAATGGGTGTATCAGGGGGAAACCTTAGTTCTGATAAAGTCTTGTGTCTATAAAGATGAAAGCGCTTAATCAGTTTTAATAAATCGATTTTTGGATTATATTTTCCTCCAGTGGAGTTTTTACTCCTTAAGGTGTTTTTGTACTCTAGTGGATCATTGAGGTGCATATTTTTAGGTTGTTGGTTTTATTGCCCTTTCGCCTAAATTGATTCATCTCTTCACAGGGCCCACCTCTCACTCTACATAGATAATTTAATTGGAACTTACCTGACATAAACCTATCCTATACACAACTGACACTGTATTTACAACTTGCCATAACTCCACACACTGGCTAAACTTTTCCATGATTTGGAGCAACCTTGCCAAAAATAAACTAGCTATGAACACCAGTAAATCATCTTTTATGTATTTTGTCATAGCTAAAAGGCTAGCCAAAATTTCAACATCTTGTATTTTAGGGCCACACGGTAATTAGCATATAAAACTCATCACTGCCTGGCATAAAAAGAACAAAACTCACTCAAAATTCTTAACCATCTTAACTCTCACAATTAATCACCACATATAAACTTTTATATCCAACAAATGTCCATCACTGTAGGACACTGTACAACAAATAAATGTCCATCACTCTAGAAAACTGTGCAACAAACAAATGTCCATCACTGTAGGACACTGTACAACAAACAGATGCCCATCACTGTAGGACACTGTACAACAAACAGATGCCCATCACTGTAGGACACTGTGCAACAAACAAATGCCCATCACTGTAGGACACTGTAAAACAAACAAATGCCCATCACTGTAGGACACTGTACAACAAACAAATGCCCATCACTGTAGGACACTGTAAAACAAACAAATGTCCATCACTGTAGGACACTGTACAACAAACAGATGCACATCACTGTAGGACACTGTACAACAAACAAATGCCATCACTGCAGGACACTGTAAAACAAACAAATGCCCATCACTGTAGGACACTGTACAACAAACAGATGCCCATCACTGTAGGACACTGTACAACAAACAGATGTCCCTCACTGTAGGACACTGTACAACAAACAAATGTCCATCACTGTAGGACACTGTAAAACAAACAAATGTCCATCACTGTAGGACACTGTACAACAAACAGATGCCCATCACTATAGGACACTGTACAAAAAACAAATGTCCATCACTGTACAACAAGCAGATGCCCATCACTGTAGGACACTGTACAACAAACAAATGTCCATCACTGTAGGACACTGTACAACAAACAAATGTCCATCACTGTAGGACACTGTACAACAAACAAATGTCCATCACTGTAGGACACTGTACAACAAACCCATCACTGTAGGACACTGTACAGTTTGTAGTCCAACTAGAAACCTTGGCTCTGGCAACAAGCAGCTATTATCAGCTAGTAAGTCATACTAGTCTTCTGGAGTCTCTCTTCTCCCACTGTGTCTGAAAATGGTAGATGTTCATCATGTTACTCTGCTGCAGTCATCACACTTGGGTTAGCCTGTCGTCAGGCGGTCCCGCAGTCGGCCGGATTTCCAAAGTCTTGGTCCGACGTCAGTTGCTGTCGCTTCATCCCTGACGTCAGTGCGCCAGGGGTACATATATTGCAACCGATGCCATTTTCTTTAGTCTTTCTTGCCGCGCGGTGCCCAAAGCAGAAGCAGTTTGCAAGTGCCGGTCGGCCGACTCCTGAGACTGTCGAATTCGAATTTCAGACCAAAGTCTTCTATAAAGCTAAGTACCCCATTGGGGAAACTTTTCTTGCCTCAGACCGATGTCAGAAAAAGTTAACAATTGCATTTCTTGTGGGAAGTAAATACCTCATAAGGATTTTCATTCTTACTGCATACCTTGCCTAGGCCCTGATCACGACGTCACTTCTTGTCGATTTTGTGCTAGGTTTAATAAGCATACTATTAAAAGACGATTTGATTTCGCACAACACTATTTTGGTAGAAAATTTAACTATAACATGCCATCAGAGCAACCGACTACCAACATGCACAAAAAGCGCAGGGATAAGGACCAACAACCCAGGCCTAAACCAGATTCCGAGGCCTTGGTTGATCTGGTCCCCCGGTTCTCAGGTTCTCAGTGAGGCTCCGACGCAGCCCCTGACTGCAGTTCTGGAACCCAAGACTGCTACGGATATTTTGACGGAATGTACTAGGCCAACGCAGCCTTTTACTTCAGGCCCTTCCGACGATTTACCTTCTAAGGACGTCGGTGCTTCTGAAATGCCATCGGTTTCTGAAGGCATTTTCAGACCGACGACTCTCACAGTCAAAACGTTTTCTAAGTTGAAGACTCCTTCTAAATCTAAAAAGACTACACTTCAGTCTCCTGTTCAAGGCCCTATGCCTAAGAAACAGATGCTTAAAATGGCTGAAGATTTGATTTCTCTTATCAGGGGTTCACAGCCCCCTCCTGACAAAAGGCCTAGACAAGAGGAAGATTCTGCTTCCTCTGAGCAACTGTCTATTTCTTCAGATTCCTCTGAGGACCAAGACTATTCCTTCTCTCCTTATGAAGATTCTGATGCTGAGGACTCTATTCCCTCAGCTTCCCCTCCTGAAGACTACTCTTTTGGGGAAACCTTACACACTATGAGGGAGCATTTTCACTGGGAAGGTCAGGACTACTCTGATTCCAAGAAAAGGCTCAGAGAGTTTCTTTTACTCCCCCAACACAGACCTCTAGCCATCCCACCTATTTTGGACATTGTGGATGATGCCTATTTAGAATCCAGTTTCAGCTTCCTACTGCTCCGGCTAAGCCTGACAGATACTACAGAGTATCTGATTCTCACAGATTTCTTTACAAAAGCCCAGTATCTGACCCAGAGACTATCTCCCAGGGTCCCAAGGGGGCTAAGGCTTCCATGGCTAAAAACCCAGTACCTTCTGAGAGGGATTCCAGAGCACTAGACAGGTGGGGGAAAAAAGTTTACACCACAGCCACATTAGCTATGAGGGCACTAAATTGTCAATTTCATATGCTTAAGTACCAGCAATTTCTAATCTCTCAGTTAAAATAAAAGATAACCTCCCTCCCCCAACAATCTGAATTGAAAGAAGTACAGGATTTGTTGCACGCCACTGAGCAGGTGGGCAAACATACCTTACAATGTGGGTTTGATTCTTTGGAGGCCTCCTGCAGAACAGCTGTCACTGGATTGGTTATACGTAGGCATGCTTGGCTAAAGGAACAAAGTCTGCCTGAAGGGAGGAGAAGACAGGTCTCAACACACCAGAAGGCAAACTCAATGACTTGCACCTCAGCTGGCCAAGCAAAACTCTTTTGACAGCCCCCTTGGGGGGAAAACTAGCACTTTTTGCAGACAACTGGTACATGGCCACAAAGGACAAATGGGTCATAGACATAATTTTACGAGGATACAGATTCCACTTTCACACCTTGCCAATGAAAAGAGGAATGCCATACCTGACACAAAATCAATGGGCAGAGGCACAAAAACAAATTACAGCTCTCATGGACATGAGAGCCATTCAACTGGTATCTACTCGAGAGCAAGGCCAAGGATTTTACACAAGGCTCTACCTAGTACCCAGAAAGGACAATGCTTGGAGACAAATTCTGGACCTTTCAATTCTAAACACTTACTTACAAATTCCCAAATTCAAGATGCTAACACTACAGCAGCTACTTCCCATGTTGGGCAAGGAAGCATGGCTAGTAACGTTGGACCTCAAGGAGGCATACCTGCATGTCCCTATTAGACAAAGTTGCAGAAGATACCTCCGTTTCATTGCAGGTTCAATCCATTACCAATTCTCTGCACTGCCCTTTGGCTTATCTACTGCGCCCAGAGTTTTCACAAAATGCCTGGCACCAGTAATTGCATACTGCAGACAAAGAGGAATTCAAATATATCCATACCTGGACGACTGCCTCATCCAAGCAGAAAGGAAAGACATTCTCTTACATCATCTGGTTTTTGTGAAGCATCTCCTAAATTGTCTGGGGTACACAGTAAACGAAAAGATGTCAAAACTAGTACCCTCACAAAAAATGACATTCCTGGGTGCCAGCTTGGACACAACGGCCCAGAAGGCTTATCTTACACCAGACAAGCAACTACAACTGACTCAATATTTCAAGACAATGGCAACAAAGACCCAATTAACTGCAAGAAAAATTCTGCAGGCTTTGGGCTTCATGGCATCTTGCATACTGATAATACCATTTGCAAAATTGCATATGAGGAAATTACAGTGGTACCTAAAAAGCATATGGTCTCAACACAGCCACAGCTTGGACACAATGATATCTCTCATTCCCTGCCTTCAACAGAAATTTCTATGGTGGACACAGGCATGTCACCACAACAAGGGTCAGCCTTTCACCTTGCCCCCAACCAGGCAAACTATCACAACAGATGCTTCAGACTATGCCTGGGGGGCACACATGGCAGGTGAATGCATTCATGGCCTATGGACTGCAGAACAAAGAAAACTGCACATAAATCAAAAAGAGATGCTAGCTGTACAGAAAGCTCTGACAGCCTTCAAGGATCTACTACATCCAGGACAACTTGCAATAAAGACGGACAACACCACAGTAATGTGGTACATAAACAAACAAGGGGGCACACATTCCTACCCTCTTTGCAGACAAGCAATGATCTTATGGAACACAGCTCTGGCCTACCAAGTCCAGTTACAAGCTCAATTCCTGCCAGGACAGAAAAACACATTGGCAGACGACCTAAGCAGAAACATCAAAGATCCTCACGAGTGGCAACTAGACCCATAAATATTTACAATGATAACTCAAAAATGGGGCCTTCCACACATAGACCTGTTTGCCAGCCCTCAAAACTACCAACTGCAAAATTTTGTACAAGGACATTCTACCATCAAGCTTGGAAAGTGGACGCTCTCTCCTTCAGTTGGAAAAACCTGACAGCATATGCCTTTCCTCCATTACCTCTTCTCACAAAGGTTCTTTTGAAGGTCAAAAAGGAAAAACCACGACTGATTCTCATAGCCCCAGACTGGCCACGCCAGCACTGGTACCCACTACTGAAGAATATAGCTCACAGCCCACCATGGATATTGCCTCAAACACCCCATTTGCTCATGCAACAAAACAAACAGATTCTACACAGCCAGCTCAAAACCTTAAATCTGGCTGCATGGCAAATCTATTAAACATCCAACCAGCTCCTCTTTCACAAGCAGTTCTGGATGTTATTCTGGAAGCCAGGAGGCCAAGCACCAGGAAGGCTTACTCGGACAAATGGAAAAGGTTTTGTGCCTGGAACCAAGCTAAAGGCCAAGACACAACTCAACCTCACATGCCTCACATTCTACAGTATTTAGCTGAGATGTTGCACAAAGGACTTTCCTTTTCCTCAATTAAAATCCATGCTTCAGCTATTTCAGCTCACTATGACACAAATCCACCTTTATTTTCAAATCCTCTGCTAAGGCAGTACCTCAGAGGGGCAAAAAACATTAGACCACCTGGAAGAGCTCCTACACCAACATGGGACCTCAACTTTATTCTGGAAAAACTAACATTACCTCCCTTTGAACCAGCTTTCTCTGCAGACCTTCAGTTCCTATCTTGGAAGACTGCCCTGCTCCTGGCAATAACTTCAGCTAGGAGAGTCTCAGAATTACAGGCACTAATGGCAGTGGAACCTTTCCTCATTTTTCATCAAGACAGAGTGTCTCTATGAACTAATTCTTCCTTTATACCTAAGGTGGTTTCCAGTGTAGCTTTAAATCAAACCATCCACCTACCCACTTTCTTCCCCAATCCACAGAACAAAGGTGAGAGACTCCTGCATTCCTTGGACATTCACAGACAGCTTTGTTACTACCTGGATAAAACTAAGGCTTTCAGAAAAACTGACCAGCTCGTTGTATCCTATGCTACAGCTACTCAAGGGAGGCCTATATCCAAACAAACCATTTCTAAATGGATAGGCCATTGCATACGGTTCTGTTATACCCATCATGGGAAACCAGTTCCCCTACCATTAGATCCCACTTTACCAGGGCAACAGCTACCTCTACAGCCTTTCTAAGGGGGGTTCCTACCAAGGAAATTTTAGAAGCTGCAACTTGGAGTTCTGTACACACCTTCACCAAACACTATCACTTACCTCTTTACTCTAAGTCCAGGGTGGGCTTCGCCACTGCAGTTCTGCAGGGCCTCATTGCCTCCACTAATCTTCTATGATATTTCCCCCCTACCTTAGCTTTGGGATTCTACCCAAGTGCGATGACTGCAGCAAGGTAACACGATGAACATAGTACAGTTTTGTACCTACCATAAATGTAGATGTTCAAGTGTTCACCCTGCTGCAGTCCAGGTTACCCTCCCTCCATCCCCTCTGATCTACTGGCTAAATCTCTGCTATGCCTTACTGATGTATTTGCTTATAGCTGAAGGGGTTTTGTGTTTGTACAGTGTTCACACCATTTGGTACTAATTCTGATCACCCTTTTGGGGGCACCTGACATCCGGGGCAAGAAAAACTGAAGAAAAATGGCGTTGGTTGCAATATATGTACCCCTGGCGCACTGACGTCAGGGATGAAGTGACAGCAACCGACGTCGGACCAAGACTTTGGAAATCCGGCCGACTGCAGGACCGCCTGACGACAGGATAACCCAAGTGTGATGACTGCAGCAGGGTGAACAGTCGAACATCTACATTTATGGTAGGTACAAAACTGTACTTTATCAATCACCGTGTTTTTATAGCAAATCGAACATCTACATACAATAAAAACCTTACTTAAAGAACAAAAATGTTAAACTTAGCTCTGCCCTTCTTGCTTCCCTGCTAAGTTTCATATCTGGGCCATTTGTGCCAATAACTTTAACTTCCATATTATCACTTTTGCCCAATTTAGGATATGTGCCTCCATACATATATACACATATATATATATATATATATATATATATATATATATATATATATATATATATATATATATATATATATATGTTTTACTAACCACTCTGGTGCTTTTCAGTCTTTCACTCATAAGCATTTACTAATCACGCCACTGTCTATGTACCTGTTTCACTAACTCTCTCCCTATAATAACCCTCAGCATTATCTGTAAGAACTATTTCTTCCCACCTTCTCAACTACTGACTAATCACACCACTGCCTCTGCACCTGTTTTGCTAACTCTCTTCCTATGCACACCTTCAGCGTTATCTCTAACTTTCTTAAAAGTCCACTAATACTTTTTAATTGCCTCTCCCTATTTCTCTGTGTGTGTTTAGTGTACAAGCTTTTTCTTGGACAGTGCAGTGGTGCAGCGTTCACGTTATCACCTCACAGCACGAGGTTCTCCGTTTCGATTTCTGGCTGGGTACCTTCTGTGAAGAGTCTGCATGTCCTGCCTGCATTCGTGTGGGTTTCCTCTGGGTGTTCTGGTTTCCTTCCACATTGCAAAGACATGATCTCGAGCATTTCTCCCTGGGACTCTACTGAAAATGTCTGTTTTTTTCCCAGTCAGACTTTCAAGTGCAAACAACAAACAACCAAACAAATAAATAAAGTAAAACAAATTTAATTACCCAGATCAAGCAGCAAAGATATTTTGGTGTTCTGCTAGATGGCATCCCCGCTTCTATAGTCGTGTAGACCAGGCTACTACCAAAGCATTATACCTTAGGGTAGCCTGTAGGATTTCCCACCTGCTTACCTGTAATGTTTCTCAGTCCCCTGTCATTAACATGTCTCTCCCAGGATTTCTCATCATTACTCCTCTTTCTGGGCACACCACGGTCTTACTACAAATAACTGAAAACAAGATTCTCAGATTTATCTACCTTTGAAGTCCAGATGAACACTAATCCTGCTCAAGCTATCTTCTCAACATATTTCTTGTAATCTACTTAAACACCGATACTGCCATCCACCGACTTACCTAATAACACTTAAACACTGATACTGCCATCCACCTACTAACCCTTGTCACACTTAAACATCGATACTGCTGTCCACCTACTAAACTTATAACACTTAAACACATACTGCTGTCCACCTACTAAACTTATAACACTTAAACACTGATACTACCGTCCACCTACTAAGCTTACAACAGTTACACACTGATACTGCCATCCACCTACTACGCTTACAACAGTTACACACTGATACTGCCATCCATCTGCAAGCCTTATAACACTTAAACATTGATACTACTGTCCACCTACTAAACTTATAACACTTAAACACTGATACTACCGTCCACCTACTAAGCTTACAACAGTTACACACTGATACTGCCATCCACCTACTAACCCTTATCACACTTAAACATCGATACTGCCACCCATCTACTTACCTTATAATACTTAAACACTGATACTGCCATCCACCTACTAACCCTTATCACACTTAAACATTGATACTACTGTCCACCTACTAAACTTATAACACTTAAACACTGATACTACCGTCCACCTACTAAGCTTACAACAGTTACACACTGATACTGCCATCCACCTACTAACCCTTATCACACTTAAACATCGATACTGCCACCCATCTACTTACCTTATAATACTTAAACACTGAACACTGATACTGCCATCCACCTACTAACCCTTATCACACTTAAACATTGATACTACTGTCCACCTACTAAACTTATAACACTTAAACACTGATACTACCGTCCACCTACTAAGCTTACAACAGTTACACACTGATACTGCCATCCATCTGCAAGCCTTATAGCACTTAAACATTGATACTGCCATCCACCTACAAAACTTATAACACTTAAACACTGATACTACCGTCCACCTACTAAGCTTACAACAGTTACACACTGATACTGCCATCCATCTGCAAGCCTTATAACACTTAAACATTGATACTGCTGTCCACCTACTAACCTTATAACACTTAAACATTGATACTGCCGTCCATCTAGTTACCTTATAACACTTAAACATTGATACTGCCATCCACCTACTTACCTTATAACACTTAAACATTGATACTGCCGTCCACCTACTAACCTTATAACACTTACACACCGATACTGCCATCCACCTACTAGCCTTAAAACACTTAAACACTGATACTGTCATCCACCTACTAACCTTATAACACTTAAACACTGATACTGCCGTCCACCTACTAACTTTATAACACTTAAATACCGATACTGCCATCCACCAACTAGCCTTATAACACTTAAACACTGATACTGTCGTCCACCTACTTACCTTATAACACTTAAACACTGATACTGCCATCCACCTACTAACCTTATAACACTTAAACACTGATACTGCCATCCACCTACTAACTTTATAACACTTAAACACCGATACTGCCATCCACCAACTAGCCTTATAACACTTAAACACTGATACTGCCATCCACCTACTTACCTTATAACACTTAAACGCTGATATTGCCATCCACCTACTAACATTATCACACTTAAACACTGACACTGCTGTCCACCTACTAACCTTATAACACTTAAACACCGATACTGCCGTCCACGTACTAGCCTTATAACACTTAAACACTGAAGCTGCCATCCACCTACTAACCTTATAACATATAAACACTGATAATGCCGTCCACCTACTAATGTTATAACACTTAAACATCGATACTGTCACCCACCTGCTTACCTTATAACTAGCCTATAACTAGCCTAGTCTGGTTACAGAGTTCCTGTATCCAGGATTGTTAGTAAGCTTCTGTGCCCCCCAAGCCTTTCTGTGTTGGAGGGAAGCCTTCTAGCTTATCAGTGGGAGTGGTAAGCACTAGGTAGCCTATCCTCCACAGGAAGAGTGGGTTTTAGCCCAGAAATTGTAGTTTATTTGGCCGTTTGGGCAGTTTTCCATCTCTTTCAACTTGGTGGCTTAAAAGCCTGTGTTTGTACTTGTTCCCCGCATTTCCTGTATCTAGTTTAATCCAGGTACAGATTTGCTATATCCAGGACTCTTTGTAAGCTTCTGAGCCACCCCCCCAAGCCTTTCTGTGTTGGAGGGAAGCCTTCTAGCTTATCAATGGGAGTGGTAAGCATTAGGTAGCCTATCTACCACAAGAGGAGTGGTTCCTGGCCCAGAAATTGTAGCTATTGGCTGTTTGGGCAGTTTTTTTCCATCTCTTTCAACATTCTGGTTTAAAAGCCGCACTTGCGCTTGTTTCCCACCTTTCCTGTAACTAGCCTAGTCCAGATACAGAGTTGCTGTATCCAGGACTGTTGGTAAGCTTCTGAGCCCTGCAAGCCTTTCCATGTTGGAGGAAAGCCTTCGAGCTTATCGATGGGAGTGGTAAGCACTAGGTAGCCTGTCTACCATGAGAGGAGAGGTTCTTGGCCCAGAAATTTTAGTTTATTGACCATTTGGACAGTTAGTCCATCTCTTTCAACTTTCTGCTTTAAAAGACCACATCTGCGCTTGTTTCCCATCTTTCCTGTAACTAACCTACTGGGTAGCACTAGAAAGCCTTAAACTGATACAAGCCTTCTAGCTTAGGAGAGAGACTTTGGAGTGATTAAGCATCAGTTTTCTGTACTTTCTTGCTGTACTTAACTGTTTTCCGCCTAAACGCAGATTTTCCAGTGTTTATTATGACTTAAAAGCTTGTTTTTTTTCACGTATTGTACTTATTTGACTGCCTACACTTTTAAAAAGTTGTTTTTTTATTTAAATCATTTGTTAACTGTTTTAGGCTACACACTAAAGTGCAATAGCCTTTTCTGATTGTTTGTAGTCGTTTAAAGTTGTTTTAAGTGTATTTTTTACTGTTTTTGCCTTATCTTTTCAAACAAAAAAAAATTAAAAACAAAAACAATTCCTTGTTTCCCGCCCTTCTAAGCTAGTATAGTCCAGTTTTCAGGCTAGTGCTGAATTCAGGGCTGTGATACTAGTTTCTGAGTTGCACATACCTTACTTGGATAGAAGGAAGTTTTCTGTTCACCTGTGAGAGAGGGGAGCTTTGAGCAGTTCCAGCCCAGAAGTTAGTAGTTTATTGGCCATTTTGGGATAATTTCTATTTCTTTCATTTCCCTGCTGTAAAAACTGCATTTGCACAGTTTTGTGCACCGGGCAGCACCAGTTAGATATGGTTAAATTATCCCCGGCTCCACTAAGTCTCCTCTTCAGTTTTTCCTTTGAAACTAGTCGAACTCTCAACCTAAGCACTCAAAAAGCATCCTACAGCCCAGCACTTGCTCAGACCTAATAGCAAGCACTAATATACCCTGACACTGATTGCCCAGCAAGGCAAGGTTCTTTATTCACCCATCACCAACCAAGCGACTAAGCAGCTCACCCTACTATTCAGGCATGACCAAAGGGCAATTTCAGGTGTGCTATCCTGTCCAGCTGGTAAATCTGGGTATCCTGAGGCAATGTTACAACTGCCTCATATACACTGACAACCCTCTCCTCCTACCATAAAACACTAACATATGCGAGAGATGCAATTATACAGCCAAACTTGAAGCTAAGCTGTCTCAACCCAAGACTGGAACAGACAGTCAAGAGGAGAAGGTAAACACTTGCACCACACTCCCAGCCGCACACAGACCTACTAAAACAGCACTGGCAAAAAATACACATAAATACACAAAATCATACTTGGAGAATCTAAATAAAAACCTGCAAAAGCATCAGAAACCTCCAAAGCAGACACCCAAACAACCTGCACCTCCCATCACAAACCAGACAACACATAAAACACAAAATCAGTGTGCCGCACAATCACAGCCCTTAAGGCGAAATAACATACCTAACACACTAGTAATAGGTGACTCTATAGTCAGGCACACTGACGTCCCACTCACTAGGCTGGGCAAGCAGAAGGTTACTGTTAGCTGCCTGTTGGGAGAGAATCCGCCACGTAACAGAAGCACTCAGGTCACTCCAGAACAAGTACAAATATGACTCAGTCATTGTCCATGTTGGTGTGAATGACCTGAGATGTACCTCCCTGGACTACATGAAAAGAGACATGGAAGAGTTCTCTGATCATGTAGCCCAGGCTGGTATGACCCTGATCCTGAGTAGCATCCTGCCCTCACCAAGAATGATGCCTCAGTATAAAGAAAAAATTATCAATTTCAACAATTGGTTAAGCTTCTGGTGCCATTCAAAGGGGATCAAGTGTCTGTCAGCCTGGGACAACATGCTCGACAAGCCACGTTGCTTTACAAGAGATGGCTTGCACCTGTCACCCCTAGGCTTTTGAATACTGGCCAAGGCTTATGCTGCCCCTATAGTGCCTTTTTTAGGTAAGGCTCAAAAGTCAAACCCACCTCTTTAAACAGCACAATTAACAAAAAACTAAAGGTTATGCTTCTCAACATCAGGAGTTTAAATCTCAAAATGCATGCACTCGAAGCACTCCTCAGTATGGAGAACATTGACATCTGTGCAGTAACTGAAACCTGGATCAAGGCTCCAGAGAGCACCCCATCACTACCAGGCTACAACTCAAACCACACGTTTTGGCCACAGAACATGGACTAAAACACAAAAGGAGGAGGTGTATCCATTTTCATCAAGGATACCTACACCTCCAGGTTAGTGGTGCAGCATGATACCTCTGAGATCATCCATGTGCAACTAACATTGGGCAAATCTGCAATGCAAATTGTGGCCTGCTACAGATCACCCTCCATGACCCAGGACCACAATTCCACCTTTCTGGAGACACTGGAAAACATGAAGTTCCTACCAAACACCCTGATACTGGGCAATTTCAATTACCCTACCATTCACTGGGGAAATTACTCGAAAACAAACACCCAGGCCCAGTGCTTCCTGGAATTCATCAACTGAAATGCCCTGGATCAGCTGGTAAACTCCCCTCCCAGAGGTAAAAACATATTGGACCTGGTCATCACCAACACGGGCAACAGGTGTTCCACACTGGAGGTCAACCCGTCACTTGTTAGATCAGACCATAAACTAATCACTCTGGATGTCCACACCCCAACACCACCCCCAGCTAAGGAAACCACAGTAAAAAACTTTTCTAAAGCAAATTTCACCTTACTTAAGACAGAGGTGGTAATTTTCACAGCCCCCACTCTAAAGGATAACGCTGCCCAAGATGCAGAAACCTTTACAAATGCACTCTTTGAGCACCTACAAGGATGCATGGAGCGTGCCAGCCCTAGCAAAACCAAGACTCACTCCTCTAAGAGAAGGAAACCAGTTTGATGGACCCCTGCCATAAACAGGTTATACAATAGAAGGAGGAAACTAGTTCAGAAAAAAAGCAAATCCCAAGAAGGAAAGACATCCCTGATCAGTATCAGTAAGAAACTAAGGTCCCTCATGAAATCATCCAAGGCTAACTTTGAAAGAAAAATAGCCAAGGATTCAAAAGATAACCACAAATCCTTCTTTAGCTAGGTTAAGAATCGAAGTGGCAACTCGCAGATATGCACTGAATTAGAACAAAATAGCACAAAATATACTGAACCTACTGATATTGCCAACATCCTGGTAGACAGATTCAGTGCAAACTTCACCCCCCTCTCACCTCCAACAGGGCCCATAACAATACCGGAAAAGTGTAGTGTCCCTAAAATCACAGATGCACAGGTGAAAACAGCCCTTTCAAAGCCAAAAACACAACGTCAATGGGACCAGATGGTGTCCCAGGCTGTGTCTTGCACGAACTACAGAATGAACTAACCCCCCACCTAAACACGCTGTTCAACCTCAGCCTCTCCACAGGCTATGTGCCCATAGAATGGTGCACAGCAACGGTTATTCCTGTCCACAAAGGAGGGGCCACAACTGACCCTGGTAACTATCACCCCATAAGCCTGACTAGCCTGGTCTGCAAGGCTATGGAGTGCATCATCATGGAACTCATTAACAAAGACATTGTGAACCTCCAAACACTTGACCCTACCCAGTTCAGCTTTGTTAAGGGCAGATCATGCCTACTAAACCTGGTTGACTTCTTCGAGACAGTCACCAAGGCTATAGATGAGGGAAATGTGGGTCACACAAACTACCTTGACCTTGCTAAGGCTTTCAACACCATTCCCCACATGGGTATTACAGAAAAATTCACCAGCCTGAACATAAACCCCTACATCACGAGATGGGTTGCCAACTGGCTTACAGACAGTTCACACGGTAAGAATAGCAGGCTCCAGGTCCGACTCTAAACCAATCACAAGTGGTGTCCCACAAGGCTCGGTCCTGGGACCCCTACTGTTTGGCATATACTTCTCAGAAGTACAGGCAAACACAGGAGGACTACGGCTAACCATGTTTGCCAAAGACTGCAAACTGGGAGCTGTAACTGACTCTCCGGCTGACACGGACATCCTCCAAAAGTGCCTTAGTTTGATGGACACCTCGTGTCAAAGTCATGGCCTCAAGCTAAATGCCAAAAAATGCATAGTCATCCCGTTTGGGAAAAACAAAACACCAAAGAATTACCACATAGGTGGCAGCCCCCTTAATACAGAAGAGGTAATAAGAGATCTGGGGACCCAGGTAGATAGTAATCTCTCCTTTGACAATCATATTGCCAAAGCAGTTAGGAAATCCTTCTATGTGCCCCATATAATTATGAAAGGGTTCGCATCTAGAAATAAAGAGGTTATAGTGCCCCTCTACTCGTCACTCATTAGACCCATCATAGAGTACAATGTCCCATTTGGGATGTACCTCACAAGACACTTCCAACAGCTGGAAAGACCACAAAAGTACCTCACCAAGAGGATTACTGGCCTCAAACATGTGTCCTATGCGGCCTGACTGAAAAAACTGCGGCTGTACTCAGTGGCATATCGCTTACTCAGAGGTGATCTCTGCCTGACTTACAAAGCCATGTCCAACTCAGAATTGATGGACATGCTCCACCTAAAGAAATCCAAGTCACTGCAAGCCATGCTCTCTAGTGAGCTAAACCTCGCCACAACAATAAATAGAACATGCTGGAGGGATAGATTCCTGTCACAGAGACTCCCCATGCTTTGGAACAAAATTCCAAACTACATTAGGCAGAGTCCCTCACTAACACTCTTCAAGAGAAACCTTGATGAGTGGATGAGTAACAGAAAATACACCCCTGGGATCACTTCATTGGCTCTGCTTGACAGAGGATCAGTTAATTAATCAATGGGGCAGCGAAAACCGACACACTCTGACTAGGCTTATAAATGCCCTCGGGCAGATAGCCTAGTACCTACCTATGAACACTTAAAACACCAGTACTGTTATTGACCTGCCAATCTTAAAAACACTTAAATGATGATACTGCCATCCACCTACTAACCTTATAACATTTAAACATCGATACTGTCATCCACGTACTTAGCTTATAACACTTAAACACTAAAACTGTCATCCACCTACTAACCTTATAACATTTAAACATCAGCTTATAACACTTAAACACTAAAACTGTCATCCACCTACTAACCTTATAACAGTATAGCAGTCATTTTCCACCCTCAAAAGTAATACAGCTCTTAGGCTGAATAGACCCCATTTCTTATTAACAGCCTTTGCAAAATCCTTTACGAACTAGGACCTAGCCTCCCTGCCAATAAAATTATTGCACTGGAGAATCTTACAGTTAACAAAAAACAAAACAAGAAAATGAAACTGCATCTACAGTATTTCATAAATATAAATGCAACTGTTTTAGAAACTATCAGAGTAGCTGAAATATGTACTAAAAACAGAAAATAAAGGAAAAGAAATATAAGCTGCATCTATTTCAAGAATATAGGTACACCTGTTTTAGAAATGCTGGTGACTCGTGGGATCATAGGATCATAGGAGGTTACTAGGCTAACGGTCCCAGGGCTCTTCCAAGCTAGCCAAGTTCAACCCATGTTCCCAGGGGTGTCTGCTTCAAGCTGACACTAATATCAGTACTTATTGCCCCTCTCCAAGAGGGACACAGATCGAGCCCCAAGAGTGAATTTCAAGTTACCTATTCGATCATCCAAATTACACTTAAATAGGTCCAATGAGGGGTTGTTTAACATGAATAGGAAGCTTGTTCCATAAGATCCTTTGAGTGAGTGACCCACATGCCATTTGACTTGCGAATGTACAGAATTTCCATTAAAGCTGGTCAGAGATTACTCTACATGCAAGGCGCAGGTCACCTCTGAGCAGTCGGTATGATAATGATTTCACTCTCTCCACAAGAGACAGATGTTGAAGACCTGCATTTTCTTTGTAAGGAACCTTTGTGGTCTCTGCAATTGCTGCAGGTGTTTGTAAAGGAACAAATCAAAGGAAGCACTGCACTCTGTTACGGGCCTCATGAGAGAAGAGTACAGGCGGTTATAGCCTCTTTTTTACTGGAGGGCAATGCCCTTACTTATGAGATGAGCATTGTAAAATGTTCTTCTAACCACTGTGGAGTCATGGTGATGAAGTTAAGGTTGCTGTTGACCTGTGTTCCCAGACCCCTCACCACTGACTGTGTGCTTAAGGCATTGCTATTGATGTATTAGTTTGCAAGAACATCACCCTTGCTGAAGCGGATGATAATGCATTTATGTATTGAGTTTAAGATCATTACTTTGGCACCAGTTATTAGTCTGAGTAAGACCTTTGTGCATGATGTTGACATTGCTAGGGTTTTCAATGATTGCTCTCAGTTTGTAGTCATCAGCAAACTATGTCAGCCACAGTCTTTTAGTTTTAGCCTGTACTTTGTCGAAGTATATTCCAAAGAGTGGGGTTCCAGAACCGATTCCTGTGGAACTGCTGGAAGAGGTGAAGCCCCCTATTTTGATCGTATGAGTTCAATCAGTCAGCCAGTTTGCAACCCACCTGATAATATATGGGTTTTACCCAGCTGGGTGAGTTTATTAATGACACTGAAGTGGGGGATTGTGTGAAAGGCATTGGATAAGTCTAGGTAGCCGTATGCACAGATTTGCTCTTATCTAGGGCTTTGGTGACTGTCTCCAAGAAGTCCACCAAGTTTAACAGGCTTGGGGTTGAGTATTTGGAGATTTTGTATAGCTTTGTTAATAAGGGCCATGATAATTCTTTCCTTCACCTTGCAGATAAGGCTTGTCAGGCAAATGGGTCTACAGTTCCCAGGGTCTGTGAATGCACCCCCTTGTGCTAAGGGATGACAATAGCTCTTTTCCATTCCTCTGGGGCAAATCCAGTCATTACACCATGATTCAAAAGTATGCCCAGTGATGAAGTTAATTCCTGTTTTAGCCCTTGTAGAACACAGCCCGCAATGTTGTCTGGTCCCATAAAGGTTGTGTTTTTGGCCTTGGAGTAGGCGTTTAAGACCTGCTGCTCAGAGATATTAGGTAGGGGATAGGTGTTAGGTATGATTTGGGGTATATGAGGTGAGGACAGGGGAGTGAAGCTTTCACTGAACCTGTCAGTCAGCAGGTTTGTTATATCCACAGGTTCTGTATATGTAGTACCATTAACTATGAGTTCAGTGCAAATCTGGGCCTTATCTTTGAGGTTATGGATGTAACTAAAGAACGCCTTGTAGTTATCCTTCTAATATGGATTCATAGTTAGCTTTGGAGAACTTTACTAGGAGTCTTATTGGCTTGTTTAACTTGAAGAGGAAGTGTTTCCAGTTTTGAGACCATTTCTTCCTATTCTTAGACAGCAATTTCTTTCTCCTATTGTATAGCCTATTAGTGGTAGTAGTGCACCAGGCAGGTTTGTTTTTCCTTGAAATCTTGCTTTGGTTCTATCAGGTACAGCAGATTCAATACAAATGCACAGGTGCTCATATAAAGCATTGGTGCGTGTCCCATCAGTTGGGGGGAGGGGCTATGAAGCTATTTGTGCTGTCACGTAAGAGGTTGTATTTGGCCTTGTTATAGTTACTTCTAGTGAGACTGATTTGTGGTCAGATGCCACCACAGATGGCCACACACTGGAGGCGTTGCAGCAGTCCCCTCATGTTGGTGAGCACCAGATCCAAGATGTTTGAGCCCCTTTTAGGGCATTGTAGTTAACGAAGTCCAAGAACCTTTGGGCAAGTGAGTTAGAACATGTACAATTTACTCAGTCAATGGATGGATAGTTAGAGTCATCCCAAACCAGGGTGTTTGGTTGTATCTTGATTGACTCAAGTAAATGCAAGTAGGCTGAGTGGATGTCCTGATTCATGGCGGGGGTCCTATAGCTGGCAATGACCTGAAGAGGGGTCTTGCCTACAGTCAATTGCACCTGAAGTAATTATTTATTTATTTATTTGATGTTTGTTTACCGGAGTGGTTTGACTGGGTCTATAGAAACCATTTTCAGTGAATGCTGGGGAGAAAATCTCCACATACAGTACAATACAAATACATTACAGTCCAAAAACAATACAAGCGACATGAGGAATACTATGCAAAAATACGTTGATAGAATGTAAACTAGGTTACTAGATATACTAAACATCTGGACAATTCTGTAGAGTTACATGATTATAAACAATTATAGTCATTCTAACAACATATACATAGCCTATGAGTAGATAAAGTGTACAAAAGTAGGAAGTACAATGTATAACATCGGTTGTTGTAGTACATGAAAAAATAAAATCCTGGTTTCAGTCAGGAAATTAATAGCAGAAGAGTTAGTGATGTAGAAAGATAGTGATAAAGTTAAGACTAGAGGCGTTACAGCCTGATCATAGGTTCATAGGTTCATAGGTTTATACTAGGCTATCTGCCCTAAGGCATTTATAAGCCTAGTTTGTTGTGCCTCTGTCCAGCAGTGACCCAGAGATGATTATCTCCCATCCACAGGTCTAGATTTCTCTTGAACAGAGTCACTCTAGTGGTTTTGGTGGATTTGGATTTTTGAGGTGGAGCATGTCCATTACAGGCACATGTCACCTCTGAGCAGACGGTATGCGACTGAATAGAGCTGGAGTTTCTTCAATCTGGCAGCATATGACAGATTTTGGAGTCCCTTTATCCTTTTGGTGAGGAACTTTTGGGGTCTCTCCAATTGCTGCAGATGTCGGGTGAGATACATCCCCATTGGTCTGATAAGTGAAGAGTACAGGGGAACAATGACCTCACTAGATCTGGATGTGAATCCCTTCATGATCAGGTGGGCAATGTAGAAGGTCTTTCTAACCACTTTAGCAATGTGAGTGTCAAAAGAAAGGCCACTGTCAACCTGGGTCCCCAGGTCCCTGATAACCTCTTCTGTGCTTAGTGGATTGCCACCTATATGGTAGCTTGGGGTTACCTTGTTTTTCCCGAAGGGTATGACTATACATTTTTGGCGTTTAACTTCAGGCCATGGCTCTGGCACCAGCTATCTGTTTCCGTGAGTCCCTTCTGAAGGATATCAGTGTCCGATGCACTTTCCACTATGGCCCAGTTTGCAGTCATCTGCAAACTTTGTCAGCCAAAGTCCTCCCATGTTGGCCTGTACTTCTGAGAAGTAGATGCCAAACAATAGTGGGACACCACTTGTGAGAGTCTGACACAGCGCCAGCAACTCTAACCCTGTGGGTTCTGTCCTTGTTTGCAACCCATCTTGTGACATATGGGTTTACATTTTTTTCTACAATACCCGAGTGGGGTATTGTGTCGAAAGCTTGCAAGGTCAAGGTAGGCTGTATGGACTGCCTTTCCTCATCAATGGCCTTGGTGACTATTTCAAGAAGTCGACCAAGTTCAAAAGGCATGATCTTCCCTTGACAAAGCCAAACTGGGTCGGGTCCAATGTCTGCAAGTCCCCTATATCTTTGTTTATGAGCTCCATTATGATCCCCATAGCTTTGCAGACTAGACTTGTTAAGCTTATGCCACCTTTGTGGAGTGGGACCACAGTTATCCTGTGGTAAGGCTGAGATTAAACAGCTCATTGATGCTGTGTTTTTAGCTTTAGAGAGAGCAGCGAGATGTCCGGGAGGCTACACTCGGCTGGGATAGTTATCTCTCCTTTAGGGTGAAGTTTGCACTGAACCTGTCTGCCAGTATGTTGGCAATGTCTGTGGGTTCAGTGATTTTTGTATCATTTTGGACTAATTCTGAGCATATCTGTGAGTTTCCACCCAGGTTCCTAACATAGCTGAAAAAGGCCTTATGATTGTCCTTTGAATCCATGGCAATTTTCTCTCAAAATTGGCCTTAGTTGATTTTATGAGTGTTTTACTAATAATGATCATTTATGGATTTTGTTCTATCATGTAATAGCTTTCTCCTCTTATTGTAAAGTTTGTTAATGGCTGGGGTCCACCAGACTGGACGTTTGCCCTTTGTGGAAAGAGTCTTGGTTTTATTTGGGATTGCCTGATCCATGCAGTCCTGGAGGTGTTCATAGAAGGCATTTGTAAGGGCTTCCGCAGCTTGGGTTGTGGTTTCCTCTGACTCAGGGGCCTTGAAGGATACCACACCAGTCTTGAGTAGTGTGAAGTTTGCTTTAGAGAAGTTCTTCACTATGGTCTTTTTGTTTGGGGTGGGGCGGATGTGGATTTCCAGTGAGATTAGTTTATGATCAGATCTCACCAATGAGGGATATACTTCCGTGTGGAGCATTTTGTCCCCATGTTTGTGACAATGAGATCTAGTATATTTTCTCCTCTCGTGGGAACAGTGACTAGCTGTTCCATGGCATTTGAATTTATGAACTCCAGGAACCATTGGGCTAGAAAGTTAGGGCTTGAGTAATGTTCCCAGTCTATATTCGGGTAGTTGAAGTCACCCAATATGATGGTGTTTGGAGATACATTTATACCCTCCAGTGTCTTCAGGAAGGCTGTGTGGGGTTCCTGAGTTTGAGAGGGTGGCCTGTAGCATGCTACAATTTGTAGAGCAGTTTTGCCTATTGTTAGTTGCACCTGGATGGTTTCCGCTTCATGTTGCCACCAACCTGGAGGTGTGAGTATCTTTTATGAATATGGATACACCTCCTTTTGTGGAGTGGTCCGGGTTTTGGGGCCGCATGATATGAGGTAAAACCTAATAGTGCCGCGGTGCTCTCAGGAGCCTTGAACCAGGTTTCAGTTACAGCACAGACATCGATGTTCTCCATACTGAGAAGGGCCTCGAGTGCGTGCATTTTGAGATTTAGACTTCTGGCATTGAGCAGCAGTAGCTTAAGGATATGGTACAGAAGCAGAGAAGAGTTAGGAGAGACATTAGGATCTTGTAGAGCGTGAAGGAGTGAGATGCAACAGAAGAAGAAGAGGCAAATGAAGACAGTGTGGAAGAGGAAGAGCTGAGCATTAGGCTGGATTTATACAGGAGCACAGCTGTGTATTTTTGAGATGATTTTTTAAAGCGACTTTAAAGCGTGTTAGGGCAGGCATGGACTTGGTAGCAAGAGGTAGTGAATTCCACAGTTTAGAGACAGAATATGAATACAGAGACTGCCCTTTTTTTTTTTTTTTCTGGGTTTTGAGATAACTTATCGTAGGAATCTATTTGGTGTATAAGGTGCGACTAAGGTGACTAGTGTAGGGCAAGCAGTAGGCTTGAAAATAAGGTTGCGCAAAATGGATAGCTGAATAAAAGGAAGCTGGTTGGGGAGTTCAAGCCAGTTTAATTCTAGGAGTGGTGTGTATGATATTTAGAGTTTTTGCTGTAGCCCTGCTCCATCTTTCTTAGGGTAGAAGAGGCTGTAAATTAGTTAGAAGAGGGGCACAGTAAAGAAGGGAGGGAATTAAAAAGGTTTTCCTGAGGGAAACCTTGGTTGCTGTAGTTAAGAAATGTTTGTTTCTATACAAAGTCCCGTTTTTTGATGAGTTTTCTTTATATTTTGCTGCATATGGTGGTTGAAGGAAAGTTTATTGTCAATGATTACTCCTAGAAGTTTGGTTTCCTGCACTATTTCTGTGACGATGTTGTCAGATGCCAAGATGTTGAAATGATCGGTGACAGGGGACATGTTTTTGGGGTGGAAGAGTATTAATTTATTCTTCCTTGAAGTAAAAAAGAGATGGGCCTTTTTTAGCCAGGACTCGACTGCAGTAAAGGACTGTTGAGTTTTTGAAAGCAGTTTATTTATTTTATTTTACATTTGTTTACCGGGATGGTCCGACTCAGATACGACTAACTCAAACATTTTCCGATTTTTACTGATGTGGTTTCTCATCTCAGGTGTGACTTTTTTTTTTGTGTGTTTTGTTTTCTCAGATACCTTTTAGTTTTGAAATTAAGCTGCCATGCATATCATTTTAAATAGTTTCATTTCATACTTTCTGCCTTTTCTTAAGAATTAAACCTACTGCTATTTGACAAAACTAGCTCGGTAATAAAAGTAAATAAAATTAATAAATATCATGTCTTATACTCAAAAGTACCTCAGGCCTAGCTTCAAACCTTAATCCTGAACTGCAAGGGTTATTTTGAGCTTTGTCTGTACTACTGCCCAAACTGTAATGGACAAACGTATCACTGTTATGCATAGTCATTACCTAAAAGCAAGTACCTAAACCTACAACCATGCAGCACTGCAGACCTTTAGAAAACAAATTTTCAGGTTTCTACTACTCTCACCAAGGAAAAACAACACTACATAGCACTCCATGACTTACCTGATTCTCTGGCAGGAAACATGAATACTTAACAGTCTCAGCAACATTCCTGGACCTTAATAAAACATTTGACACAGTCTCCTACCCACTACTGCTCCAAACCATGAAACACAAGCCTCTACCAATCAATGAGATGTCTGTCTGGCTTATAAGCTACCTTGGCGACAGAAGCCAATGCATCAAATGGCAGACTGCGTGCTTGGTCTTTCGCCAATGCATCTAATGACAGACGGCGAGCTCGGTCTTTTGCCAAAGCATCAAATGGCAGACTGCATGCGCAGTCTTTCACCAATGCATCAAATGGCAGACTGCAGGCTCAGTCTTTTGCCAGTGCATTGAATGGCAGACTGCATGCTCAGTCCTTCACCAGTGCATCGAATGGCAGACTGTATGCTCTGTCTTTTGCCAATGCATCAAATGGCAAACTGCATGCTCGGTCTTTCATCAATGCATCAAATGACAAACTGCAAGTAGGTCTTTCATCAATGCATCAAATGGCAGACTGCGTGCTTGGTCTTTCACCAATGCATCAAATGGCAGACTGCATGTTCGGTCTTTTGCCAATGCATTGAATGGCAGATTGTGTGCTTGGCCTTTTGCCAATGCATCAAATGGCAGACTGCATGTTCGGTCTTTCAATCTGTGAAATATAGGTGTTCCTCAGCTGCATATACTTGGATTTAATTATTCAATATATTCATCAATAACTTATACACTGCATTAGGAATGTCTACCATCACTCAATACAAACTGGTGATTCTATAGTAATTTGCCCCTTCCTTAAATGAGCTTCAGTCAGTCACTCAGGTTTCATACTGTTGTACTGATCATTGGCTGCAATGATGTAACCTAATACTCAACATTAAAAAGGACTAAAATTATGCTCTTCATGCCATAAACCTAACCTCAAATTTTGGTTCATAGGTGTGTACTAGGCTAATGGCTCTGGAGCCTTTACAAGCCTAGCCCGTAGAAGTGCCCTGGCATCGTGCTGCCCAATGTTAGTTCCCAGTGCCTCTATCAAGTAGAGTCACTGGAGTGATCCTTGAGTGAACTTTCTATTTCCTATCCACTCATCAAGATTTCTCTTCAAGAGGTCCAGTGATGCCCTCTGCTTGACATGTATGGGAAGTCTAGTGTACTATCTGCAGGAATATATAGTCTGAAATGTCAAGATACTGTTTGTTACCATTGACAATAATCTTTAATTTGTCATTCAGTTTGTCCTACATATCAGTAACACCATTGATAAACACAGCAAGATCTAGGGTCCCTCTACAAAGCCACACATTACCTGACTGAACATGCTATAAAATTAGCTGCCACTACCTACCTGCTTTCTAGTCTGCTTTATACAGTTCCCATGTTCATCGCTGTACACAACACTCCGCTACAGAGACTGGAATAATGTTGTTACAAAAATAGCGACATTTCCTACTGCCCCCCCTTCCCAGTTACCTCAAACATGCCCAACAAAAGTTTACCCACTTTATTCTCTTCCAGCAATCCCAGTGCCCAGCCTTAGCACCACTGCTCAACTGGTACTCCCTTTCGATTTCAAGAAAAATTCCTTGTGACCATAGTCTGGAACTTGACTCCTGTTTCTGTTAGGGAAATTGAGAACTCTTCTACTTTAAAAAAATGTCTGTGCACTCATTTTCTCAAAATATGGCTACTCTTTTGTACAGCAACCTTTTTAACCTACTTTTCCATAAAAATCTGCTACCGCAAGGCTCTCTTTAAACACAACTTAAAACTCCTTTGGTATATATTACATGTATTGTCAGTATCCTCTTATCTTTATGTATCTTATTAATATTAATGGATATTTTGTCAGCTCTGTACAATTGAATAAGTTTACTTTGTACTGCCTTTCACATACTGAAGTACGGTAGGCTTAGAGAAACTGAGAGTATTTAAATTGCTGTATGCGTAAATTATTTTGGACGCCTATTAGTGTGTGCTTTAAAATGTTTTATAGAATATCTACTACTATTTTGCTATAAACTGGAGTTTTTAATTCCCAGGGTCTCTGCTGAAAAGTGGTCTTACATGGCTCATTGAGACCTTCCCTGTAAACAAATGGAAAGAAATACAATACAAATGAATAAATAATATTTTGCTCTCTTTTTGAACTTCATTTCTCAGACACTGTTTTGTTTTGTACAGAAAAGAACACACATGCACACTTTCTTCTTTTCAACAAATGTAATTTGTGCATTCACAAATTGCAAAACTTCTGAACTGCCTTTTTAGTTTTAGTATATCTAAAAGACATGGTGACATACAAATAGAGGTCATGTTAACTTAGTCTTTAAAGTATCTCGCTCCTTATATGATCATGTTACTCAGTGACAGTAGTTATGCATTGTAATCTGAATCAACGTATGCAGCTGTCATGAATTGTAATGCTATTTCCATAGTTGGGTTCGTGTCTTGTTATTTTTTGAGAAGTTCATTTTGTTACTCCAGCCATCCTCTAGATGGCCTGTTACAAGGGAACACTAAGTTTTGCTGAAGGGTGTGTCGACACAAGGTGTTTTACACTTCTCTGCATCAGTCAGTGTGTATTGTTTTACCAACTGTGCATGTGTTTCCTTATGTTGACTTGTTACATTAGAGATTACCTGCAATTTTTTTCACTTAACTACTCATGCATTTATCAGCATCTGATGTTGGGACTCTATTTTTGAATTGTGGACATGGTGGCTCTATAGCAAAAGTCATAGCATTGTATTTGCCTCTACAACAGTCAGGATGAGGGTTGGTCGTATTGTGCCCTGGAGTTTCACTGGAGTATTCTATTCAAGAACAGCAGTCCTTATTAGTAAATGTTCTCAAGCTAAGTATGCAGTTATTTACACAGGCAGAGCTTGTACTTTTTATTGGTGGCAGTTTGTACTTATAACAATAATGATTTAATTATTTAATGTATGATTTCATCATTGTATTCCATTTTACCATGAGTTGTACATTAAGTTTTAACCACTCCAATAAACTTGAATTGTTACTGTAATTTTTGTTACTTTTCTGTCATACACGTAATGGCTAAAAAAGTCATTTGTTTATCAGGCCACCTACTGTATTAACACACATAATCAATAAATGATTTTTGTCACAGAGTGGCACCCTTTCCCTCATTTGGGAGTGAGATTAATAAAAACAGAGGTCTTCTCCTCTACCTGATGTCCAGCACTGTCTCAGTGGTTTACACCATGCTTGCACCTGGTGACGATTGAGTCACTAAGGATGCAATGCTGCAGTCGACAAGTACATGCAAAGACTGTTTTGTGTGGCAGCTTCTGACACATTTGTATACCTACAGCAGCTCTCATGGACAGTATCTGTTTAGGTTGTCCATTCTTTTAGGATCATTCAAAAATGCAGTACATTATGGAGAGTACATAGAGAAATGAAATGCATGCATAGTTATGACCAAAATATTTTAAATATATTAGCTGAATGCTGTTTCAAGAAGTGTCATTTACACATTAACAGCTATAACCAGAAAGAAAGTGTAAAATGTGGGGACAGACTTAGCCCCAATACAACAATTTCCCTACTTCAAAATAAAACCAAACATATACAACACATAAAAAAGGGTTAAATACTGCATGACAATTCATATTCAACTATGAATGTATGAACCAAACAAATTGCTTCTGTCGAGTTAGACATCACCCATTTCTGCTCAGCTCTGTAAGTATCATGAAATATCTACCATGTCTAGTGATCTGATGCTGTGATCATGGGTAGTATTTAAGTATTAAAGTGGTGTGCAGAACACAATGTTTCATTATAGCCATATGACATATTAGCAAACACTATATAAATAAACTAACAATATACAAGTTAATCATTTTATCATCAGTTATATGTGCTACCATTTTGAATTATGAACACTGTTCTGGGTAATAGCCACATTTTCACTAAAGAAACAAACTAACTGTCTTCCTTTCAGCTACAAAATATAAGTGAATAGGTGCACTTGGGCATTCTGAGACAGTGTGGTAACTATCTAATGTACACAGATAACCCTCTTTTCTTACCTCCCAGCACTCACGCCTGTGAGAGATGCACTTATATCAACAAACTGTATGAAGTACCCACTACAACCAAGATCATACTAACTGGTCAAGAGGAGAAGGCCAACAACTGCAACTCATTACATAGAACACACAGTCCTCCAAAACACCAACGATCACAACCCACACATAGAAATACAAACCATCCACCCACCTTCGCGGAGGCTCTCAATAAAAATTTACCCAAACAACATAGATCCCCCGAGATAGAAATGCACTCAACCACCACAACACAACATCAACTCCAGAATGCATAGCTCACCACCACAGTGTGCCCCTCAACCTAAGCCCTTAAGGCAAAACACTTTGTCCAATGTACTAATCATAGAAGACTCAATTGTGAGGCACACTGATGTCCCACTCACTAGGTTGAACAACAGTCAGTTGTCTATCAGGTACCAGGATCTGCCACATAACACATGCACTCAGGTCACTTCACAAGTGCAAACATGACTCAGTCATTGTCCTTGTGGGTGTGAATGACCTGAGGCATACCTCCCTGGACTACATGAAAAGAGATGTGATGGAATTCTCGGATCATGTGGCCCAGGCAGGTATGACCCTAGCCCTGAGCAGTATTCTACCGTCACACAGAATGGTACCACAGTACAACCAGAAAATTATTAATTTCAACAATTGGCTAAGTTTCTGGTGTCATTCTTAGGGGAGCCAGTATCTGTCTGTCTGGGATGACATGATCGACAGACCTCGATGCTTTGCCAGAGCCAGCCTACATCTGTCACCCCTGGGTTTCCGGTACTGGCTAAGGCTCTTGCCACCCCTATAGTGCCTTTTTTAAGCAGTGTTCCAAAGGCCAAAATTCTACTGTAACAGCTAAAAACAAATACAATATGATGGTCATCCTGCTCAGTGCTAGAAGCCTAAATCTCAAGATGCACTCGCTCGAAGCTCTCCTCAAAATGCAGAATGTCAACATCTGTGCTGTAACAGAGTCCTGGTTTAAAGAGGCAGAAAACACTCCTGCACTCCCAGGTTACAACTCATTCCAAACCTTTCGGGCCCAGGATACAGCCAGAAGCTCCAAAGGCGGTGGTGTCTCCATATTCTTAAAGGATATGCACACCTCTAGACTGGTAGCCCAGCATAATGCATCCGTGATACTTCAGGTACAACTAACACTTGGTAAGATAGAGATACAAGTCATAGCCTGCTACAGAACCCCAAACATGTCCCTAGACTCTCACTCCAATTTCCTAAGCACCCTGAAATATATCAAGGTTCAACCCAATAGTCTCATACTGGGTGACTTCAACTACCCCTCCATCAACTGGGAAAACTATTCAAGTACCAATGTACAGGCCCAAAGCATTCTGAAGTTTATCAATTCAAATGTCCTGGACCAGCTCATTCTGACCCTCACTAGAGGAAGCAACATCCATGACCTGGTTATCACCAACATGGGAGACCATTGCTCCACACTTATAGTCAATTCCTGCCCGGTTAAATCTGACCACAAACTGATCACCATGGAAATCTCCATCTCACCTACAGACCCCGCTAAGGTGACCACCCTGAAAAACTTCTCTAAAGCCAACTTTGGGTTTCTAAAAAAGTACAGTTGTGTTCACTTACCATAAATGTAGATGCTTGAGTGTATTCACTGTTGCAGTCATTACATTTGGGTAATCTGCTGGCAGGTAGCCCCCCTCAGTCAGCCTGAATAACAAAGTCTTTGGTCCTGCATCAGTTGCTGTCTTTTCGTCCATGACGTCAGGTCGTCAGGGGTATAAAACATGCAGCCAACGCCATTTTAATCAGTTTTTCTTGCCCCAGATGTCAGGTGCCACCCAAGGGTTGGGAGGGTGGCCTAATGGTTAAGGTGTTTGCCTTACAAACACAAAGTGCAGGGTTTGAATCTCACAAGGGATAATTGGCTAGGCTTAAAATGACTCGCAAGGGCAGTTAGCTTAGTATTAATCTATGAA
This sequence comes from Protopterus annectens, assembly GCF_019279795.1. Classification (NCBI taxonomy): domain Eukaryota; kingdom Metazoa; phylum Chordata; order Ceratodontiformes; family Protopteridae; genus Protopterus; species Protopterus annectens. The sequence continues at coordinate 1,514,548,994 of NC_056726.1, read as the reverse complement.
CCTGTGAACCTATGAAATGGGGAGCAAAAAAAAAAAAAAATATATATATATATATATATATATATATATATATATATATATATATATAAAAAACTGTAAATATATAAATGCACTTTAGAAACATAAAATTTACCTTCAGCTAAAAGCAAATACACCAAAAAGGCTTTTGAGTATAGTGAAGGAAAGAGATGGTACAGAAAGAGGGTTGGTGGGTGGGTAATCCGGACTGCAACAGTGAATACACTCGAACATCTACATTTATGGTAAGTGTACACAATTGTAGTATGTTCTTCGTGTTTCACTGTTACAGTCATTACATTTGGGTAGAATCCCAAAGCTATGGATGGGAGAATGGAACTAAACAGCATTAGGAGCAGCTATAAGGCCCTGCAGGACTGCAGTGGCAAAGCCTGCTCTGGATTTAGAAAAGAGAGGTAAATGATAATGCTTTGTGAATGTATGAACTGAGCTCCAAGTAGCAGCTTCTAGAATGTCTCTGGTAGGGACCCCTCTGAGAAAAGCTGCTGAAGTAGAGGCAGCCCTGGTGGAATGGGATCTGATCCCCTTGGGCACAGGTTTACCATGGTGCAAGTAGCAGAAACGAATGCAATGGCTTATCCATTTAGAAACAGTCTGCTTTGATATAGCCTTCCCCTCTGATCCTGCAGCAAATGCTACCAGTAGTTGCTCAGATTTTCTTACAGATTTTGTCCTGTTTAAGTAGAACCTTAGTTGTCTGTGTACATCCAATGAATGTAGAATCCGCTCCCCCTTGTTCTGCGGATTTGGGAAGAAAGTTGGCAGGTGAATGGCCTGGTTAAGAGCCACACTGGATACCAACTTAGGCATAAAAGAAGGATTGGTCCTTATGGCTACCCTGTCCAGATAAAAAATAATGAAAGGCTCCACTGCCATGAGAGAGCCTGTAGTTCTGAAACACTTCTTGCTTAAGTGACTGCCAAAAGAAAAGCTGTCTTCCAAGAAAGACATTTTATATCCGCAGTAGCTGCTGGTTCAAAAGGAGGCAGGGTGAGTTTTTCCAGCACAAAATTGAGGCCCCATGCATGAGTTGGCACTCTCCTGGGAGGCCTTAAATTTTTGGCCCCTCTGAGGTACTGTTTTAGTAGTGGATGAGTAAAGAGGGGAGGGCTCTGTGTTGTAATGAGCCGAGATGGCAGAGGCATGGATTTTTATTGAAGAAAAAGATAGGCCCTTGTGAAGCATCTCAGCTAAGTATTGTAAAATCTGAGGAATATTGGGTTTTGCTGTGTCTATTCCTTGTGCTTGATTCCAAGCACAGAATCTCTTCCATTTATCAGCATATGATTTTCTAGTGATAGGCCTTCTGGCTTCCAAAATGACATCCATCACAGGATTACTGAGAGATGTGGTTGGTAAAATTAGTTGATTAGCCATGCTGCAAGATTCAGAGTTTGGAGGTGAGTGTGCAGAATTTGGTAGTTCTGCTGAGACAACAGGTGAGGTGTTTGAGGCAAGTACCATGGAGGAAGGTGTGATCTATTCCTTAGAAGCGGGTACCAGTGTTTACGAGGTCAGTCCAGAGCAATTAGAATTATTTTTGTTTTTTCCTGTCTGACTTTTAGAAAGACCTTGGAGAGTAGAGGCAGAGGGGGAAGGCATAGACTGATAGGTTTTTCCAGCTGAAGGATAGAGCATCTACTTTCCAAGCTTTTTTGTGATGAGTTCTTGTGCAGAACTTGTCCAACTGATAGTTTTGGGGAGAGGCAAATAGATCTATGTCCGAGCTTCCCCATTTTTGTGTTAACATGCTGAAGATTTGTGGATACAGTTTCCATTTGTGCGGGTCCATAATATTTCTGCTTAGGTCGTCTGCCAGAGTATTTTGCTTTCCTGGCAAGAATTGAGCTTGAAGATATATTTGGTAAGTCAAGGCTGTGTTCCATAAGGCCATGGCTAGTCTGCAAAGGGGGGTAGGAGTGAGTACCCCCCTGCTTGTTTATGTACTACATAACTGTGGTGTTGTCCGTCTTTATCAGTAGTTGTCCTGGATGAAGTAAGTCCTTGAAGGCTGTCAGAGCATTCTGAACAGCTAGCATTTCTTTCTGGTTGATATGTAGATGCATTTGGTTTGGGCTGCATTTGCCCTGAATGCATTTCCCTGCCAGTTTGACCCCCCAAGCATAGTCTGATGCATCTGTAGTTAGGGTTTGGATGGTAGGGGGTAGAATAAATGACAGTCCCTTGTTTTGGTGACATGTCTCTGCCCACCAAAGAAAATCCTGTTGCAGGCATTGAATGAGAGGAATCGTTGTTTCCAGACTGTGACAATGCTGACTCCATAAGCTTTTTAGGTATCATTGAATTTTCCTCATATGCAGTCTCGCATATGGAATTAGTAGAATGCAGGATGCCATGAACCCCAAAGCCTGCGGAATTTGTCTTGGTTTTTGTTGCCATTTGTTTGAAGTATGTTGTCAATTGAATTTGTTTTTCTGGCGTGAGGTAAGCCATCTGGGCAGTTGTATTCAAGCTTGTACCCAGGAATGTAATTATTTGACAGGGTACCAGTTGTGATTTCTTTTTGTTTATAGTGTACCCTAGGCATGCTAGAAGCCTTTTTACAAACGCCAAATGTTGAAGAAGAGTGTCCTTGTCCTCTGCCTGAATGAGTCAATCATCCAGATAAGGATAAATTTGAATGTTTCTTTGTATGCAGCAATTACTTGTGCCAGGCACTTTGTAAAGACCCTGGGCACAGTAGATAAGCCAAAGGGCAGTGCAGAGAATTGGTAATGCAAAAATCCTGCTTTGAAATGGAGGTATCTTCTGCAAGATTCCCTTATTGGGATATGCAGGTATGTCTCTTTTAAGTCTAGAGTTACCAACCAGGCATTCTTGCCTAGCATAGGCAGTAGTTGTTGTAAAGTCAGCATTTTGAATTTTGGAATGTCCAGGAACGTGTTGAGTATAGATAAGTCCAGAACTGGACACCATGATTTGTCTTTTCTGGGTACCAGGAAAAGTCTTGTATAAAATCCTTGTCCTTTTTCCTTTTCTGGTACTGGTTGAAAAGCCCCCATATCCATGAGGGACATGACTTGTTTCTGGGCCTCTGCCCACTTATTTGGTTGCAGATCTGGCCATCCGTTTGGAATTGGCAATGTGTGGAAATGAAATCTGTACCCCTGGGATACTATGTTTGATACCTACTTATCCTGGGTAATTAAATGCCAATTTTGAGCATGAAGTGCTAGTTTTCCCCCCAAGGGGGCTGCCAAAAGATAAGTGCTTGGAGATGGCAGAGGAAAGTCATTGAGACTGCTTACTGTAGGGTTGTGATTTGTTACCTCCAGATTTGGAGGTGGAGGCATCCCATTGCTTTGACCTTAAAGATCCCTGTGATTGGTATCTGGAGCCTTTGGAGTGCCTGGGTTTGCCCTGAGTGGCTCTGTTGGACACAGGAAAGGACCAATTCTTAGTAGGCCAGTGCCTACTGAACCTGGGTGGCTGCACTTGTAAGAAATATTTTACAGTTTGCATAGATTTAGCTTTGTCTTCCATTTTCTTTAAAACCTCTTCTGCCTTATTACCAAACAGACTGTCATGCTGTAAAGGGGCATCCAACAATTTAGCTTTAACATGATCAGGCAAATGTTGCTCCTTGAGCCAGGCATGCCTTCTTATCACAGATCCAGTTATGGTGGCCCTGCAAGGGGCCTCCAAGGAATCATAACCACATTGCAAAGTATGCTTTCCAACCTGTTCTGCTGAATGCAATAATTCATGTAACTCTTTATTTTCCACACAATCAGAAATCAACATCATTTTCTGTTTCAGTAAGGCCATAACATGCTGTTGATAGTTAAGCATATGAAATTGACAGTTTAAAGCCCTGATTGCCAAGATTGCAGACGTATAAACCTTCTTACCCCATCTATTCAACGCCCTGGAATCTCTATCAGAAGGGGTAGGATTTTTGGCTGTAGAAGCCTTAACACCATTGGGACCCTGAGAAATAGTCTCAGGATCAGCAGCAGGATTTTTGAAAAGAAATTTGTGGGAGTCAGGAACCCTGTAATATCTGTCTGGCTTACTAGGAGCCAGAGGCAGGGAATCAGAAGTCATGCTTGATTCCAAGAACACATCATCAACAATGTCTAAGACAGGAGGTATTGCCAAAGGCCTATGCTGAGGAAGAAGAAGAAAATCCCTAAGCCTCTTTTTTGATTCTGAGAAGTCCTGACTCTCCCAGTGAAAATGTTCCCTTAAAGTATGGAAAGTCTCTCCAAAAGAGTAATCCTCAGGAGGAGAAACAGATGGGATGGATTCCTCTGCTTCAGAGTCCTCATAGAGAGGAATAGAAAATTCCTGATCAGAAGAGGAATCAGAAAAAATGGAAACCTGATCTGAAGATTCATAATCAGTGCCTTGCCTAGGCCTCTTAGCGGGGGGGGGGGGGGGGTTGGGAACCCCTGATCAAGGTAATTAAATCCTCAGCCATTTTAATCATTTGTTTTTTAGGCATAGGGGCCTGAGCACGTGGCTCATGCGTTGGTTTTTTAGACATAGAAGTTGGTTTTGGCCTTGTTTTTGTTGATGGTGTCGGTTTAATATAAAAATGTTGAGGCCTGAAAACACCCACAGAAGCCGGTGCCTGCTCAGCGGCTCCGGACCCATCCAAGGGAGAGACATCCACAGGTTCAATACTTGCAGAATCTCACGACATACCGGACTCTGAATGGGTCTCGGTAGAGGCCTGCGACTCAAACGTAGCGGGTATCAGAAGCTGCAAAAGCACCTCACTGAGTACTGGCGAACCGGCGACTGGCATAGGAGAAGCTTCATCGTTGGTTTTGGACCTCGACGGTCTGTCTCTGTCTTTTTCCTTGTGTTTTTTGTGAACTTCGGTAGTCGGATTGCTAACCGATGACATTTCAGGGTAGTTAAATCTTGAACCAAAATATTTAGAAGCAAAAGTATACCGACACTTAATAGTGCATTGGTTAAATTTAGCACAAAACTGACAGCAAGGCACGTTGTGATCAGGGCCTAGGCAAGAAATACAGTACAAGTGAAAATCCTTATGAGGTATTTGCTTCCCAAAAGTAATGCAATTATTAACTTTTACTGACATCGGTAAGGAGCAAGAAAAAGTTTCCCAACAGGGTACTTAGATTTAGTTTGAAGACTTCGGTTCTGAAAGTCGAAAACGAAAATTTCAGGAGTCGGCCAACCGGCACTTGCAAACTGCTTCTGCTTCAGACACCGCATGGCAAGAAAGACTGATTAAAATGGCGTCAGCTGCATGTTTTATACCCCTGATGACCTGATGACCTGACGTCATGGAAGAAGAAACAGCAACCGACGCAGGACCCAAGACTTTTGTATTCAGGCCGACTGAGGACAACCTGCCAGCAGATTACCCAAATGTAATTACTGCAACAATGAAACACGAAGAACATCAGAGGTGGCTAACTTTTCAGCACCCATGCCAATGGAAAATATCTGCATGACTGCGAATCATACACCAATGCACTGTACGAGCATGTACACAAATGCATGGACCTTGCCATACCAAATAGAACTAAAGCACTCGCCTCCAAAAAGGAAGCCAATATGGTGGTCTGCAGCCATCAATAAACTCTACAACAGAAGGAGGAAACTGTTGCAGAAAAAAATAAAGTCACAAAACTAGAAAACCTCCCTTATCAGTCTCAACAAAAAGCTGAGATCCCTTATCAAATCCTCTAAAGCCAGCTATGAAGGCAGAATTGCAGCTGACACCAAAAACAACCACAAAGCCTTCTACAGCTATATCAAAAACCTCAAAGGCAATACCCAGATTTGCTCTGAGTTATTGCACAATGGCACCTGCTATACTGAGCCAACAGATATAGCCCACATACTGGCAGACAGATTCAGTGCCAACTTTACCCCTCTCTTCACCCCCAAGGGCCCTATCACAATATCAGAAGAAAGGCTGGTACCCACCATTTCTACAGCACAGGAAAAAGCTGCATTGTTCAAAGCCACGAATACAGGGCCCATGGACCTAACAATATCTCTTGCTGCTTCCTACATGAGTTACAAAACAAACTGGCACCACATCTGTGTGCCCTGTTCAATCACAGCCTTACCTAAGCCTATGTCCCCAAGGAATAGTGCACTGCTACAGTCATCCCGCTACATAAAGGGGGAGCAGCTACAGACCCTGGGAACTATCGCCCCATTAGCCTGACGAGTCTGGTATGCAAAGATATGGAGCGCATCATCATGGACCTGCTTAACAAAGATATAGGCAATATCCAAACTCTTGACCTCATGCAGTTTGGCTTTGTCAAGGGGAGATCCTGCCTGCTGAACCTGCTTGATTTCTTCGAGGCAGTCACCAAGGCTGTGGATGAAGGTAAGGCAGTGCATACAGCCTACCTCGACCTGGCCAAGGGCTTATATACCATTCCCCACTCAGGTATCATTGATAAACTCACCAAACTATGCATCAATACTTACATCACTAGGTGGGTTGCAAATTGGCTCACAGACAGGACCCACAGAGTGAAAGTTGTGGATTCCAAGTCAGACTGTCAACCAGTCACAAGTGGAGTCCCACAGGGCTCGGTCCTGGGCCCTCTCCTATTTGGCCATCTACTTCTCAGAAGTCCAGTCCAACACAGAAGGACTCGGGCTGACCAAATTCACTGATGACTGCAAGCTAGGAGTCATTATCAACTCCCCAAGTGATGCAGACATCCTACAAAAGGGCCTCGCTGAGGCTAATGTCTGCTGTCGGAACTATGGCCTGATGTTTAACACCAAAAAATGCATTATCATCCCCTATGGAAAAAACTCATTTCAAGAAAACACCAAAAACAAGAAGCAGTCAAGTAACAGGATGAAAAAGATAATCCATGTAATACATCCGTCACCTCACCTTCAACCACAACATTGCCTCTGTGGTCAGAAAGTCCTTCTACATGGCACATCTTATAACCAAAGGTTTCACATCCAGGAAGAAAGAGGTCATCATCCCTCTCTACTCATCCCTCATTAGACCAGTCATCAAATATAATGCCCCATTTGGCGTGTACCTGACTAGACACCTACAACAGTTGGAGAGACCACAAAGGTACCTTACAAAAAGGATCCTAGGCCTTAAACACATGTCCTACATGGTTAGACTCAAGAAACTTCAGCAGTTCTCAGTCTCTTATCATCTACTGAGAGGTGATCTCTACTTGACTTACAAAGCCATGTCTGACCCAGCCCTACTTGAAATACTACACCTAAAGAAATCCCAGCCCCCATGCTCCAGAGACCACAACCTCACTACCACAATTAACAGAACATGCCGGAGGGACAAGTTCTTCTCCCAAAGACTGCCCATACTCTGGAATAAGCTTCCCATTCATGTAAAACAGAGCACCTCACTGGCCCTCTTCAAGAGAAATTTTGACGAGTGGATGGGTAACAGAAAGTTCACTCCAGGGATCATTCCAGTTGCCCTACTGGATAGAGGCACTGTGAACTAACATCAGGTGGCACGGTGCCTGGGCAAATTTTTTTGGGCTAGGCTTGTAAAGGCTCCAGGGCCATTAGACTAGTACACACCTATGAACCTGTAATAACTGAATAATTCTTTGCATAAAATAAACAAACACAAAAACAACATCAAAATATGGAATCTGCATTCACACACTATTACATAATCCAGAAAGTACCAGTTAGATTTACTGATCTCTAAATAAAGTAGCACAAAACAATGCAGAGATGTGAAAAAATGCCATATTCTCCTATTTACTTTAAGTTCCACAGACTATTTACCTTACGTCACAACAAAGAATTCTTGTATTCCTTTCCTACAAAGTGGTGAACATCTTATAAAGCAAGAAGCTATATAAAATAGCTGGAAATACTGCATGTGCATAGTCTCTATAAAAATTATTTCATAAGACAATAATAACAAAAATGTGTAAGTGTGCCAAGCAAATGTTACTAATTCAAGAATAAATATTACACATTTCTAGGAAACAGTTTAAGCATACTTCTGAAGACCTGGCATATGACCATAATGAAAATACAGATTATTAATCATCATTACTTTCTCTGACAGATGATTTGCGTGCACACACACACACACACACACACACACACACACACACACACACACACACACACACACACGAAGACACACAAATGAAGACACACACATACACACACACACACACACACACACACACACACACACACACACACACACACACACACACACACACACACACAAATATACTCTGAGTAAAAGCAAAACTGCATGGATCTCATTAAGTGTGCCAAATTGTACATCAAACTTGAGAACAAAGCATACACTTACATTGAGAACTGGAGAAAGCTCCACCGCAACTGTTGACTCTGAAGATTTTGGCAGCGGTCTCACTGTCACGGCCATCACTCTGGAACTTACTATTAATGGTGTTCTGTTGAGAAAGCAGTGCACATTACTTTTATTTGCCATGTTCACTGTACAATGAAAAAAATATTAAGCATTTAAAAATGGAACAACCGATGTCTAGAGCTGACATAAACAACTCCACTTAAAAATTGAATTCTGATTCTTTTATTCATTTTTTTAATTTCAGCTCTCTCTCACTCTCTCTCTGTATATATATATATAGATATTTAAAATTGCTTAATTTAGATGAAACTCCCTGATGCCAACTACACATTGGTCGATAAATCAGATGGTCAACACAATGAAAGGTACAGCACACACAACCAGAACATGCGCAGAAATATTCTAGGCAGTTGGAAAATACACATTCAGCATTCAATAAAAGGTATGTGGATAGATTAAAAGAAAAGGAAAGATAAGATGATAGATTTCAAACAAATGTGCATTTCAAATAATTGTAACTAAAAACTGTACAGCACAGTTTAGAAATTAAGAATTAACACATACATTTTTCTAAGAAGAAAGAAAGAACTTTTCAAATGAATAGTATAAATAAATACTACAGCTCCAAAAATAAGTAGGACACATAAAAAATAAGGAATGAGGCAAGTGATATGAATGGCTGAGCAAGGAGAAATGACAAGAACGTTAAAAATGAGATGTGAATGGGCAAAGATGAAATGAGAGGCTTCTTGACAAAATTATATAAGAAAAAGTTAGTTCATCTGCAGAATAATGTACAAAAAAGAATGAACAGCTACTAAATGAAATGTGGACATACATTTCAAATTCATATAGTGCTAGCGGGCATTTTCATTTCAACTCAACGTTAGCTTTAATGGCCGACTTCCGAACTGATCTGCAAGGAACTTGCCTGAGGGACAGGTAGCTTGGTTATAGATTTTCTAAAGTTAAAACTGAAATGCACAGCAAAGCTGCTTCCTATGTAAAGGAGCTTTTATTAAAAAATAACACTTTTCATTGTTTACAGAAACTGAGTGTTTAGTTTTTTTGCTAACAGAATAAGGAAGGGATATTTTAATGGCAAACAAAGGGAGCCTCAGCTTTTTCGGGGCAAAGCTATTGATAAGGCATTGATTGAAGCTAATGTTTTTTATATGTTTGTGGGATGTCACACAGGTTAGTAAAAAGAATTTACAAGCACAATTGCAATTATGCAATTAGGAAGTTTAATGAAAAAGCAAAAGAACTGTTAAGGCATGTTAGTTGGTGCTCCTATCATGAACTGTATCTCTGTGTACTTGAAGACACAGCATGAGGTCTAAGAGGCTAGGATCCTGAAAATGTGATTAACTAGACAGAATACATACGAATGGGTATGTATATATATATATATATATATATATATATATATATATATATATATATATACCTATATATCTATAAATATATTGATGGGTCCCCTTCAGAATATTGAAGTTCCATATCAGCAAAACCCACGTCATCGAGGTGAAAACATTGAAGCTTCACTTCTGCGAATGGTCACACCATCGTAGATGATGCCCGGGAAATCAACTACTTGGCCACCATGAAGGTATTTGCCCTTTTCCCCACTATAGTGCAATTCTGGATTTGGTATATTTAGTTGGGGGGGTGTGGAGAGTGCAGCCTCCTATGTCGGGGAGTGGGAGGGCAAAGTCCCCCAGTTGGAGGGTTTTAATCACTTCGTTGAGTGTATGTTGTCCTGGAGGCTAACTGTTTACTTTCCCGGTGAACATTTTTGCTGGTGTACACTTTCATGGGAGTGAAGCTTTGATATTTTCAGCTCGATGATGTGGGTTTCGCTGATATGGGAATTCAATATTTTGTAGGGTACATATCTATCTCTATCTCTCTCATATAGATAGATATGTGGGTCTCCTGCATATTGTAAAATGTATGTTTGGTTGACAAATTTTAGGGGTGGTATATAATGCCAGACACAGACATATGGATAGCTGAATGGTCAAAATGTCGATGGTATGTTTGGTTGAGACAGGTGAGTGGGGTTAGGTGAGGGTAAGATTGTCTGTGCATGTGTCTGAGTGTTAGAGTTAAGACTGGGGATAAGTGAAGGGATAGATTTTGTATGTTTTTGTGACAATGTGTGTATTTTAGGGTTAGAGAGAGAATAGGCAAGGACATAGATGTAGCATTGGTGGTGTGCATTTGTGTGTGACTGTGTGTCTGAGTTTGTCTTGTATTGTGGCAGTGTTATGGGATGTTGTTTTAAGGTAAAATGTAGGGTTAGGGTGGGAGTAAGGGGGAGGGTTAGGGTGTGCACCAATTATTAAGGTGGTGCGGGGGGTGAAGCATGTTAAACATGTTTTCATTCTTCACATTTTATGTACTTTATATTTCATTTATGGATCTTATTTTAGTATTGTAGTTCACTTTTAATCTATTCATGTACCTGTTAATGTTTTTGCAACTTGTCAAACTGCTTGACTGTTTTCCTATCATGTGTTATTAAAAGTTTCTCTATTTAAACCTTTTTGAGGAAGTTCTTGTCAGTGAAACAAAAGTGCTTACTGATTTTTTTCATTAAAAATGCATATCTGATGTAGAACACACATTTATTTTGTCGTTTTATCTAGTTTTCATTTATCTGAGTTACAAGGTCCACAATAATAAGGTAAAAAGTTTTAGGCAACATTTTGCCTTTTTCCTCCAAGCCTCTCAGCAGGTGAGGTTTCTGCATTGTGTGGCTATTTTACATTCTCTTTACTGCACTTTTTAGCAGAAAGACGGAACTAGAAATAGAAGACAATGAGATTGACAGGATTAAGATTTTTTGAGACAAGAAAAATTATGCAATACTTTTTAGCTGAGCTGTTAAATCCTCTTTAAAGATGACTCTTTTGGATACTGTGAGGCAAACCTAAGCAATTTATGAACTTAAAGTGCTTATCTCCATCAAGAATGTTTAGCAGAAATGTTTATATTTTTCTAACCATTGTGTAATTTATTCTCAGCTGCCAGTGGTTCTTCTCCTTCATCTCAGATGCTGGGAGTCACATGAGCTTCCTGATGTGACCTGCTATTTACCCCAAAGTCCGGGAGCAGGAGGAGGTGCCCTAATATGGTATCATACCTGCTGATCTCATACTCTTATCCTGTTTATAACAATGGTCATGGATATAAGGCCATTATGACCAAGAATGTCTGCTCGTCCATGACATGTTACTTATCCTGTTTATAACAATGGTCATGGATATAAGGCCATTATGACCAAGAATGTCTGCTGATGCATGACATGTTACTTAAACCTGTTTATAACAATGGTTACGGATATAAGGCCATTATGACCAAGAATGTCTGCTCATCCATGACATGTTACTTATCCTGTTTATAACAATGGTTACGGATATAAGGCCATTATGACCAAGAATGTCTGCTCATCCATGACATGTTACTTAAACCTGTTTATAACAATGGTTACGGATATAAGGCCATTATGACCAAGAATGTCTGCTCGTCCATGACATGTTACTTATTTTGTTTATAACAATGGTCACAGATATAAGGCCATTATGACCAAGAATGTGTGCTCGTCCATGACATGTTGCTTATCCTGTTTATAACAATGGTCAAGGATATAAGGCCATTATGACCTAGAATGTCTGCTCGTACATGACATGATACTTATCCTGTTTATAACAATGGTTATGGATATAAGGCCACTATGACCAAAAATGTCTGCTCATCCATGACATGATACTTATCCTGTTTATAACAATGGTCACGGATATAAGGCCATTATGACCAAGAATGTCTGCTGATGCATGACATGTTACTTATCCTGTTTATAACAATGGTCACGGATATAAGGCCATTATGACCAAGAATGTCTGCTGGTGCATGATATGTTACTTATCCTGTTTATAACAATGGTTACGGATATAAGGCCATTATGACCAAGAATGTCTGATCATGCATGACATGTTACTTATCCTGTTTATAACAATGGTTACGGATATAAGGCCATTATGACCAAGAATGTCTGCTGGTGCATGACATGTTACTTATCCTGTTTATAACAATGGTCACAGATATAAGGCCATTATGACCAAGAATGTCTGCTGGTGCATGATATGTTACTTATCCTGTTTATAACAATGGTTACGGATATAAGGCCATTATGACCAAGAATGTCTGCTCTTGCATGACATGTTACTTATCCTGTTTATAACAATGGTTATGGATATAAGGCCATTATGACCAAGAATGTCTGCACGTCCATGACATGTTACTTAAACCTGTGTATAACAATGGTTATGGATATAAGGCCATTATGACCAAGAATGTCTTCTGGTGCATGACATGTTACTTATCCTGTTTATAACAATGGCTACGGATACAAGGCCGTTATGGCCAAGAATGTCTGCTGGTGCATGACATGTTACTTATCCTGTTTATAACAATGGTCACGAATATAAGGCCATTATGACCAAGAATGTCTGCTCGTGCATGACATGTTACTTATCCTGTTTATAACAGTGGTCACAGATATACGGTCATTATGACCAAGAATGTCTGCTGGTGCATGATATGTTACTTATCCTGTTTATAACAATGGTCATGAATATAAGGCCATTATGACCAAGAATGGCTGCTCGTGCATGACATGTTACTTATCCTGTTTATAACAATGGCTACGGATATAAGGCCATTATGACCAAGAATGTCTGCTGGTGCATGACATGTTACTTATCCTGTTTATAACAATGGTCTCGGATATAAGGCCATTATGACCAAGAATGTCTGCTAGTGCATGACATGTTACTTACTGTTTATAACAATGGTCACGGATATAAGGCCATTATGACCAAGAATGTCTGCTGGTGCATGACATGTTACTTATCCTGTTTATAACAATGGTCACGGATATAAGGCCATTATGACCAAGAATGTCTGCTCGTGCATGATGACATGTTACTTATCCTGTTTATAACAGTGGTCACGGATATACGGTCATTATGACCAAGCATGTCTGCTGGTGCATGACATGTTACTTATCCTGTTTATAACAATGGTTATGGATATAAGGCCATTATGACCAAGAATGTCTGCACGTCCATGACATGTTACTTAAACCTGTTTATAACAATGGTTATGGATATAAGGCCATTATGACCAAGAATGTCTTCTGGTGCATGACATGTTACTTATCCTGTTTATAACAATGGCTACGGATATAAGGCCGTTATGACCAAGAATGTCTGCTGGTGCATGACATGTTACTTATCCTGTTTATAACAATGGTCACGAATATAAGGCCATTATGACCAAGAATGTCTGCTGGTGCATGACATGATACTTATCCTGTTTATAACAGTGGTCACGGATATACGGTCATTATGACCAAGCATGTCTGCTGGTGCATGCCATGTTACTGTTAAGCTAGGACAGATACTCTTACTCTTACTGTGATGGTGATCTATGCTGACAGGTAGCTGTCAACATCAGGAAGTGTAAATCCAAAGCCGGGATCACACCCATTGTTGACAGGTCTCCAGTTGTCAGCCTCAGCATTATATTGCATTGTATTGTATTCTACACATATTAAAATTTTCAGAGTTGTGTGTTTTGCTATAGCCATTCCCTTTGCAAGTAAACAGTGGCTTTAAAAGTAATTTTCAGCATTGCACTTCACAGTTATATATACACCCTTCCCATGGCAGAACAGTGGTATATTTGTTTTTTTATCAATAAACACATTGAATACCAAACCTCAAAGACATTTTTATGTACTTATTTTATTTTCCTGTGCCCAGTTAGTCAATTGCATCAGATTATTTTGCAATTGGTTTTCCTGTCCTCAGGTTATCTACGTACATACTGTAAAGCACCTCTGATGAAAAGGATAAATCAGAAGGATACAAACTGATCAAGAGCCCAACACAGAACTTTGATGAAACACTTTAATAACTTAATCTTTCTCATTTTAAATTATCATATATCTGACAATCTTTACTTTCAAACCATGCCGCTCTCTGTCATATCAAAGCAATATTGATTCCTCCATATATACTTTTTTTCACTTAATTTGTTTCAGTGACAGTTAACAAAACTGTACTGCATTTATTTATTTGCTTGATGTTGTTGGTCTCTGTGCCTGCATTTTGTTTTTCTGTTTTACTGACATTAAACAAAACTGTAATGCATTTATTTATTTGCTTGATATTGCTGGTCACTGCCTGAATTCTGTTCAGCTGATTTCATAGTGGGGGTTGCTTTACTTTCTGTTGAAGCCAGCCTATCCAAGGTGTGAGCACAGCTTTTTGTGTTATCTGATAGCCTGAGACTCTTTTAAGTTTTCCTTTATACTACTGGTATAAAAGGTTACATTTCTGTGAGACTGTTTCAGTATGGTAGCTGCTTCTTGTGGTCTGGCTGTGACTAATTTGATTGCCTTCTGGATACACAAAATTTATATGAGTATAAGTTTTTGCATTTAATCTGCTTCAGTGATGGTCAAAACTGTGCTGCATTTATTTATTTGCTTGATATTGCTGGTCTCTCTGTCTGCGTTTTGTTTTCCCCCACCCTATTGCCCAAGTATTGTTGTATTCTTAAACTTGGTAGCTCTGGAATTGCCCACCCCTACTATAAATTTGATTTTGGACACTCTTTCCAGTCCTATCTCATTTGCTCACTCTACTGAGTACAGTGTGATCATTTGGGAAGACCACCTCCCTTAGTTTCTTAATCTTGTATTATCTTCTGTTTCTTCTATCTCCACTAAAAGAAAACATATATATATTTTATTCAACTGCTGTCACTGTAATTGTGTTCTTCCTGCTTTATTACCTTATTTCGCCTTGCTGCTTGCTCCTAAGTTTTGAAGTGCTTTTATTCTGCTGTATTTATTACTGCTTGTTAGCAGCTTGAATACATTTGTCTGCTATTCTAGGCTCTTAATTTTGGTTTTAGCACTTCAGCTTCAGGCCAGTTATTTTACATTTAAGAAGGTTTATGTGGTCTACACTCTTGTGGACAAACCCTTATCAAAACCCTCTCTCTATAAGTCCATCCATGTTTCAGAGCACTATGTCTAGACAATTCCCATCACCTTCTCCTGAAAGCCTGGTTGACATGGGCATATTAGACAGTGCAGCAACTGCTTCATATCCACTGACAACCCTCTTTTCCTAGCACATAATTCTGCTACTTGCAAGAAATACATCTACATCATTATCCTGGAATCCATGCTCTATAACACAACAGTCAGTATCAGTGACAAAGCAGAGATTCACACCACAAACACCACATCACCCACATCACACAGTTAACCACAGCATACACATGCTTATACAGAGGTCCTCAACAAAAACTTACCTAAACAGCAGAGACCTCCAAAACACACTCACAAACAGTCCACACACAACACCAAACACATAACAGATAGCAGACAACACACGGTGTCTCATAAACACAGCCCATAAGGCACAATAATAAAAGAAGCATACTAGTAATTGGTGACTCATTTGTGACTGCACTGATGTCTGCCTCACCAGGCTCAACCAAGAGAAGATCACAGTCAGTTGTATGTCAGGTGCCAGAATCTGCCATATCACCAACACACAAGTCTCTTCACAATAGGTACAAGTACGACTCTGTCACTGTACATGTTGGTGCGAATGACTTAAGATGTACCTCCGTGGACTATATGAAGAGAGATGTGATTGGACTCTCAGAGTATGTGTCCCAGGCAAGTATGACCCTAGCCCTAAGCAGCATCCTACCTTCACCAAGAATTATATCACAGTACCAACAAAAAATAATTGACTTCAACAATTGGCTTAGTTTCTGGTGTCATTCCAAGGGGATCCAGTATCTCTCTGCCTGGGATGACATGGTTGACAGGCCTCGATGCTTTGCCAGAGATGGCCTTGACCTGTCACCACTGGGTTTCCGGATTGTGGCCAAGGCTCCTGTCTCTCTCATTGTGCCTTTTTTAGGCAATGTCCCAAAGACAAACCTTCCAACATAAAAGATCTGTCAAAAAGCAGATTGAAGGTTATGCTGTTTAACGCTAGGAGCCTAAACCTGAAAATGGATGCATTGGAAGCCCTCCTTGCACTGAAAGATACTGATGTTGGTGCGGTCACCGAAACTTGGTTCAAGGCTGCAAAGAGCACCCCTGCCTTACCAGGCTATACCTCATTCCACACATTCTGACCCCAAATGAGGTTGGGAAGAATAAGGGTAGTGGAGTCTCTATCTTCATCAAGGACAGGAACACCTCCAGATTGGTTTGGCAGCATGATGCACTGGAATTACTCCAGGTACAACTGACAGTTGGCAAGACACCCATCCAAGTTATAGCTAGCTATAACCCCCTCCATGACTCAGGACACCCACTCCTCTTACCTGGATCTACTAGACTCCATCAAGATACCCCCTAACACCCCGAGCCTTGGTGACTTCAACCACCCCACTATAGACTGGGTGAGCAATTCTTGCAGTAATGCACTGCCTCAATGATTCCTTGACTTCATCATTTCTAATGCACTAGACCAGCTCGTCTGATTACCCATAAGGGGAGACAACATTCTGGACTTGGTTTTCACCAACATGGGTGACCGCTGCACCACTCCCATAATATGTCCTTCCCTGGTTAGATTAGATCATCGGACTGTCTCATTCAAAGTTCCTCTCCCACCCAACCACCACCCCCCAGCTGAATTTAAGCTAAAAAACATCTCAAAATCTGACTACAAACTCCTAAGGGAGGGTATCTGTAGCTTTATACCACCACCCCCTCCAGAGGATACAGACAACTATGCTGAACAATATGCCAATGCGGTTTACAAGCACCTGTACAATTGCATGGACTCAGCCTTACCCAATAGAACTAAAACCTGCTCCTCAAGGAAACACAAACCTGTTTGGTGGACATCTTCTACCAGCAGGCTTTACAAAAAAAGGAAGAAACTGTTGTCCAAGGGTAAAAGGGAACAAGTTCCAAATTGGAAAACTCCCTCCTTAGCATCAACAAGCAAATTAGATCCCTAATGAAAACCTCCAAGGCCAAATTTGAATCGAAACTATCCTCCATAACAAAGTGAAACCATAAAGCCTTCTTCACTTACATCAGGGACCTCCATAGCAAAGCCCAGGTTTGTTCCAAATTAGTACTTAACAGTATCACTTACACTGATCCTGTTGACTTAGCCAACCTGCTAGCAGATAAGTTAATTGCAAACTTCATCCTCCTGTGCCCTCCAAAGGCCCTTTCAACATCCCAGATACTTGTCCCGCACCTCACATCTCTGTAGATCAAGTGTTACAGGCCCTATCCAAGGCAAAAACACAGCTTCCATGGGACCTGATAGTATCTCAGGCTGTATTCTGCACCATCTCCAGCAAGAACTGGCTTCGCCATTGAGCATCCTTTTCAACCACAGCTTAAGTACTGGCTTCATTCCAGAAGAGTGGAGAACTGCCATTGTCATCCCTTTGTACAAAGGTGGTGCCACTACTGACCCTGGAAACTATTGCCCCATTAGCTTGACGTCTGATCTGTAAATCCATGGAGTGCATTATTATGGATCTCATAAACAAGGACATAGGCAATCTCAAAGCATATGACCCCACCCAATTCAGATTCGTCAATGGCAGATCTTACCTGTTGAACTTGGTCAACTTCTTTAAGACTGTCACCAAGGCCCTGGAAGAGGGAAGGTCAGTACATACAGATTACCTTGACTTGGCCAAGGCCTTTGACACAATCCCACACTTGGGCATCATCAGAAAGCTAAGACAACTTGGCGTAAATCCCTATCTCATCAGGTGGGTGTCCAACTGGCTCACTGACAGGACCCTCAAAGTCAAAATAGGCACCTCCACCTCAGATAGAAGACATGTCACTATAGTTCCGCAGGGATCTGTCCTGGGACCCCTACTCTTTGGCATCTATTTCTTGGAGGTACAGGCAAAGGCAAAAGGCCTGTGGCTGCCCAGGTTTGCTGACGACTGTAAGTTGGGTGCTGTCATTGACTCCTGAAATTATGTTAACATACTACAAAAGGGTCTCACTCCAACTAATGACCGGTGCCAAAGTCATGGCTTCAAGCTAAATGTAAAAAAAAATGTATCATCATACCATTCGGCAAAAACACAACTCCTACTGATTACCATATCAACGGCAACCCCCTAAGCACACAATCTGTGGTGAAAGAACTGGGCACTCAGGTTGATAACAACCTCATATTTGACCATCATGTAGCGGCAGTGATCAGAAAAGCTTTTACTTGGTTCATCTCATAAGTAAAGGGATTGCATCTAGGAAAAAAGGAGGTTATTAACTCTCTGTACTCCTCCCTCATGAGACCAATAATTGAGTATAATGCCCTGTTTGGGATGTACGTCTCCAAGCATTTGCACCAATTGGAAAGGCCACTGAAATACCTCACAAAGAGAATCCATGGCCCCCAACACCTGTCCTATGCAGACAGGCTCAAATCACTATCACTAAACTTGGCATCATACAGCTTGCTCAGAGGTGATCTGTGTCTCACCTACAAGGCAATCTCAGACTCTACCCTACTAGAGATGTTCCATATCCGTAAGTTGAACTCCTCATGCACTACCCACTGAAAAGGCCTGGACCTAATATGTGACATTAACAAAACCTGCTGGAGAGACAGGTTTGTCTCCCAGAGGCTGCCCCATCTCTGGAATAGATTTCCCATAAATGTCAACCAGAGCACCTCGCTGACCCTCTTCAAGCGCAACCTTGATGAGTGGATGGGAAACCACAAATTTGTCCCAAGGGTTCCACCTGTGTCCCTCACTGACAGGGGTGACAAGTGCTGACTGAGGTTTATTTTTGGGGACAAACTCTTGGCTAGGTTTGTAAGGGCCCCAGGGCCATTAGCCTAGTAATGTCCTATGATTCTATGATCCTATGTCACCTGCTGGATAGCGAGCTGGCTCAAAGATAGAACATAAGAAGTCCAAATAGGTGAGTCTACCTCCCCAAAATATTAGTCAATAGAGGGACCCCTGAGGACTTGGTGTGGTGGATGCTCCTTTTTGACTGCTACTTCTCTAAAGTTAAAGCCAGTGTCTCATGTCTACCTTTGAAGAAACCAAATTGAATTGGATACATTATCTGAAGTTTTCCTGTCATTATTTACCATGTCAATTAGAATCTAGACACAATCAAAGAATCCCCTCAAAGACACAAACATCCTCCAAGAAGGTCTGACATAGAGTACTAACTGGTGCCACAGTCATAGTCACAGTCTAAAACTCAGTGACAAAAAGTACATCATAGTATCTCCTAGAAACCAAACCACCTCTGGAAATGACTGCATTCATAATGCAACCCTAAGAGATGACCCCATGGTCATGGATTTGGGAATGCACATAGAGAGGCACTTGGCCTGTGGCCATCACGTGCCTGCTGTAGTGAAGAAATCATTCTACTTTGCACAACACATAAGCAAGTGTATGGCACCCGGGTCTGAGTATGTAATCCCATTGTACTCGGCCCTCATTATATCAGTCACTGGGTACAGCGCCCCTTTTGTTATGTACCTGACTAACTATATGTAACTAGAGTATCCATAAGGGCTTCTCACAGAAAGAATACAATGTGTAGACAACATGTCCGACACAAATTACCTCAAAGCCTTATCCAAGAACTCAGTCAGACTGAGAGGTGGTCTTTGCCTGACCTTCAAAGCATCCTCTGATCCAGCCGATGTAGACCTGTTGCACATCCAGAAAATAAATGACATTAGCTACACCGGATTAAGGGACTAACACCTCATCTGCAACATAAATAAGAAATGCTTGAGAGACAAACTCGTGTCTTAGAGACTACCCCTTCTCTGGTATAGGCTTCCCATCCATGTAAAGCAGAAGTCCTCCCTGCTGCTATTCAAAACACAACTAGGATTAGTGGAAGGGGAATCATAAATTTACCTCAGGCCTGCCACCTACAGTATCACCCTATTAGAAAAAGTAAGCCTGCAAATGCTTGACCACTAAAACCCAAGCTATGACCCCAATAAAATGAGGGGCAACAAACCCTGCCAAATACATCTGGGGGCAGTTTTTGGGCAAAAAAACCCTTTAGGGTCATTAGGCTAGTAATTACCTATGAACCTGTGAGCTATACCCATGTGTTTACACCCAGGCTATAAAGAACCGACCATCTCCACACCCAGTAGCTCCCCTTCACACTACCATAGTACTGAACTCACAAATCATTAAACGTATAACTAACATAACCAAACAGCACCCCACAACTGATACTCACAGCCACCTCACACTTTCAACATCAGCTCAGCATTCTCCTTTCAAGCTAGTTTGACTGCAACTAACATAACACATTTACAAAAATTAAACTAAAGCCTAGTACAGTGGCATCAGATACTATACCTACTGAATGTTTAATGACAGATATTGACTAAACTAAAGCCTGGTACAGTGGCATCAGACACTATACCTACTGAATGTTTAACGACAGATACTGACTAAACTAAAGCAGAGTACAGTGGCATCAGGTACTATACCTACCTACTGAATGTTTAATGACAGATACTGACTTAACTAAAGCCTAGTACAGTGGGATCAGATACTATACCTACTGAATGTTTAACGATAGATAGTAACTAAACTAAAGCAGAGTACAGTGGCATCAGGTACTATACCTACTGAATGTTTAACGACAGATACTGACTAAACTAAAGCCTAGTACAGTGGCATCAGATACTATACCTACTGAATGTTTAACGACAGATAGAGACTAAACTAAAGCCTAGTACAGTGGCATCAGGTACTATACCTACTGAATGTTTAACGACAGATACTGACTAAACTAAAGCCTAGTACAGTGGCATCAGATACTAATACCTACTGAATGTTTAATAACAGATACTGACTAAACTAAATCCGAATACAGTGGCATCACATATACCTACTGAATGTTTAACGACAGATACTGAATAAACTAAAGCCTAGTACAGTGGCATCAGGTACTATACCTAATGAATGTTTAACGACAGATACTGACTAAACTAAAGCCTAGTACAGTGGCATCAGATACTATACCTACTGAATGTTTAATGACAGATACTGACTAAACTAAAGCCTAGTACAGTGGCATCAGATACTATACCTACTGAATGTTTAACGACATATACTTAATAAACTAAAGCCTAGTACAGTGGCATCAGGTACTATACCTACTGAATGTTTAATGACAGATACTGAATAAACTAAAGCCTAGTACAGTGGCATCAGGTACTATACCTACTGAATGTTTAACGACAGATACTGAATAAACTAAAGCCAAGTACAGTAGGATCAGGTACTATACCTACTGAATGTTTAACGACAGATACTGACTAAACTAAAGCCCAGTACAGTGGCATTAGGTACTATACCTACTGAATGTTTAACGACAGATACTGACTAAACTAAAGCCTAGTACAGTGGCATCAGGTACTATACCTACTGAATGTTTAACGACAGATACTGACTAAACCAAAGCCTAGGACAATGGCATCAGATACTATACCTACTGAATGTTTAACGACAGATACTGACTAAACTAAAGCCTAGTATAATGGCATCAGGTACTATACCTACTGAATGTTTAACGACAGATACTGACTAAACTAAAGCCAAGTACAGTGGGATCAGATACAATACCTACTGAATGTTTAACGACAGATACTGACTAAACTAAAGCAGAGTACAGTGGCATCAGATACTATACCTACTGAATGTTTAACGACAGATACTGACTAAACTAAAGCCAAGTACAGTGGGATCAGATACTATACCTACTGAATGTTTAACGACAGATACTGACTAAACTAAAGCAGAGTACAGTGGCATCAGGTACTATACCTACTGAATGTTTAATGACAGATACTGACTAGACTAAAACCAAGTACAGTGGCATCAGGTACTATACCTACTGAATGTTGAACGACAGATACTGACTAAACTAAAGCCAAGTACAGTGGGATCAGATACTATACCTACTGAATGTTTAATGACAGATACTGAATAAACTAAAGCCTAGTATAGTGGCATCAGGTACTATACCTACTGAATATTTAACGACAGATACTGACTAAACTAAAGCCTAGTACAGTGGCATCAGATACTATACCTACTGAATGTTTAACGTCAGATGCTGACAGTCTCATTAGTAATCAAGAGGTCCATTCAAAAGTTTTATGTTCCTTTCCTATGACAAAAAAATCCTCCTGTCATTCCCCTCTAAAAAGGATGCAACTCCTCTGAACTATCAAACTTTGGCCCCATAGATTTACTGCCTCTACTTTCATCAATTATCGAAAAATGTTTCCATAAACAATTACCCCCACCAGCTCCATAACAATCAGCTCCTCACTCCCACACAGCATGGCTTCTGCCCAGGTCATAGTACAGCTGCAGCCCTGCTCACCTTCATAAATGCTATCAACCAAGCCAGAGATAATGAGCAACTGACTGGAGCTGCGTGTCCAGGCCTTTAAAAAGCCTTCAGCACTGACTCCATCATAAATGAGACTGGAGCTGCATGTCCAGGCCTTTAAAAAGCCTTCAGCACTGACTCCATCATAAATGAGACTGGAGCTGCGTGTCTAGGCCTTTAAAAAGCTTTCAGCACTGACTCCATCATAAATGAGACTGGAGCTGTGTGTCCAGGCCTTTAAAAAGCCTTCAGCACTGACTCCATCATAAATGAGACTGGAGCTGTGTGTCCAGGCCTTTAAAAAGCCTTCAGCACTGACTCCATCATAAATGAGACTGGAGCTGCGTGTCCAGGCCTTTAAAAAGCATTCAGCACTGACTCCATCATAAATGAGACTGGAGCTGCGTGTCCAGGCCTTTAAAAAGCCTTCAGCACTGACTCCATCATAAATGAGACTGGAGCTGTGTGTCCAGGCCTTTAAAAAGCCTTCAGCACTGACTCCATCATAAATGAGACTGGAGCTGTGTGTCCAGGCCTTTAAAAAGCCTTCAGCACTGACTCCATCATAATTGAGACTGGAGCTGCGTGTCCAGGCCTTTAAAAAGCCTTCAGCACTGACTCCATCATAATTGAGACTGGAGCTGCGTGTCCAGGCCTTTAAAAAGCCTTCAGCACTGACTCCATCATAAATGAGACTGGAGCTGCATGTCCAGGCCTTTAAAAAGCCTTCAGCACTGACTCCATCATAAATGAGACTGGAGCTGCGTGTCCAGGCCTTTAAAAAGCCTTCAGCACTGACTCCATCATAAATGAGACTGGAGCTGCGTGTCCAGGTCTTTAAAAAGCCTTCAGCACTGACTCCATCATAAATGAGACTGGAGCTGCGTGTCCAGGTCTTTAAAAAGCCTTCAGCACTGACTCCATCATAAATGAGACTGGAGCTGCGTGTCCAGGCCTTTAAAAAGCCTTCAGCACTGACTCCATCATAAATTAGACTGGAGCTGTGTGTCCAGGCCTTTAAAAAGCCTTCAGCACTGACTCCATCATAAATGAGACTGGAGCTGCATGTCCAGGCCTTTAAAAAGCCTTCAGCACTGACTCCATCATAAATGAGACTGGAGCTGCGTGTCCAGGCCTTTAAAAAGCCTTCAGCACTGACTCCATCATAAATGAGACTGGAGCTGTGTGTCCAGGCCTTTAAAAAGCCTTCAGCACTGACTCCATCATAAATGAGACTGGAGCTGCATGTCCAGGCCTTTAAAAAGCCTTCAGCACTGACTGCATCATAAATGAGACTGGAGCTGCATGTCCAGGCCTTTAAAAAGTCTTCAGCACTGACTCCATCATAAATGAGACTGGAGCTGCGTGTCCAGGCCTTTAAAAAGCCTTCAGCACTCACTCCATCATAAATGAGACTGGAGCTGCATGTCCAGGCCTTTAAAAAGCCTTCAGCACTGACTCCATCATAAATGACTCCATCAGCACTGCTTATTCAGTCTTCTTCAAGTTTCTCTCCAATGGTTTTATCTGTCATACAGATGTCATTCAGTCCAGAGGCAAACCACATTCTTCCCTTTCTTGCCCATCTCCACATGTGTATCTCAGGTTTCCATACTTGGACCTCTTTTCGTTAACATATTGATTAATAACCTTCACAGTAAAAGTAAACATGTCCCGTTAATCTGATATGCTGATGATTCTACTCTAATTTGCTCCACTGACAATGTTTTAATACTTCAACATATAACCTAGGAATATTTCACTTCCACTGAATTTTAGCTAAATAATCTAGAGTTTCTTCTTAGGTTCATAGGTGTTTACTAGGCTAATGACCACAAGGGACTTTTTAAGCCTACCCATGCATCCCAAATCTCTGACGTGTACTGATACCCTTGATAAGTGTAAGCATGGGCCTGGGAGAGGAACCATTTACAGGTTACCTTGCTTGCATCAGAGACATAGGTGCCAAACCAGGGATGAATTTCCGGTTTCCCATCCAGTTGTCCAAGTTGCACTTGAATTGGATTAGTGAGAAGCTCTGCTTCACATAGATGGGGAGCCTGTTCCATAGATGGGGTAGTCTCTGTGATACATACCTATCTCTCCAGCACGTCCAATTTATAGCATAGACAAAGTTTATGTCTTTAGAATGGGTAATTCTGGTATTGTTTGTTTTGAGGATATCCAGGAGGTCCAACAGAGTGGGGTGTGACAATGGCCTGTATGCCAGGCATAGATCTCCCCTTAAAAGCTTGTAGAAGGCGGAATACAAAAAAAAATCTAGTTCCAAAAAAAAAAAAAAAACTGAACCATGTTTGTTTCAAAATCCTTTACCTATAACAAGCCTACAATTTCAAATGCCTCCTCTGACAACACCCTCATAAAGGTCATTGCACATACAGAACTGCTAGGAATGACAGTTGATTACCACCTCAAATTTGGCCTACATATATAGTATGTAATTAAAAAAATCAAAACCTGAGAACGTATACAGTGCCAATAGCTCCTTCTCAGAGTCAGCTATGAATGTCGACTCTCTGCCTCTTAGCTTTATCTTCTTCAGCCTTCACAAGCCTTAACAAACCATCATGCTACACATAACACAAAGCAAAATGTTTGCCTTTAAACCCTACAGAATTCAGTATTGTATTGCAGTGAAACAACAGATGGTTAGAATTACTTCACCGTTTCATATACTATTAGATTATCTATACGTCTCATCAGTGCTTAGCTTTAAACAATATCCTCCAGATATACTCACCTACTAGATTATTGTGCTCAAAACACAAATCACTCCTAAAAATTCACAAACAACACTCAGTTGGTAATACGCACTATCCAAGCTAAGCAGCCAGGTCTTGGAACTATAACACAATCTCCCACTATCCTCATTCAAACATGGCCAAAACAATACTTCACTGATTCCAGAATATGCTCCTGTTCAAACTCAGGATAATTTGCCTAGACTATGATCAGTCTATGCGATTACACCACATGGCCTACATGTAGATCGCATCTGTTCTGCAGTAACAGCATGCTTCATCCCATACTTCTTCCTTGATGTTTGCTTCATATAGCCCACTACTCACCAATATTCTCTTTGGCTCATACTTAGCTATTACTCCACTGACTCATCATAATCTCCCCTCATTATTTCACCCGTCCTATCTACTTATCATTTCTCCTCTACAATCTCTTCACATCTCCTAGTACCTTTTCTTCTTAATCTCTTCAATAAGTCCCTGATTCTGGTAGTAAGAAAGAAGCTGGTAGCTATTATCACCCAGAGATCTAACCACCTGGTGTATATCTCTCAAATGTCCCTGATTTTGCCTCATGAATCACTGAAAATTACAGTTAGCTATAAAGAGCTTCATACTTTGTTTTATATGGAAAAGGTGTTGATGCTAAACCTGTTGTTCTATTAGCTGTTTTATGTGATTTTAAAATAATACATTAAAAGAAGCTGTCCCTAAGCCAGGCCTTTTTCTACCCAGTACTTTTGGCTTTGTCCCTGATTCCATCCACTATTTTCAGCATTGCCCATGATTCTTGGGCAGAGAAGTTGAGAGCTGTGGATGTGATGACATGCAGGAGCTCCGAGATACTGAGCAACTGCTGTAATGCTCTCTGAGCTCTTCACAAACACTGGTGTGGTCCATCTTTCTCCATTATTGCCTAGAACTATATATGGTATTACCAAAAAAAAATCCTGTGTTAATAATCTCTATCTCACACATTCATCTTTTCAAATCATTACTAAAAGACTTCCTCACTCCCTCCTGGCTTTGCTACTAGCCTCATCTGTGTCATAGCTCGTTAACAGCCTTTATCACCTTTCTTATTCCTCACTTTAAAGCACTAAATCACTTAACCTGCGTATCCCCTTCTAATACCGCACTTTATTGCACTTCTTAAACTACTATACCTACTTCTAATTAGCACAACCAAATTACTATTGCATCACTGCTTCTCTGTTAATGTTCAGACTTGCTTATCTCCTGTAATACCTCACTCTATTGTATTTCTTAAATTATTCCTAAATTATACACCACTGTTCTATCTGTAAAGTCGCAGTATGAGGCTTGTAAATTTAATATTTGTTAACATCAATAAAAATTTTATTATACTGACTAGTATGTGGTGAATTCACTGAACTGCATTACCAAACTTGCTGTAAATTTTGATACCATTAAATGTGCTGCCTTGAAGCTTTTGTCCCTCTGGGCCTTAGTTGAGAAAGGGCACCTGTGCCCATTTGGACTTTCTCAGTAAACAAATGTCAATAAATAAATAAATAAACAGTATGACAGCTTTGTCTATGATTATCTAGTCTAACTGTATACTTTCCAGTATATGATTGTATATAACATTCAGCAGGCTTAATGCTTTGTCTGTGATTATCTACCAGGTAATTAGTAGTCAATGGCATACTGCATTATTTCAGATTTTTTTCTTAATTTGTAATGCTTTATCTACCAGGCCTCTGATATAAATCAGCCCCTGCAAAGTTGGGGATTCCTGGTAAGTAAAAGACACAAAATAAATACATACATACACAAATATTTGTTGCCTGAAACAAACATATTATTTTTTAATGCCAGTAACATCAAACATCCTACAGTATCATAACATCGTAATACTTCAGCGTATTTCCCAAGATAGTAACTGAGAGCTTTGCATCTGCACACATTCGGAATTTTGGTTAATAATGAATGAATATCAAGATTAATGAAAAATAAAATCCTGACTTCTAACATCATCCAACTAGTCATACAGCTGCATTAAAAGTCATCATTGTCTCTAATATAACTATTAACATACTTTAGAAAATCTTTCAATTCATTCTCCGTGTTCAGATCAATGGTTTGTTTCCCTTACATTTCCAAAGAGGCGGTTTAAAAGGATCTTTATAAATCTTTGGAGAAAGCATGGTACAGAGGCACTTTTGGATGTTAAACATAAAAGTGTGCCAAAATATCAGTGATGTAATTAAACAATTTCATTGCATATATCACATTTTTAACTTTCTTTACAGTTTCTGATGCATCTGTGCATGAATTTGATAAATAAGACATGATTGTTTAATGTCTTTAACTGTCTTGTTTTATTCAAAAAGCAGCAATATACGCATAACCATATATGGTAGCTAACATAAAATAACTGCAACTGCAGTAAAACTCTCATCCTTCTTTATACAGTAATATGTACGGAGGTATATGTTTATATTCTTTAATATAGCTTCCTGTGAATTTGTGACCTGGCATAGGATAGTGTGGACCAGACACACTGGCTCTCTCTGCATGAGCTCTTACATGTCTCTGCCACTTCTGATGGGTGACAGAGTCTGAATCAGAGGTTTTACAAGAGAATGCATGTTCAACAGGTGGCCCTAGAGCCACAATTTGGCCCACCAAAGCATTGTATCTTACCCTCAGTACATCCCATAACAAACTGTTTGATTGGACAGATACATGTTGGACATGGCAATGTAGCACCCCAGACCTTGCCAAGTATGGTAAGTGGTCCCTGAACTGTATGGCAAGTGGCCCATGAGCCAAAAAATTTGGAGATCCAGTTAGATGTTATGTGTCTATACATTGTGTATCAACCATTTGTGTCACCCAGGTCATCTGTTTAGGGTCATAGTTATTCATGTCATATCATGTTCACGATCCCTACCATTCATCTCATAATCTCTTTAGGGGTTTAGTCCATCATATCAAAGTTATGTTTAGAGTCACAGTTTCTCATGTCATAATGTGTTGATGATCCTTGTCACACATATCCTAATCTGTTTAGAACTCCAATCCCTCATGACATAATCTGTTTAGGGCTACAGTTACTTATGTCATAAGGTGTTTATGAACCCTGTCATACATGTCATAATCAATTTATGGTCGCAGTCCTTCACGCCATTTTTTACCACATTTACTCATGTCATAAAAGGTTCATAGGTGTTTACTAGGCTAATGGCCACAAGGGCCATTTTAAGCCTGGCCATGCATCACAAATCTCTGACAAGTTCTGATACCCTTGATAAGTGTAACATGGGTCTGGGAGATGAACCATTTACAGGTTACCTGTTCTCAATATGATAGTTACCAAGGATGGACAAGTTCTGATACCCTTGATAAGTGTAACATGGGTCTGGGAGATGAACCATTTACAGGTTACCTGTGTCCACTAAAGACATAGGTGCCAAACCATGGATGAATTTCCAGTTTCACATCCAGTTGTCCAAGTTGCACTTGAATTGGGTTAGGGAGGAACCTTTGTCTCCCCGTTATTTTTGGCCTTGTCCAGATTTCTTGCTCTAAGAGGTTGAGATGTATGCCCTGACTACTGGGTCAACTCTAAGGGGTGTGCTATCACTATGATATTTACCAGGGATGGACAAGTTCTGATACCCTTGATAAGTGTAAGCATGGGCCTGGGAGATTAACCATTTACAGGTTACCTGTGTCCTTTAGAGACATAGGTGCCAAACCAGGGATGAATTTCCAGGTTTCCCATCCAATTGTCCAAGTTGCACTTGAATTGGGTTAGGGAGGAACTCTGCTTCACATGGATGGGGACCTTGTTCCATAGATGGGGTAGTCTCTGGGATACATACATATCTCTCCAACAGGTCCTATTTATATCACAGGCAAGGTTAAAGTCTTTAGCATAGGTAATTCTGGTACTGTTTGATATGTGCATATGCAGGAGGCCAATCAAAGTGGGGTCTGACAATGCCCTGTATGCCAGGCATAGATCTCCCCATAAAAGCCTGCAGGAGACAGAACATAGGGATGGGCCTTGACTTGGTCTGCATAGAACATATTACTTATGCCCTGTATTCTTTTAGTGAGGAACCTCTGTGGACATTCCAATTGGTGGATATGCCTGGTTAGGTACATACTAAAGGGGGCATTGTACTCAATGACAGATCTGATGAATGCCGAATACAGTGGAACAATGACATCTTTGCACTTAGATGCTATACCTTTATTCAAAAGTTCCTCAAATACCGCGGTGGTACAGCGGTAGCGTTGTTACCTCACAGCAAGAGGTTCTCCAGTTCGATTCTCGGCTTGGCTTGGGAGTGCCTTCTGTGTGGAGTCTGCATGTCCTCCCCGCTGTTGGGTAGCGTTCGAAAGACATGTGTGCGTAAATGGGTGTGCTTTCTTTGAAGGTTGGGTGTCAAGCTGGCACCTCGGCGTTTTGTAAAAATCTACTGCCAATCATTAGCGGACTGGAGTTCTACTGTGGCGACCCCCTACCGGGAAAAAAATGAAAGACAAACAACAACCACTGTAGAAACGTGATGATCAAAGGCTGGATTACTATCTATGTGTGTCCATAAGTCCCTGACTCATAACCACTCAACTGTACAGATATTCACAGAATGTCGAGATTTTGGCCTCAGAGTTTTGGTTTACTCCTCATAAAATTTTGGTTTTCTGGCAAAGCATTGAAAATTGAAGTGAAAAAAAAGTTACAGGCATTTGAGTTTCAGACTTCATACCCTTTAGAATAATGCATACTCATGCAAAGCATGCTATTCTGTCAATGTTCAGTGTTTGTAAGAACAAAATTTAAAAATTGTCCCTATTTTTGTACCTTTGTCCCCCCCCATTATTTATGGCTTTGTCCAGATTTTTTGCTATAACAGGTTGAGAGGTATGCCCTGTCTACTGGGTCAACTGACTCTAAGGGGTGTGTTATCAATATGATAGTTACCAGGGATGGATGACTTCCCAAAGGATACTATTATACATTTCTTGGCATTTAGCTTTAGTCCATGGCTGACACCAGTTGTTTGTCTGTGTCAGCCACTCCTGGAGAACATTTGTGTCAGTGCAAGATTCAATGACAGCTCCTAATTTGCAATCATCTGCAAATTTAGTCAGCAAAAGACCACTTGCATTGGTCTTGATGTCAGAGAATAAATAACAAAAAGGAGCAGTCCAAGGACTGATCTCTGAGGGACTCCACTTGTGACTGGCCTCTTTGTAGAGGAGGACTCCCCAATTTTAACTTCCTGGATCCTGTCTGTGACCCAGTTGTCTATCCACCGGGTGACATACGGGTTTGTACCTAACCTCTTGAGTTTGTCAACAATGCCTGAGTGGGGTATTGTGTCAAATGCCTTGGCCAGGTCAGGGTAGGCAGTGTGAACAATTTTGCTCTCATCCATTGTTTTGGTGACCTCGTCAAAGAAGTCCACCAGGCTGAGTAGGTAAGATTTGCCCTTGAGAAAAACAAACTGGGCTGGGTCCAGTGCCTGGAGGTTTACTACACCTCTGTTGATCATCTCCATGATAATTCTTTCCATGGCTTTACATATAAGACTAGTGAAACTTATGGGTCTGTAGTTTCCAGGGTCTATAGATGGCTGACCTTTGTGCAAAGGGATTACTGTTGCCTTTCTCCATTCATGAGGCACAAAGCCTGTTTGGAGGCTACAGTTAAATAGTAATTCTGGAGACCCTGCTAGGTCATGTTTCATGCTATTTAGAAGCCATCCTGGGATATTGTCTGGGCCCATTGATGCAGTGTTCTTGGTCTTAGCATTAATGACCTGTTCCCTACTGATAGTAGGGGGACTTATATTTGATGATATTTCCTGAGGAAGGTTGAGGGAGAGACAGGAGTAAAGTTGGAGCTGAATTTATCAGACAGGAGGTTTGTTATATCTTCTGGCTCAGGAGAGGGGGTTCCATTTACAATGAGCTCTGCACAAAATTGTGTATTGCCTTTGAGGTTTTGGACATAGCTAAAGGATGCTTTGTGGCTGCCCTTGGCCCGGGAGGCCAAAAGTACTTCAAATTTGGCTTTGGTAAACTTTATTTGTCCTCTGAGTTGTTTGTTTAGTTTGATGAGAGTGCTTTTATCCTGTTGGGTGCTCCACCTCCTGATTTTTGCCATGATTTTCTTCCTCCTGTTATACATCCAATTGATTTTATGATTCCATCATGGTGGCTTGCCTTTTGAGTTAGTTCTGTACTTCTTCGTGGTGGGTACAGCTACCTCTATGCAGCTATTAACATGCTTGTATAGGGTTTCTGTGAACAGTTCTGCATAGAAATAAGTGTTCTCAGGGTTTATTGGGGCTTAAAATGTTGCCAAGTTCTCACTTAATAGTAGGTGGTAGCCTTAGAATAGTTATTGAATATTCCCAGTTTAGCTGGGGATCCAGGTTTTATTTTTATTTCAAAGGAGACCATGTTGTGGTCTGATATTATGTTTATGATCCCTGTCATTTATGTAATAATCTATGTAGCGCTCCCATCTCTCATGTCATAATATGTTTAGGGCCACAGTTACTCGTGTCATAATATGTTTAAAATCCTTGCCACTCATGTTATAATTTATTTTATCATACAGTTATAAAGAATACAATTAAAAGGCTAATCACTAATATACAATGATTTTCACAACATTTCTGCTAACATGTAGTCTACGCTAGCAATATAGTGCATCAGATGGACATGCTCATGTCGTACAGAGACTTTTATGCTTCCTTTCACACATAGTATCATGTGCATGAAACTTTTGACCTGTACCATTTCCTGATTGTTTTCATTTTTATTTATATTTTTCATTCATGATTTTATTAATCATGTCATATATATCATTTTACCTCACATATTTGACTAATATGCTAGCAAAAGTTTGCCCGCTTTTGATCAGTACAGCATCGTGTAGCCATTCAGTGCATTAAATAAATCAAACTACAGATATCTTGACCTGTATCTATGTGAACTAAAAAATAAATATTTCTTTTAATTAAAGCAAGTTGCATGCTCTACTAAAGTATTTTCAGTTCTAATTGTAATGTTTATCAATGTATTTTAGTGAATTGTAGTTAAAAACAAAAAACACTTGCAGCAAGAGAGATGAACGGTTCACAAAGCAGCTGTGTATAGAAAACCACTATCACAACAATATGTAAGTAGCAAGAAATATACTGAACCAATCCACGGCAGATCAAGTGCATGTAAAGTCAGTCCAAACGGTCCATCGACAGAGAATAAAACATTTATTAGGTTAGCGCTTTCACAGTACTTCAAGACTGCTTCATCAGACAATATCCTATTAAAACCAGGCCTCTTTTAAAAAAGAATTCAACCCTAGTACAATTATTCAATTTGTGAGTGACATCATTGCATCTCTTTCTAAAAGCAAAAGTATAACAAAAGCACAGAACATAAATATGCATGATGTCATGTAAACACATATCCCTATCTAAAACCACAAAGCAAGCTTTTCATATATACGCCAAATAATACACATATATACAAAACATATATATAGAACACATATATATATATATATATATATATATATATATATATATATATATATATATATACATGATGTCATGTAAACACATATCCCTGTCTAAAACCACAAAGCAAGCTTTTCATATATACACCAAATAATACACATATATACAAAACATATATATATAGGACTTATATAAATATGTATAGAAGTATATGCATAAAATGTATAAAAAGCATATATAAAAGTAGGATGTAAGAAAAATAATCACACCCAAAAAATACACATATACATTGGAAAATATGAAACTATATCCTACATATAACTTATTTGGGCAGGGGCCTATTCTTAAGCACCGGCTTTATACAGATCTGATCATTAAGCCCCTTCCCCTTATTCGCCCTCATCCCGATAATCCAGTTGAGCTCACAAGTTTCTACTCTGTTTTTTAAATCATAAATCATAATTAATCATTACTTCGTTATATATACTGTTTCATGAATATGCCAAGCTACATCGCCAGGTCATGTGACAAGCGTTTTGCCAAAGTCTCCAGTTACTGATCAGAGATTTGCACTTTTTTTAATCTGGTATTTAAATCAGGTATTATAACCTGTACTTTCCCTTTGCTGTTAAAGACCAGATCATATGACCAATGTTTTTTGAGTGACACTTTTCTTCTCAGGCAGTTACAAATCAGGGCATATGGCCTGGCATTTTTCTTTGTCACCTCTCATACTTTATATAAACTTTTTTTGTGTTTTTTGCCAGCTGTAATATACAAAACCATATTGTCTATGGTTTGCTTTTGCCATCCAGTGCAACTTACATTATGTGGACAATGTTTTTTTCCTCACTTTTGTGACAGATAAGGCAAGTGGTCTGTGCTTTTTCTTTGCCTGGTGATGGGATTTTCTCTTGTTCAAGGAAGATGGTCCTTAATTTCCTGTGCTTAACTGAATCTACTTACAATTGCAGAAGAAGTTAAAAAAGTATACTTGTTAACCTCTACTATCTCTGAAAAAACAAAAAAACAAAAAAAAAATCTTGCTTTTTTCCCACTTTTCTGAGATTTAAAAAAGTTCAGTTACAGGCTTGCTGTTCTTGAACTGTTTGTAAGTTTCTGTGAGGCCATTTTTTGCTTGGGCTAAAGGAAAGTCTCTCTGTTGATCAGTGGCAGTGAAAAACATTGAGCAGCCTGCCTGCCCCTGTGGGAGTGGTTACTGACTTGAAACTGTAGTTTTATTGGCCATTTTGGGTCAATTCCAAAACTCCTTCATCTTCCTCTCTTAAAACCCTCTTTTGCGTGGTTTTGTGCATTTTTGAGCATAGCGCAACAGCGGGCAGCGCCGCCTAATTGGGTTTAAACTATTCCTGGCTCCACAAAGTCTGCTCTTCACTTTTTCCCTTAGAACTGCTCTGTCTCTCAATTTAAACACCATATTCTCATTCTAAGGCCCTTCACTGGTCCAATTAAGTAATCTTACAAGTTAGCACTATTAAACCATAAGCACTACTTACTCTTATACTCGCTGCAATTACCCTGTCCTCTATTGGTCCATCTTAAATTCAGTTTCCCTATTACTCTAGCATGTCCAAAGGTCAGTCAATGGTTTCCTCTCCAGTCCAGCTGGTGAATCTGAGAATTTTGAGGCAATGTTACAACTGTCTCATGTACACGGACAGCCCTCTCCTCCTCCAAACAGGTTCAAATATATGTGAGAGATGCAACTATTTAGCCAAACTGGAGGCTGAGCTCTCTCATCTCAAAACTGGTGTAACCAGTCAGGAGGGGAAGGTAACCTCACACAACACAATTCCAGTATCACATAGTCCCACCACATCAGCAAACCAAACACATAAATACACAAAAACATACTCGGAGGCTCTAAATAAAAATCTACCTAAGCAACAGAGACCTCCAAAGCAGACATCCAAGCAAATGCTACCTCAAAACAAAACACACACAACACATAAACCACAAAGTCAGTGTGCCAAGCAGCCACAGCCCTTAAGGCTGAATAACACACCTGATACTCTTGTTATAGGTGACTCTATTGTCAGACACACTGACGTCCCGCTCACCAGGCTGAATAAAGAGAAGGTCACAGTGAGCTGCCTGTCGGGTGCTAGGATCCGACACATAACGCAAGCACTCAGGTCACTCCAAAGCAAATACAAATATGACTCAGTCATTGTACATGCTGGTGTGAATGACCTGAGACGTACCTCCCCGGACTACATGAAAAGAGACATAGAGGAGCTCTCTGATCGTGTAGCCCAGGCTGGTATGACCCTGACCTTGAGCAGCATCTTACCCTCACCTAGAATGATGTCACAGTACAAAGACAAAATGATCGATTTTAACAATTGGCTAAAATTTTGGTGTCATTCAAAGGGGATCCAGTTTCTGTCAGCCTGGGATGACATGCTCGACAAGCCACGTTGCTTTGCTAGGGACAGCTTGCACCTGTCACCACTGGGCTTTCGGATATTGGAAAAGGCTTTTGCCACCCCCATAGTGCCTTTTTTAGGCAAGGCTCAAAAGTCAAACCCACCCCCATAGACAGCACAAGGAACAAGAAACTAAGGGTAATGCTGCTAAACGCCAGAAGTCTTAACCTCAAGATGCATGCACTCGAAGCTCTCCTCAGTATGGAGAACATCGATATCTGTGCAGTGACAGAAACCTGGTTCAAGGCTCCAGAGAGCAACCGAGCACTACCAGGCTATACCTCATATCATGCTTTTCGGCCCCAAAACCCAGACCGAACCACAAAAGGAGGGGGAGTTTCCATATTTATCAAGGATATCCACACCTCCAGGTTAGTGGCATTGCACAAAGTATCGGAGACCATCCATGTGCAACTATCAGTGGGCAAGACTGCTTTTCAGCTTATAGCATCCTACAGACCACCCTCTCAAAGTCAGGAATCCCATTCGGCTTCCCTGAAAATATTGGAGAACATGAAGATCTCTCCGAACACCATTATATTGGGTGACTTCAACTACCCAAACATTGACTGGGAGCACTACTCAAGCCCCAGCACCTTAGCCCAAAGATTCCTGGAAATTATAAACTCAAATGCTATGGAACAACTAGTCACCACTCCCACAAGAGGGGACAATATACTAGACCTGATCATTACCAGCATGGGGACTCTATGCTCCACACCAGAAGTATATCCCTCATTGGTAAGATCAGACCATAAATTAATTTCACTGGATGTCCACATCCCGACCCCACCCTCAGCCCAGAAAAACACAGTGAAAAACTTCTCAAAAGTGAACTTCTCACTTCTCAAAACCAAAGTGGAATCCTTCAAGGCCCCAGGGCCAGTGGAAACTACAGCCCAAACTGCAGAATCCTATATAAATGCATTCTACGGACATCTCCAGGAATGCATGGATCATGCTATCCCAAACAAAACCAAGACCCAATCATCCAAAGGCAGGCGTCCAGTCTGGTGGACCCGTGCCATAAATAAACTGTACAACAGAAGGAGGAAGCTACTACATGATAGATCAAAATCCCTAATAGGGAAGGCATCTCTGATCAGTACTAGCAAAAAATTACGATCCCTCATGAAATCCTCCAAGGCCAGCTTCGAGAGAAAAATTGCACAGGACACCAAAGACAATCATAAGGCTTTTTTCAGTTATGTTAGAAACCTGGGAAGCAACTCCCAGACTTGTTCTGAGTTGATTCTAAACGACAAAAAATACACTGAACCCACAGACATTGCCAATATCCTGGCATTCAGGTTCAGTGCAAACTTCTCCACCCCCTCCCCCCCAAAAGAGCAAATATCTATCCCGGAAAAGGGATGCCTCCCAAACATCTCAGATGCTCAGGTGAAGGCTGCCCTCTCCAAAGCAAAAAACACTGCTTCCATGGGACCAGATGGCGTCCCAGGTTGCGTCCTACATGAACTACAAGAGGAACTAATCACTCAAATAAAACAGCTATACAATCTCAGCCTCACTACAGGATATGTGCCCACAGAATGGCATACAGCAACAGTGGTCCCACTCCACAAGGGTGGAGCCTCTATGGACCCTGGAAACTATCGCCCCATAAGCCTGACTAGCTTAGTCTGCAAGGCTATGGAGAGGATCATCATGGAGCTCATAAACAAAGACATTGGGGACCTACAGACACTAGATCCTACCCAGTTCGGCTTTGTCAATGGCAGATCCTGCCTTTTGAACCTGGTTGACTTCTTTGAAACAGTCACCAAAGCCATAGATGAAGGGAAGGTAGTCCACACAGCCTATCTGGACCTTGCAAAGGCATTTGACACAATACCCCACTTGGGCATCATAGATAAGCTATCCAGCTTAAATATAAACCCCTATGTCACAAGATGGGTCACAAACTGGCTCAAAGACAGAACCCACAGAGTGAGAGTTGCTGGAGCCATGTCAGACTCAAACCAGTCACAAGTGGCATCCCACAGGGTTCTGTCCTGGGACCACTCTTGTTTGGTATATACTTTTCCGAGGTACAGGCAAACGTGGGAGGACTATGGCTCACCAAGTTCGCAGACGACTGCAAACTGGGCGCCATAATCAACTCTCCAGCTGACACAAACATCCTTCAAAAAGGTCTCACAGAGACAGATAACTGGTGCCAGCACCATGGTTTAAAGCTAAATGCCAAACATGTATAGTCATACCCTTTGGCAAAAACAATGTGCCCTCAAATTACCACATAGGCGGAAACCCATTAAGTACAGAGAAAGTTATTAGGGACCTGGGGACCCAAGTTGATAGCAATCTCTCCTTTGAAAACCACATTGCCAAAGTGGTTAGAAAGACCTTCTACATAGCCCACCTCATCACGAAGGGTTTCACATCTAGATCAAGAGAGGTAATCGTGCCCCTTTATTCATCCCTCATCAGGCCCATCATAGAATACAATGCCCCTTTTGGGATGTACCTTACCCGACACCTGCAGCAATTAGAAAGACTCCAAAAATATCTCACCAAGATGATCAAGGGTCTCAAAGAGATGCCATATGCTGCTCGGTTAAAAAAACTCCAGCTCTACTCAGTTGCATACCGCCTACTTCGAGGCGATCTATGCCTGACATACAAAGCTATGTCAAATCCAGAATTAATGGACATGCTCCACCTCAGTAAATCTAAATCCCTTAGAGCCACACGCTTGAGGGACTTGAACCTCAGCACAGAAATAAATAGAACTTGCTGGAGGGACAGGTTCATAACCCAGAGGCACCCTTCGCTCTGGAATAGAATTCCAGTTCATGTGAGGCAGAGCACCTCACTGAATCTCTTCAAGAAGAATATCGATAAGTGGATGGGGGATCGTAGGTTTGTCCCAGGGATTACTCCCGTGTCACTATTAGACAGAGGCACAGTAAACTAAACCTTAAAAAGGGCACAGTATACTCAAATCAAGGGGTGGCATAAGCCATACAGAATCGGGCTAGGCTTATAATTGCCCCAGGGCAGATAGCCTAGTATGAACCTATGAACCTATATCAACTGTACCCTCCTACTTGTGTTCTACATGATCAAACAACTTGGTTTTATTTCAGAAAAGAATTACTCTGCAGTTGGCTTCTCCAGTCCATCTTATCCTCACTGAATAAATTAGTATAACTTTTCACAATATACGTTTAACGTCCCCCATTGCTTCAGAATTCATAACATCTTCTTGCCCATATGACTTAAGAAATAAAAAACAATATGGCCATTATTCATATGCTAACAATATCTTGACTTAGTACACTTAGTAGATAATAAAAGATTTTCAGTAAATTTCTGGAAAAAATCAATATTTTAAATCATTAAAGATTTTGCCCACTGATGTGTACTTTATTTATTCATTTAATATAATTTTTAACTGGGTAAACTCAATAGATGATGATGTCACTTTTCTGGGGTCACCTGTGGGCACTGCCTGATGTGCTGACCTGTTCAGAGAATCACACAGTGGCCAGATGGAGGTGAAATGAATCATGCTCTATGGTCTTGGCTGCATGAAGAAACTTGATAACAGCACAAGGCATTAATCTTCTGTTTTATTTGCAGGGGTCTCCTCACACCAGTTTCAAACTTATAGTCTGGTCATGAGAAGTTACCCTTTATCTTTTGTATGCATTATCTGTGTCTGTCTTTTTCTTTCTTTTTCTCTCAGATTTGCTAGTATCGCACACCTTATAAGCTCACTGCATCTGTTCTGAATGCTACCTGCATCACTCCTGCCTTTACAGTTATATCTTTAGTTAATCTTTCTATATCCACGAGCCACAACAGGAAACATTAGAAAATATAGTGAAAATTGTTGAAACCACAACTATCAAACCTTGTATCTTCTCTGTGGAAGAACAAAGTATTTCTTCTCATGAAGCTAAAACTACTGCCTTTGGCATATCAGCCATTAAAATGCCACTTAGAACCTAAATGTTTCAGATTACTTTCAATTAAAAAGTGAATATTTCAAATTGCTTTCAGGTCTATCATACAGCTAAGGAAAACATGTTTATGCATCTCATTCTGAAACAAAGTTCTTTTATTGTGTACACACGGAGACAAGTTCAGCAGAAATGCGATGCTTGTGTGTGACTGACATATTAAATACTATCCCAGCGACATTTGTCTGACTTGTTTACCAGATTTGTAATCAGTGTGAACAACTTCTAATGTCAGCTCTCAATCTGCATGCTGTCGGTGATGTCTGTTCATCTGCTTGATAATTGTCGGGGTAATGTTTTTACTGCCATTAATTTTATACTTGTTTTGCAAATATACACATTAATTAACTGTCATTTTCCTGAAAAAGGCACATAAACTTCCAGACAATATTAAGGCTATAGCACAAGTCTGAGGCACCACTGAAAAAATGATAAAGGCGGATTAAAGAGCAACACTGATTTGACACAATGAAAAAGACTATTGTAGAACACATACAGATGAAAACAATGCACACAGCAAGACAGCTTACTGTACATCTGACAGTAGAAATGATACAGACATTTAAATGTATTCTCCTTTAGTTTTCCAAGTAAGAAAATATAACAACCATTTCAGTTTATCAAGTATCAAACCTGAAGCTTTCAAAGCATTGGCAGCTTCAGGAATACTTGCATGGATCTCATAACTGCTAATTTGTCTTAACAGATTTTTTTAATACCCATGTAATAATATATTTGTATATCTACAGGCAGCTGAGGTGAAAATTTACAGAATGATAGTTGCCCAAAGAATAAAATGCCAAAAAACACAACATGGACCGGTGTTTTCCATAAGCAATCATTGCTTTCTAATGGAGCACCAACTGTAACTCCATTCTTTCGGAAGATTTCTCCCTTCTTTCAGTTGTTGCAGCTGTGGAGTTGGTATATATAACTTTGGGGGTCATTGGGGCTTCCACTTATATTTGGGGCTACATAGGTGGGCTTCCTTCCATACAAAAGCATGTACAATTTACACTTTCACACATATGTTTTTCAGGCATTAGTGTTAGGCATTTTGATCCTCACAATTTTGAACCTGATAACAGCAAAGGGATGTGTCCTACAGCTACTCAAGTCCCAGCAGCTTGAATTCCAATGGCTCACAACTAGGGACTTGAACAGTTGTAACCCTGCCAGTCCAGCTGCGTGAATAGGTGCTGGAACTCAAACATGAGTTCAGAGACACAGCTACTGCAAAAGATGGGTGCAAGTAAATGCTCCCTGCAGATCAGGAAAGTCAGAAACGGAAAAAGGGAAGGGGGGGCTAGGTTTAGGGAGGGGAGGGGGATTTTTAATGGAGCAAGTAGCGGGAATTAGAAAAGTGGGTTTAGGGACAGGAGAGGTATTTTAGGTTTAGGGATTAATCAGGAGATTAGGTTTAGGTGCTGGGTGGGAGATTTTAACTCATTCAAGCCTGTAATGCCTTTTTTATATTCTTCCAACAACCATAGTGCCTTATGGCTTTCAGACATTTTTGTCTGTTATCATTAACTTAGTGAGTCACAAATTAATAATAGGTAGTGTTAGAAAGTGCAAGGTGAAATTACCAACATTTTACTAAGATTGTTACTCTCGGATGTTCTGAAGTGGAAAATTAATGACAGATTTCTCGTTATTATTTGAATTTGTATGCTTGCATTCATATTTTCATAACTGAGAAACCTACAGGTTATCGAGAGGCATAATGTGAAATAACCTTATTGCTGAACGAAAAGAAAATTGTCAGTATGGCATTACAGTGCTGTACATCATAGTAATTATGAAAATATGAAATATTTCCTCATGTACTTAATATTTCTAAAACTGGCTGACTTACTATCTATTGCATGGCATCACATGAAATGTTAGATAATGTTAAAAAAACTGTTATTAATATTTGTAGTCTAAGTTGCATATTTTGAGGGATATATGGAATTATTTATATTGTTAATTATACAAATAAACAGTTCTTAATATTTCTGTAATTATTTTAGTAAGCATACACATAGAAAGGAACTTTTTGCTGTCATGTGAACTTGTATGTCTAGATAACAAAAGTAAGTTGGCAAAAAACATCTGATTTATACAGTTTCCAAGATATGGTAATATATTTGCGAAACATTAGATAAAAATGTTATAGTCTGCTTTTATATTCATAATGTTACTTATAAAGACAATGACTGCACTATTATCAATGCAAAGAATACTTTTTTACTGATAGCATGGCTCTTTGTACCATTTTAATAGCTTTTACTCTTCACAAAATATTTCCATTTCTTTGTGTTATGTTTTAAAGTTGATTTCCTAGAAAATGCTTTGGAATGTAACAGTGTGTTTGGGTAAGTAGAGGCAGACATTCTACGTCATGTAGGTGTTAATGAGTTAAGGTTAGGGTTCCATTAGGGTTAGGTAACCTTTCTGAACTTTACAGTGATCAAGTCAGTGCAGTCTGGGCACTTGTCAACACAAGCCATTGGCAACAGCAAAGTGTGTCATAAGGTAATGGTACCTAGAAATTATAGTAGCACTCCAGCGAATTTATCAGTAATCAGTAATGTACTTTAAGGAAATATGCAGTACCAATGAAGTAAACTCAAGCCTGTAACATCCTGATTCATTGTTTTAGTGTTAGTGGATTGGCAGCACATAAGTCTTTTATGCTGGATAATTCGCTGTTTATGGATTCCATTCCTGCACCAGTTAGAATCATTTTACTGATGCTGACACCACATGTTAGAGTAACGGTGGCCCTGAACTCCTGATTGTGTCATCCTTCAGATGAGATCTTAAACCAAAGTCCCATCTTCCTGAGTCTGTAATTGCTCAGGTCAATGCCCCAATGCATTTAGCAAAATGACTGAAACCACCTTTTTTTATAAAAATTCCAGTTTTTGCATAGACCCAAAATAATCTATTTTAAAAAGTTATACAATGTTTACTATATGTACAAACATTTCATATTTTTGTTTAATCCCTACCCCTTTGTCATATGCACAGTTTTGTTTTCTTCATTACTATATCCAAATGCCTTTGCTTATAAAGAGTAGCTGTATATACTGTAAAACACTAACTCCATTAAAAAAACGTACGGAAGTCATGAGTACTTCAGTTTCTTCAGCACAGTTTTCTATTTTCACTCCAAATCTTTTAACTTTCTTACACTTTATCCACAACATTAGATAGTACCCCCACCTTTAAATTTTGTTTCTTCTACACTCTTATTTTTCATACTGGCTTTAGCAGATCATTTATCCATGAATAAACTGCAGAGAAAATCATTGCATCCCTGTATTCCTTTACATCTCATTTGCCGTGTTAGTATTTCTAATATTATTCTTCCCATGCTTTGGAACAAGATCCCAGTTCGTATTAGGCAGAGCCCCTCGCTGACTCTCTTCAAGAGAAATCTTGATGAGTGGATGGGAGATCATAAGTTTATCCCAGGGGTCACATCTGTGTCACTGCTAGACAGGGGCACAGTAAACTAATTCTATTATATAAGGGGACCTTCATTGTGTCACTACTAGACAGGTGCACAGTAAACTAATTCTATTATATAAGGGGACCTTCATTGTGTCACTACTAGACAGGGGCACAGTAAACTAATTCTATTATATAAGTGGACCTTCATTGTGTCACTACTAGACAGAGGCACAGTATTCTAAATTTATTCTGTACATTTTTTGTACCATTTCATGGGGTGGCAAAAGCCACATCACTATGGCTAGGCTTACAAATGCCCCAGGGCAGATAGCCTAGTACTATACTATGAAACTATGAAACTATATTTCTCTTTTACACCGTTTTATGTCTGTCTTCAAGTTCATTGCATAATTTTTACACTGAATCATTTTCTGATAGTATCTTCTTATTTGTCTTCATTCTAAATGTTTTATAAACTTTAAAAATACTGTCCCAGACAGTCTCACATTATTTTCTCACAATTCCCCTAATAAACTTTCTTATTCAACAGAAACAGGAGACAAGTGAGAGGGTGGCCTAATGGTTAAGGTGTTTGCCTTACAAACTCAAAATGCAGGGTTTGAGCCTCACAAGGGATAATTGGCTAGACTTAAAATGGCTTGCAAGGGCAGTTAGCTTAGTACTAAACTATAAACCTATTAACCTATAAGACCATAACTAATGCACAATACATATGCAAGGAGCTTGGAGGAAACATTTGACTAATCAATTCTATCCCACCTTTCTTTTACTGTTATGTAATACTCCTCCTCTTGACTGGAATCTGTTGAAACTTTTAAATATACATAAACATATTTGAAGTAATTGTTTTTCTTTTCATGTGGTATATTATAGATACCAACAAAGTAACAGAACACTCACATTAGAGTCCCATTAACCACATACACTTGTTTTCTCAAAAGATGTCTTAAATATACTTCAGATTTTCACTACACCAATAACTTTATAAAACTAGTATTTCTATGTTTTTCTGTATGGTTTCTACTTTTCTGCATACAGTTCTTATTATCTTTAAATATCAATCAATAATATATATAAAACCTAATTTAACATGCCACCCAATCCTTGACTTTTATTTTTATTCAGCTGCAATCTCACTTGCTTAATTTACATTAACTCTTGTTACAGTTTCTCACATCCATCCTGTGTTCCAGTATGAAAGCCATTTCATGTAACTTTGAATATTCTGCAGGCACTGGCGACTTCACACCCCGTATGATTACCCGTCTTCCTTTTTCTAGTCTTTCTTTACTTTTCTCATTGATTATATGCATAACGAAGATAGATATCAATAATCTGGAGGGCTATCCCTGTCCTAATCCATTGTTTATCTGAATTCATATCCTAAGCAAACATTAATCAGTAGCAAAGTACAAATGGAAGCGCAATAATCCACAAAACAAATGCTCGACCAAGTATATAAAGTAAAACACATCCAACAAATAACTGATAGAGCGACCAAGGCAGCATACAAACTCTTTCTTTAAAACTTTTATTGTAACACACAAGAGGTAAGCGCTTTCACATAAAAATG
The DNA here is from genome assembly GCF_019279795.1 of Protopterus annectens. Lineage (NCBI taxonomy): Eukaryota > Metazoa > Chordata > Ceratodontiformes > Protopteridae > Protopterus > Protopterus annectens. The sequence continues at coordinate 1,514,504,364 of NC_056726.1, read as the reverse complement.
CTTCTTTAAAACGTTTATTTATGAATGGGTGATATACGCAATCACACAGAGTTTAGAGAGACTAACTGGATGATCATGTTAAGAGCTGATAGAGGTGTTGGACTTAATGAACGGGCTTCCATCAAGCCCTTCTTAAAGAAACGGAGAATACCTAAATAAATGTCGGGCTTAGACTATAATGTTGCATTGTAATGCTGTATTCTTTTGGTAATAAATCTTTTGTTGGCAGAATGATTTGTTCTTCAGTAACATGCTTGTTTGAGAAGTTTCAAGTTGTACTATGCTTTTAAAAGCAATATGGAATGTAATTAAGAGAGCTTTGCTATTGGGTGTTTTTGAAATTTTAGTGTGTATATATAGTTCTGATTTTATGTTGGTTTTATAGGTCTGAAGAAGCATTTTTATGTGAAAGCGCTTGCCTCTTGTGTGTTATAATAAATGTTTTAAAGAAAGAGTTTGTATGCTGCCTTGGTCGCTCTATCAGTTATTTGTTGAAACATTAAACAGTATTTGAATTTTTGAAAAAAGCAGAAGCAGTTTTCAAATCATTCATAATACAAGTTCAACATTTCCAATGCTTTTTCTTGTGCAGAATTATCATATGGTTTAAAATATCTTATTAATATTTTATCCTATTTTTGTTTGTTGTTGTTTGTCTTTTCGGCTTTTCCTGGTTAGGGGTCGCCACAGCGGAACTCCGATCCCTTAATGATTGGCAGTAGATTTTGATGAGCGCCGAGGTGCCAGCTCAACATTCAACCTTCAACGAAGGCACACCCATTTATGCATGTCTTTCGAATGCCCACCCAACCGCGGGGAGGACATGCAGACTCCACACAGAAGGCACTCCCCGCACTACAGCCGAAAATCAAATGGGACAACATCTTGCTGTGAGGCAACAATGCTACCACTGCACCACCGCGGATTTTATTTTTTGTAATAATGTAAATGATCACTTTAATAATTAATGCTGCTTTCTATATTTGTTTCTCCTTATGCCATAAATACTACCATTTATCATATCCAATACTATTTACCTTCTTCCCTGAATAATATTGATAAACAGTTCATAAATCATACGACATAAGGTTATTCTCTTCCACTTATTAATATTCTGTTGTTCTTGTACTGTATGCATTTTGCAATAGTTTTACAATGTCTTCATTCTTTTTACCATACTGTAACCACTTGTACCTAACTAGTGCAAACAGCTCTTTATCTATCTCGCCCATGTCTCGACTTTATAAACTGTTTATAAACTGCCCTGTCTTCTATCTCGCCCATGTCTCGACTTTATAAACTGTCCTGTCTTCTATCTCGCCCATGTCTCGACTTTATAAACTGTCCTGTCTTCTATCTCGCCCATGTCTCGACTTTATAAACTGTCCTGTCTTGACCGAGTGCAAAATGAAATTTATTAATCTTTATATCTTTTTAATTGATCCGCTATAATTTCTTTTTGCAACATGTCACATTGTTCTTGTTATGAGTTCTTATTGGGCTTCATTTCATCTATTTCTCTTTATTTGCTTTTTACATGTTTATAATATATATTGTTCAACATCTTTTGCAATGACATCTTTATCTTTTACCTCTTTGTTCATAGGTTCGTAGGTTCATAGATTAGTACTAAGCTAACTGCCCTTGCGAGACATTTTAAGCCTAGCCAATTATCCCTTGTGAGACTCAAACCCTGCACCTTGTGTGTGTAAGCAAGCACTCAAACCTGCACCTTGTGTTTGTAAGGCAAACACCTTCACCAACAGGCCACCTTCCCACCCATTGACTATTGAATAATTTATTATATTTTTTTGCAACTTTACTTTCGTCAACATCAATTAATTTCTTATTTGTCCATTAAAAACAGTCTTCCTTTTTATCATATCCATTATTCCTTCTCTATTCCTTCTCCCTTTTAAAGTAATAACATCATTATTAGCAAAAAAGACATAATACTCATCATTTTTCCAATATGTCTGGTTTTCTTCTTTTGTCTTCTTTTTTATAATTATATATTATATCATTTTAATCTGAATGGCACTTGTAATTGTTCCAATGTCTCAGGGGAGATACCTTTACTGAATTATCATTTGTAACATAGGCAAACTTACATTTATATAAAATAAAACAAACTATATTTACTTGTTTATATTTGCAAACATTATACATCACATATATTATTTTGTACAATATAGCTAATCCAGCATTACATAAATGTGTCAAGCCATGCCTTCCCTTATATCTCCTTCCTCTTCCGAAACATTTTTCCACGTGTATTGCTCCCACAATTTCCATTTTTTCGATGTAATTGCTCATTCCCTTTTCTAAACATTACACTTCCGGTTCTTTTATCATTATTACAATATTCACTACTTCAGATATGGTTAATGAAGACTCTGATTTCCATTTTCCAGTAATTGTTTTTTTAGCTGACAACAGTATTAAACTAAACAAGGTGTCACTGTGTCCAGGCATTTCAGATCCTGTATCCTAGCTCAGAAAAATAAATAAATAATTTCCTTAGTTACATGAATGTGGTCACCCAGTATTTCTGACAGTGTACTCTGCAGGGAGTTTTTAAAGTCTTGCAAATCATTACACACCCAAAACTGTTCAGTTACTTTTTACATCAAATTGCTAGGAGTGGAAATAGACAATAAACTAAAATTTGACCTTCACATATCCATGACTATAAAAAAAGTCCACAAAAAACTAGGAGCTATATACAGAAATAAGCAATTTCTCACCAAAGCAGCAAAGATTTCAATAGCAAATTCCCACCTTATCTCCACCCTACTTTATGCCTCTCCAATATATACCAACCTAAGGCAATGTGATCTAAACAAGCTTGAGACCTGCTACAACAAAATCGCCAAATTCGCCACAGGGGCATCCTACCATAGTCACCACTGTCTCTCACTTGCTGAACTGGTCTGGCTTGAACTCCCTCACCTCCTTCAGTGGTATCAACTCTCACTCACCCACAAACTAGTAAACCATCCACTAAATGTCCCATCCCTCCAGAATCTACTCCAACCCTATCGCACCAACAGACCACTAAGATCCAGCAGCAAAAATCACTTGCAGATAACTAAAGCCAATAACTCTGCTGGTGAAGCACTATTCTCTTGCGCCATAGCCAAATTATGGAATTCACTCCCACCCACAATTACCTCCATACCATCATGCACCCACTTCAAAACTTTACTAAAAGCGCAACTAAAAACATGCTGACTATGCTCTTGCAACTCCCACTCTAACATCATCCACCCCATCCAACCACTTTCTTTCCACTCCACTAACTACCTTGATTAAAGCAAGCTCAGATGCTCATAAGCCAGTACTTATTATACAGCACAAACTGCTTCTTCTTGTAATATTTGTTAATGTCTAGTATGCACTTCGCAGATAAAGATTCTAGTTGTCTACTGATGTACTATGTTCTTCATCTGGAAATATGTTGTAAGTAATCGCTATGTAAATTGTTATTCACTATGTAATCCAATGTATATACTGTCTGTTTATTTTAATTGTGGAGCGTTTCTCCCCGGGCCTCCGCTGAAAATGGACCTACGTCCAGTCGGACTCTCCCGGTCAACAAATTTAAATAAATAAATAAATAAGCATCCTCATCACACCTCCAACATTTGCTATCTACTTGAAGAAAAACTCTTTGCAGTCTGCTTGGAGTATAAAAAATGGCAATGCAAACAGAAGCAAAACTTCTAAATCCTCTCAACGTTGTTGCATATTTGGCAGCATGTAGATGCTCTTAATTCTTTTTTCTTTTTTTTGAGTTGCTTATCCAATCTCCGTCCCCTATCTTTTCTAACCTTCTCTGATTGATTCCTATAGTTAGCATACAATATTTTATATACCCTTCCAGTTACCCTTTGTAACACAGGTTCTGCTCTAGGTTCAACTAAAAACTCTTGCAGGTCCTTCACTTAGGATTCCCTTGTTGTCTTCTCTATGCCTGGACTCTGATATCAATCCCTGATAATGAAGGCAGTCTCTAGCCTTCAGTCCAAGTGTCTTCTTGGCCTCTTCCCATTCTATTGCCATGCCCTCTCTGTTTGTTTCTAATACATTGGTTCCTTTGACAGTTTCCTCCATTAAATTTAAGCCCCCTCTTGCCTATTCTCTGTACCCCTAATTGCAGTCATCCATACAGGAAGAATCTCCTTTCTCCATCCCTGTATTGGCTTTGTTCTTAGATAAGTTTCTACTATTCTATGAGTATAATATTCTTCATGAATGCTGTTGTTCTACTTAAGGATCTGCGTCTAAATTCCCAACCCTCTTCTTATTTCTTAAATGCCCCCCTCTCCATCCTCTTCATCATCTCTTTCCACTTTGAATTTTAGCTTTCTGCTTAAGATGGTTATATTCTTGTATTGTTCTCATAACAACTCATACACTACATCATATTTTGTTGTTTCACCTATTTTCCTATCAGCCTTTTTAATCATTTTTGGACATTTACTTTTCCTGTGGAATTCACAGTGCACGAACTGTGAAACCATACTGTAGGATACCTGGAATTCGATGTGTGTATTTATTTTCTTAACAAGACCCCGCAGTTATGCCATTTGCATGTTATCATATAAACTGAACACTGAATGTCACAAATAAGGCAACTTAACAAGTCTCACTTCTGTCTGTGTGAAAAGCAAAAAAAGACAATCATCCTGCAGAACCAGTTATTAAGGAGCAGGAGAAGTACAATCTGGTCAGTGTACACGACAACAGATCTATCAATACTGTGAAAGGAGATGGTGCGCCTTTGTACACGACAACAGATCTATCAATACTGTGAAAGGAGACGGTGCGCCTTTGTACACGACAACAGATCTATCAATACTGTGAAAGGAGACGGTGCGCCTTTGTACACGACAACAGATCTAGCAATACTGTGAAAGGAGACGGTGTGCCTTTGTACACGACAACAGATCTATCAATACTGTGAAAGGAGACGGTGCGCCTTTGTACACGACAACAAATCTATCAATACTGTGAAAGGAGACGGTGCGCCTTTGTACACGACAACAGATCTAGCAATACTGTGAAAGGAGACGGTGTGCCTTTGTACACGACAACAGATCTATCAATACTGTGAAAGGAGACGGTGCGCCTTTGTACACGACAACAAATCTATCAATACTGTGAAAGGAGACGGTGCGCCTTTGTACACGACAACAAATCTATCAATACTGTGAAAGGAGACGGTGCGCCTTTGTACACGACAACAAATCTATCAAGACTGTGAAAGGAGACGGTGTGCCTTTGTACACGACAACAGATCTATCAATACTGTGAAAGGAGACGGTGCGCCTTTGTACACGACAACAGATCTATCAATACTGTGAAAGGAGACGGTGCGCCTTTGTACACGACAACAGATCTATCAATACTGTGAAAGGAGACGGTGCGCCTTTGTACACGACAACAGATCTATCAATACTGTGAAAGGAGACAGTGCGCCTTTGTACACGACAACAAATCTATCAATACTGTGAAAGGAGACAGTGCGCCTTTGTACACGACAACAAATCTATCAATACTGTGAAAGGAGACAGTGCGCCTTTGTACACGACAACAGATCTATCAATACTGTGAAAGGAGACAGTGCGCCTTTGTACACGACAACAAATCTATCAATACTGTGAAAGGAGACGGTGTGCCTTTGTACATGACAACAAATCTATCAATACTGTGAAAGGAGACAGTGCGCCTTTGTACATGACAACAAATCTATCAATACTGTGAAAGGAGACAGTGCGCCTTTGTACACGACAACAGATCTATCAATACTGTGAAAGGAGACAGTGCGCCTTTGTACATGACAACAAATCTATCAATACTGTGAAAGGAGACGGTGTGCCTTTGTACACGACAACAAATCTATCAATACTGTGAAAGGAGACAGTGCACCTTTGTACACGACAACAAATCTATCAATACTGAAAAGGAGACGGTGTGCCTTTAACTCAAGGCACACATTCTTCCGTCTTATATTTCTTTAACACTTTGATCCTTCATGCCAAATCAGTGACAAGCCAAAACCAGAAAACATCTGTGTCCTCCTTCAGGTATAATTAAAATGGCCACAGTGTTCACTTAAATTTCCATCTGAAAAGGGACATGAGTATTTTGTCAGAAGGTTTGTGGATATTTTATTTTTATAAAGTTTGATTTAATAAACATTTTGTGAATTTGTGAACATTCTGTTTCCAGATTTCTCTTGTTCCTATATGGATGTATTCTTTCTCTGATGTGTGCATCTGTCTTGGAAGTGTTATTATCCAGATTAGTTTGGCTGACACGTATCCACTACTTACGTCCACATCACCATCTTTCATCATTATGGTGGGAAAATGAGAATAGCCTCCCAGATCTGGACAGCACTGACCTACTTGGTTAATAGGTATGGTTGAATTAAAAGTGGCAATTTAAACATGGCAACCACTGAAATGACTGCTTTCTCTTTTGTATCTAAAGCAGGTTCTAGTACAGTAAGGGAAACTACTCTGTTTCTATTCAGACTCCCCAAAACTATTTATTTTTATAATAATGCATTTTAGTCTTAGCAAAAGTGTCTGTAACAAAGTAGTTAAACATCATAAAGATTTGGGAAGACTAAGGTCACAGTTATAACAAGGCATGTGATCAAGTAACCAATGAGATACGTTTTAGCCTAGACTGGACTTCTCTCGTGTCCATTTCTTTATTATTTTTATCACAATTAACTAATTGGATGCAGTATTTTCTCTGTTCTCTGCTAAGCACATTCATTTCTGTAAAGAGTCACAAGAAGAGTTTGTAGAAAGACCAACTACACTATCTCTTTACTGAGAGATCACCGTATTATATCATATTATAAATCAAGTGTTGTAGTACACAGGCAGCATTACTTTGGAGGTAAGAAACTATGAACATGACTATGGAGGACTGAATGCTATACATGTGTATGTGTAACCACTTTAGCCATTTTGGTCAAAGTTGAAAGTTGTCAGGCCCCAGTGGCCTAATGGATAAGGCATTGACCTTCTAAGCCTGTAATTGTGGATTCAAGTCCCATCTGTGGCGACATAATCACAGTAGTAAGGGATTTGGGCACCCAGGTTGATAGAAACCTGACTTTTGACCACCATGTTGCCTCCATTGTATGGAAAGCTTTCTATATGGCTCACCTCATAAGTAAGGGCATCTCATCCAGGGGCAAGGAGGTCATAACATCCCTGTATTCTTCCCTTATAATGCCAATTACTGAGTACAACACCCCCTTTGGCATGTACCTCGCAAAGCACATGCAGCAGCTGGAGAGACCACATAGGCTCTTTACCAGGGCCTCAAACATCTACCCTACACAGATAGGGTAAAAGCCCTGTCCCTCTTCTCAGTTTCATACAGACTCCTCAGAGGAGGAGTCTGGCATACAAAGCAATCTCAGACCCCAGCTTGATGGGACTGCTGCATATCTGCAAGTGAAGCACCACTCAGGTACCCCATATTTGTGACCTCAACCTGGTCTGTGATATCACTAGGACTTGGTGGCAGGAGACATTTGTGTCCCAGAAACTCCCCCATCTGTGGAATAGACTCCCTCTCCATGTCAAGCAGAGTACCTCATTATCCCTTTTAAGCACAACCTGGATAACTGGATGGGAAACAGAAAATACACCCCTGGGATTCCATCTGTGTTCCTGCTGGACAGGACTTTGGGTGCTGACTTGCCTAAACATGGGCTAAACTCTTGGCTAGGCTTATAATGGCCTCAGGGCCAATAGTCAAGTAACTTCCTATGATCCTATGATCCTATGACTGACTTATGAGGAAAGCAGACTTTATTTTGACACTGTAATTTAGTAATTACCAAAAAACTAGAACTACTACTATGTAATACAATATTGGTTCATAGGTTCATAGATTGGTACTAGACTAACTGCTCTTGTGGGCCATTTTCAGCTTAGCCAGTTACCCCACGTGAGAATCAAACCCTGTACCTTATGTTTGTAAGGTAAACACCTTAACTATTATGCCAACTTCCTACCCAGTATATATTAGGAAAAATTGAAAATTATTCATCAGAATGAGTTCATTGTGGCAACTGGAAACAGGGGTGCCTCATGAAAATTCTTACTTCTGTTCATATGTCCTTGAAGAAGTAGTTATTTACTGTTTTACACTTTTTACAGCATCTGTGCTTTCCTTACTAGAGCTCCACTTATTTCTGGATACTGTTGTGATCTAAAGTTAGAAAGTTTTGGTTTATGCTCCAGAGGGTCTAGAGAGGAACAGAGTCCTTTCTGTGTTACTTCTTACTTAAAGAATCTTAGAGTCTGAGTATGCTCATTTCTGATTGCCAGAGGGTTATTTGAACTGTTTTAAATGTCCCCACCTGTGTAAGCTAGTCACATTTGTATATATTTGCATAGTCCATCTTGCAGCAGCAGCTTTCACTACCTTGTAGAGATACAGATAGAAAGAACCTTAACTTTTACACTAAAACATACCTCCAAATTTGTTTGAGTATAAGCCCACAATAATTAACATCTGGAGACTTGGATTCTTGGATTCACACTTTCCAACTGTCTGTGTAGAAAACCTGGTGGAAATGGGCATCCTGAGACAATGCAGCAACTGTCTTGTATTTACTGTAAACCATCTAATGCTGACACAATCTGATACATTCTGTGAGGGAGATGCATTTATACAATGTGATTACAGGCAAAGCTCTGCCACACAGCTACAGTTACCAAGCCACGTGTCATTAACACGCACCAACTTGCTCTCTCTACCATATGTAACAGACGAAAGACATGGACCAACATATACTGAGACTCTTAAAAGTGATCTACTTAAACACAAATACAACTACACTAATAAATATTCTCAGCAATCTCACAAACACTCAAACCAGGCAGCATCCATCACAAAACATGCATCCATAACTCAGTGTCTCATCTCAAAGCCCTTTGGCAAACCTTCACACAACTCAGTATCATAATCAGAGGAGATTCCATAGTGCAACACACTGATGCTTCATTCACAAGGCTGAGCAAGGATCATGGTCTACTGGGGGCCAAGCCTGACCACATCACGCATATACTCAAGTCCTTGGATCACAGTTACACATATTATACAGTCATAGTGTGCATGGGTGTAAATGACCTGAGAAATTACCAGAGATGTATCTCCTTGGACTCAATGAATAAAGACATGATGGATAACTCTGATCAATATATATATATATATATATATATATATATATATATATATATATATATATATATATAGTGCCTTTTTAGGCAAGGCTCAAATGACAAACCTACCTCCCTAGAAAACACAAGTGGAAAAAAACTAAGGGTAATGCTGCTCAATGCCAGAAGTCTAAACCTCAAGATGCATGGCCTCGAAGCCCTCCTCAGTATGGAGAACATCGATGTCTGTGCAATGACTGAAACCTGGTTCAAGGCTCCTGAGAGCACCCCAGCACTATCAGGTTTTACCTCATATCATACTTTCCGGCCCCAAAACTTGGACTGAACCACAAAAGGAGGGGGAGTATCCATTCTCATCAAAGATACCCACACCTCCAGGTTAGTGGCAATGCACGAAGCATCGGAGACCATCCAGGTGCAACTAACCATAGGCAAAACTGCCTTACAGTTTGTAGCATGCTACAGACCACCCTCTCAAACTCAGGAACCCCACACAGCCTTCCTGAAGACACTGGAGAGTATGAATGTCTCTCCAAATACCATCATTTTGGGAGACTTCAACTACCCAAACATAGACTGGGAACATTACTCAAGCCCCAACACCCTAGCCCAAAGGTTCCTAGAATTCATAAACTCAAATGCAATGGAACAACTAGTCACCATTCCCACAAGAGGAGACTATACTAGACCTGATCATCACAAACATGGGGACAAAATGCTCCAAACCGGAAGTATATCCCTCTTTGGTAAGATCAGACCATAAATTAATCTCACTGGAAATCCACATCCCGCCCCCCCCCCCTGCACAAAAGACCACAGTGAAGAACTTCTCAAAAGCCAACTTCACACTTCTTAAGACTGAAGTGGTATCCTTCAAGGCCCCTGGGCCAGTGGAAACCACAACCCACACTGCTGAATCCTTTGCAAATGCCTTCTATGGGCACCTTCAAAAATGCATGGATCATGCAATCCCAAATAAAACCAAGACCCATTCCCCCAAGGCAGGCGCCCGGTCTGGTGGACCCCAGCCATAAACAAACTTTACAACAGGAGGAGGAAGCTACTAAATGACAGAGCAAAATCCCTAAAAGGGAAGGCATCTCTGATCAGTACTAGCAAAAAACTACGATCTCTCATAAAATCATCCAAGGCCAACTTTGAGAGAAAAATCGCAAAAGACACAAAAGACAATCACAAGGCCTTCTTTAGCTATGTTAGAAACCTGGGTGGAAACTCCCAGATATGCTCAGAGTTAGTCCAAAATGACACAAAATACACTGAACCCACCGACATTGCCAACATTCTGGCAGACAGGTTCAGTGCAAATTTCTCCTCCCCCTCCCCCCCAAAAGGAGAAATAGCTATCCCAGCAGAGTGTAGCCTCCCTAACATCTCAGATGCCCAGGTGAGAGCCGCCCTCTCTAAAGCTAAAAACACAGCATCAATGGGACCAGATGGTGTCCCAGGCTGTGTGCTACATGAACTCCAAGAGGAACTAAACCCACACATAAGGCTGCTGTTTAATCTTAGCCTTACTACAGGATACATACCCAAAGAGTGGCATACGGCAACAGTGGTCCCACTTCACAAAGGCAGTGGTTCTACAGACCCTGGAAATTACCGCCCCATAAGCTTGACGAGCCTGGTCTACAAAGCTATGGAGAGGATCATTATGGAACTCATAAACAAATACATTGGGGACCTACAGACATTGGATCGTAATAAGAGAAAGAAAAAGCCACAAACCAGCGAAAAGGACCTAGGTTCCAAAGCGGTTACTCCAAAAAGTTTCTGCAGGTGTAGTTAACAAGTTTATAAAGTACTCTTGAGGCTCGACTTTATAAAAAAATCCTGTTTATTCGAACTAGTAAATCTCTTTAAGCGCTGTAGTACAATGCACTTTTCGTCGCTAAATCAAACGCAACTTCTTCAGAAGACAACAAGGCAGTGAACCTGTTCCTTGTATTTAAGCTCCTTTTAATTGAGCAATAATGTAATTAAACAATCAGCTCTTCATTAAGGCTAGAGCTTCAGTCTACACAAGGAACTTTGAGAAACTTCTTAAAAGTTTTAAAGAGTTACACAATCATATTAAAAATCTATATAAATACATTAAAACTTATATACACCTAATCAGAGGTGTTTTTTATGTTTTTTTATGTTGTAAATGTTATAATAACATTGTTCCACCTCTCATATTTCCTTAAAAATCTAAGCTTTTCTTTAAAAAGCATTCACTTCCTAACAATTTTAATAGTGTTAATAACAACTTAATAATATTAATGACATTAGTAGCAAAAGGTTACCTAGGTGGAATTACACCTTTGGAGTCGCTTTATAAATCGCTAGCCTATTCTAATAAAGCTCTAAGAACACACTTTAAATAAAAGCTTACTTACTTAATTCTATTTTATAAGTAAGTTTCCTGTTGGAAACTTAAGACAATTATATATATATCCCTACAACCAAGACTTGTCTTTCTTAAGTTAAATGTATACTTTAAAGGCCCTACCTTGGGTGCATCCTATCATCTTTCCATATTTTTCAACCTCAAAATGCATTTGATTGATGACATTTCATTGATTCCTGGGAACTGGTTCGCATTTGTTCTTAACTGCCAGACCAGTTCTTTCCTTTCTAGTTTTAAAGGCTCATATTTATTTCTAGGGTCCTCTATTAACTGGTCAATCGCTTTAAATTTAAAGCTATGGCCTTCATTTTCTAAGCAGTGCCTAGCCAAAGCATTTTCTAGTTTCTGTCTACTGATACAGTAATTATGCTCGTATATTCTTTCCTGCAGTCTTCTATCTATTTTACCTATGTAGAAGGCCGCACACTTCACACATTTTGCTTTGTAAACAATTTGTTTACTACCACAATTGAATTTGTTTTTGATCTTATAGATTGTATTCCTAATTGTGAAGGTGTGGCCTTCTTCTACAAATTTACACATATTACACATACCACACTTAGTCATGCCGACGTTTGTGGCTTTTCTAGTGTTCTTGGTTTGCAAAATTTCTTTCAGATTTGTACCTCTTTTATAAATTATTTTTGGTTTTTCTGGCACTAAATCTTTAAGGTAATTATCTTTGGATAAAAGTTCCCAGTTTTTCAAGATTATATTTCTAATGTCTTGGGAATCCAAATTAAAGATTGTTATGAGACTGCAGGTAAAGTTAAATTTAACTTTGTCAGTAGTTTGAGACATACTAGCTCCACTTAGTGATTGATTGGTACCTAAAAGTGGCTTGTAGTAGCCTCCTTGCCTTTTAGTCTTAACTTCTATTATAATCTCTTGAACAAACTCATATGGGTATCCTCTCTGGAGGAAGAACTTTCCTAACAAATTACATTGTTCTAGGAAGTCACTAGCACTTGTTGTCATCCTCGCAGCCCTCACCAGTTGGCCCTTTATGATAGATTTTTTCTGATAGAGGGGGTGGCAACTTGTGAAGTGTAAAAACATATTTGAATATGTCTCCTTCCTATAGATTCTTGACTTATATTTACTGTTGATGTAATCTTTCCTTAAGTCTACGTCTAAGTATTCTATAGAATCTTTACTACATTTGTCAGTGAACTTAAGGAATTCTGTACTTGTATTAAATGTTGCTACCAACTTTTCAATTTCTACCTGAGTACCTTCAAAAATCAAGAAGATATTGTCAAGAAATCTTGTGTAAAATAAAATCTGGTTCTTAATAGATTCATTTTCTAGTATAGTCTTCGTCTTCCAGGAGGCCATCATTAGGTTTGCTAGGCTGGCTCCGCAAGGGGACCCCATCGCTACGCCTATTTTTTGATGGAATATCTCTTGGTTGAATAGAATGTAGTTGTAAGAAAGTACTACATCCAATAACTCACTCACTAACTGAATTTCACTAGTAGGAGCTCCTCGTTCCCTCATTAGTTGTGCTACCCATTCAATCCCTAATTCATGGGGAATACAGGAGTAAAGATCTTTAACGTCTAGTGTTACGAAAAAACTCTCAGATATAAAAGGCAAGTCATTTATTGAACAAAGGAAAGACCATGAATACCTTGAAATCTGCTTTTCACTTTTAATATATTTTTGCAGAATTTTGTCTGCCACTTTAGAGCAGGTGTACGTTATACTACTCCTCCCATCCACAAGGGGCCTCATTGGTGGATTTTGCAAATCTTTGTGAACTTTTGGTATACCGAAAAGGACAGGTGTCCTAATTTTCAGTTGGTGTAAGTAATCGTACATGTCTTTCTCTATCCTTCTTTCTATATATAGCTCTTCAAAAAAGCTTTTCACTTTCTGATGTGCTGAATTCATTTCACTTAAAGATGCCTTTGAGTAAGTATTGGTGTCAAGTATCTTTGCCATTTTGTCATTATAATCACTACTAAACATTATGGCTAACCCACCCCCCTTGTCGGGTTTCATTATCCTAATGGGTGCCTGTCTCAAAAGTGCCAAAATATCTTTCTCTTCTTTAGTAATGTTATTTTTATAACCCTCATTTAATTTTTTAAATCAATTTCTGTTATTTTCTCAAAGAGGGCTAAAGATGGATGGAGGGGGGGGGGGTTATACACACTAGAAATTAAATAGCCTGTTTTGTTATTGAATTCACTACCAAGTAGTGTTAACAGGTTCAATTTCCTAATAAACAGTTTTACATCAATCAGCATTTCTGCTAGGTTGAACCTGTTTGTTGGAACAAAAGTATAACCTTTACTAAGTAATTCAATAGTTTGGTCACAAATTGACAAGTTAGTGTAATTGTAGATTTTAAAGTCATTAGAAGAGTTAGATACTGCAGTACAAGTGGGGAAATCCTCCGCCGAGGGTGAGCCTAAGGTCGTGTTAGTTAACGTTTCCTCCTCCTGTTCCCATTCGGCCTCCTGTTCTGTGAGGGACGCCTCGAGGCTTGCCCCTGAAAATTTCTCCCTCTGTTGTTATTATTGAATGATCCATTAGTATCATCACCTTCAGTCCGAAGGTTATTTTGATTTAATCGAGTTTGTTGTTGTAGTATTCTTTCACTTCTCCTAATGTCTCCACTAGAGTCAGTAATTAGTTCCTCATCGAACTCATCCCCCATTTCCAGCCTTTGATTGGCAACTCCACCTCCTTTATCAGAAGTGTCCATTGTATTTGTAGGTATATGGCTTTTCCCAGTTATTGATCTTTCAGACAGTGGGGGGTGGGGGTACGCTTTACCCTCACTGTAATCACTGAGGTCACGTTTAATTTTTTTAATTTTAGTGGCATTCATTTTGCTAAGATGATCATCTATACTCAAAAAGCATCTATCGTAATCATATTGATATCTTTTAAAATTGATATCAGATTTTATTGAATCATTAAGTTCTACTATTTCTGCTAACAGACCATCAATTGATTCCTGATAGTGCACACAAAATAAATTAAGCAGTTCCATCCCATGCTTGTCAAAGAGTTTGACTAAAGCCTCGTAGAAAGAAGAACCTTCTATCAAACCAGCAGGAAATTGCCAGTGCCTCATTCCCTTAGGTACTATCTTTAATTTAATGCATTCTCGAAAATAAGCGACTTCCAGTTGCAATTTACGGACCCTAAACAGTTTGTCTTATATATGTAGGGATATATATATAATTGTCTTAAGTTTCCAACAGGAAACTTACTTATAAAATAGAATTAAGTAAGTAAGCTTTTATTTAAAGTGTGTTCGTAGAGCTTTATTAGAATAGGCTAGCGATTTATAAAGCGACTCCAAAGGTGTAATTCCACCTAGGTAACCTTTTGCTATTAATGTCATTGATATTATTAAGTTGTTATTAACACTATTAAAATTGTTAGGAAGCGAATGCTTTTTAAAGAAAAGCTTAGATTTTTAAGGAAATATGAGAGGTGGGACAATGTTATTATAACATTTACAACATAAAAAACACCTCTGATTAGGTGTATATAAGTTTTAATGTATTTATATAGATTTTTAATATGATTGTGTAACTCTTTAAAACTCTTTAAAACTTTTAAGAAGTTTCTCAAAGTTCCTTGTGCAGACTGAAGCTCTAGCCTTAATGAAGAGCTGATTGTTTAATTACATTATTGCTCAATTAAAAGGAGCTTAAATACAAGGAACAGGTTCACTGCCTTGTTGTCTTCTGAAGAAGTTGCGTTTGATTTAGCGACGAAAAGTGTATTGTACTACAGCGCTTAAAGAGATTTACTAGTTCGAATAAACAGGATTTTTTTATAAAGTCGAGCCTCAAGAGTACTTTATAAACTTGTTAACTACACCTGCAGAAACTTTTTGGAGTAACCGCTTTGGAAACTAGACATTGGATCCTACCCAATTTGGCTTTTTCAAGGGCAGATCCTGCCTTTTGAACTTGGTCGACTTTTTTGAAACAGTCAATAAGGCCATTGATGAGGGTAAGGCAGCTCACACAGCCTACCTTGACCTTGCAAAAGCCTTTGACACAATACCCCACTCGGGCATCATAGACAAACTCACCAGCTTAAATGTAAACCCATATGTCACAAGATGGGTTGCAAACTGGCTGAAGGACAGAACCCACAGGGTCAGAGTTGCTGGAGCTATGTCAGACTCTAAACCAGTCACAAGCGGTGTCCCACAGGGCTCAGTCCTGGGACCCCTCTTGTTCGGCATTTATTTTTCCAAGGTTCAGGCAAACAGGAGGATTGTGGCTGACAAAGTTCGCAGATGACTGCAAACTGGGCGCCATAATTGATACTCTAGCGGACACAAACATCCTTCAGAGAGGCTTCATAGAAACGGATAATTGGTGCCAGCTGAACGCCAAAA
This sequence comes from Protopterus annectens, assembly GCF_019279795.1. Classification (NCBI taxonomy): domain Eukaryota; kingdom Metazoa; phylum Chordata; order Ceratodontiformes; family Protopteridae; genus Protopterus; species Protopterus annectens. The sequence goes on along the minus strand of NC_056726.1, from coordinate 1,514,488,352 downwards.
AATGTATAGTCATACCCTTTGGGAAAAACAAGGTACCGACAAATTACCACATAGGTGGTAATCCATTAAGTATGGAAGAGGTAATCAGGGACCTAGGGACCCAGGTTACAGTAACCTCTCATTTGACACTCACATTGCCAAAGTGGTTAGGAAGACCTTGTATATTGCCCACCTTATCATGAAGGGTTTCACATCTAGATCAAGAGAGGTCATTGTGCCCTGTACTCTTCTCTTATCAGGCCAGTGATTGAGTACAATGCCCCATTTGGGATGTATCTCACCCGACACCTGCAGCAGTTGGAAAGACCCCAAAAGTTCCTCACCAAGAGGATAAAGGGTCTTAAACATATGTCATATGCTGCCCGACTGAAAAAACTCTATTCAGTCGCATACCGCCTACTCAGAGGTGATCTGTGCCTGACGTACAAGGCCATGTCCAATCCAGAATTAATGGACATGCTCCACCTCAGAAAACCCAAATCCATCAGAGCCACGAGAACAAGAGACGTAAACCTCAACACAGAAATAAATAGGACGTGCTGGAGGGACAGATTCATAACCCAGAGGCTCCCTTCACTTTGGAACAGAATCCCAGTCCATGTTAGGCAGAGTCCCTCACTGACTCTATTCAAGAGAAATCTTGACGAGTAGATGGGAGATCGTAGGTTTACCCCGGGGGTCATCTCTGTGTCACTACTAGACAGAGGCACAGTAAACTAAACCCTAAAAGGGCATAGTATTCTCATCCTAAGGGGTGGTGAAAGCCACACACACTCTGGCTAGGCTTATAAATGCCCTAGGGCAGATAGCCTAGTACGAACCTATGAACCTATATATATATATATATATATATATATATATATATATATATATATATATATATATATGGGTCTACTACACTAAACCGACAGTGCACAACACCGACAACCACAACACCAACACCACAAGAACGAAACCGCAAAAACACGAAAGTTCACATGCCCGACAAACCGCAATCCCGACAGTTAAAACATAAAGTTTGCTGTTCCACACAAAACACACACAACACAAGCACACCAACAACCTAAAAACCTACACTACACCTTACACACAACTATCTATACACTAACCTTAACCCAAACCCTAATCCTAAGGTCTGTCACTATTGCACACTTTCCTTACCCGCACCCTAACCCCAACTCAATTAATCCGCCCCTAACCCTCAAGTCCCTCACTATCGCACACTTACCTTACCCGCTATCGCACACTTACCTTACATGCAACCTAACCCTAAATCCCTCACTATCGCACACACACCTTACCCGCACCCTAACTATAAATCCCTCACTATCGCACACTTACCTTACCCACACCCTAACCCTAAGTCCTTCACTATCACACACTCACCTTACCTGCACTCTAACCCTAGATCCCTCACTGTTGCACACTTACCGAATCACGCTCACACGTTTCCCATGTCAGTGTTTTCGCTGTCGGGATTACAAGTCATCAGTTATCTGCTGGTCTACTGTAGGGAACCTATATATATCTATAGATATATATATATATATATATTTATATTTATATATATATATATATATATATAAATATATATATATATATATATATATATATATATATATATATATATATATATATGGGTCTACCTGACATGGTCGACAGTTCATTTGATCGACAGTTCATTTGGTCGACAGTTCATTTGGTCGACAAGAAGATTTGCCCCCTCCCCCAATGTTGTGTGACCCTGGAGTTGATATATATAGTTAGAGGGGGTGTGGGGGGGCACAGCCCCCCACATTGGGGGGTGTGGGGGGCGAAGCCCCACTCTTAAAATGCTTGTCGATCAAATGAACTGTCGACCATGTGAAGTAGACCCATATATATATATATATATATATATATATATATATATATATATATATATATATATACATATATCAGCCTGTGAGTAGATGGTAAACAGTCTTTAATAATTTGCCTGGGATGGCCTGCATCTATACCCCAAAGGGATTTGTATTTGGCAAAAACCTTATCCATCCCCCATAGTGCCATTTTTAGGCAAAGTCAGTCTTCCAAACTTTCCAACATACCAAGACATAGTCTGGATAACATTAACGAATTGCTGCTCACCACTAGGAGACATTACAAAAAACTTTGTTCCCTATGGGAACTCCTTACCCTAGAATGCAGTGATATATGCATCTTCATCAAGACCTGGTTCAAGACTACTGATAGCCTCCCCCCCCCCATCAGTGCAAGGCTTCAAAGCCTGCGACATGATCTGGCCACCTGCACTTGATGAAGGCACTAAAGGCAGTGGGGTCTCTACATTCATAAAACAACATTTTATCAGTATACAGGATAATATCTTGGATCTCCTCCATGTCCGATTTACCATTAACAAAATTCCACATCACATCTGAGCTAACTATAGGACTCCCTCTCTGTCCCCTCTTGGCCTGTATCTCCTACCTGATGAATACAGAATCCCTCCATTTTAACCCAAAAAACATATTCTTAGAGGCTTTCTGCTACCCTTTCATCAACTTGGAGACATATACATCCCTCAACATGTATGCCTGGATATTTCCAGACTTCATAAATACTCACTTGCTGGAACACTTAGTCCACACCCCAACCAGGGAAGACAACATCCTGGACTTTGTTCTCACCAATATGGCACAGGTCTGTTACCTACCAGTTGCAAACTCCTCACTAATCAAACTGGACCACAAGACCGAAGCCAGAAGCATTCTCCAACAACTCAGTATTCAGAGGTTATGCTAAAGCTAATTTACTAAAACTGAGTGATGCCCTGGCTAAATCCAACATTCCCTTCCACCCCAATGACCCCTCTTTAAATCTGGAATACTTCACCAGCAAATTCTATACATATGCGATTATTTGCACATATGCATCAGTGCACTTCTAAAGTAAATACTACACCAAATTCAAAAAAAAACCCTTATGGTAGAAGCCCAATGTAAACATGTTCTTCAATAAAAGGAAATAAAAAGCTCCTTTTATGTAAAAAGAGATATAATGCTCTAAATGCTAAAAACACTCTTGCTAAACTTAACATGGAACTCCGGCCCCTGATCAATTCAACAAAATCCAGACACAAGGTAAAAATAACTACCCAGGCAAAAGGCAATCATAAAGATTTGTTGAACAATGCTAGAAACCTCAGACATAGTGTTAAAGACTGCATAGATTTAACAGTAAACAATATCACATATTCTGTTACAGAGGACATAAGCAGTTTATCAGAGGATAAAATTATCTCCAACTTCACTCCCTCCTTCTCCCCCACAGTTCCAAAACACATGCTGTCATCCAAACTCCCCTCAAGTCTCCTAGGAACAAATCCTCGAAGCACTATCCAAAGCCAAGAACACTGCTTCTGTGGGGATGAACAGCATTCTGGGCTACGTCCTGGTCATAAATAGGACCTCTCAAATCCTCTACAGAATGTATTCATAGTTTAATATCAACCACCAAATGCTGTTTGTGCCAGATGAGTGGAGAATTGCAACAATCATCCCCCTGCAAAATGATGGGGTATTTATTGACCTAGGCAATTAAAGACCAATAAGCCTGACTAGCCCCACCTGTAAGGCTATAGAAAGAATCCCATAGAATTAAAAAATAAGGGCACAGGCAACCTACTTACAAACTCTTCACCAAAACCAGTCTGGTTTTGTTAAGGGCAGATGCTTTCTACTTAATCTGGTTGAGATTTTCAAAAGGCTACAGAATCAATGGATGAGGACAAATTGTTACACATTGTACATGAATACTTCACAAAAGTGTTCAGCTCTGTATATGAATACTTCACAAAAGTGTTCAGCTCCATCCTACGCTCAGATATAATTGATAAAATCATCCAGCTAAATGTAAATCCTTATGTAACTCATTGGATAGAAAACTGGTTCACAAATGGAACCTAAGAACTTAGGGTGTGGGGCTCAAAATCTTTCAAAATACCTGTCAGTAGTGGTGCATCTTTGTGTTTATCATCAGGATACTCAACTTTGGGATTTACTTCTCTGAGGTCAAAGCTAATGTTAAGAGCTTATAACTAACCAAGTTTGAAAATGACTGCAAACTTGGTGCCATCATAAGGTCTTCAGAAGACAAAAAGATTATTCAGGAAGGTGTTTCCCAAACAAAGAGTCAGTTGCAAATCCATGTCTTAATACTAAATGTCAAAAAATGTGAAATAGTATCCATCAGTAAGCATGACATTCCTGCAACTATGACATCAACATCTCTGAAAATGGATCCAGTAATCAGGGACCTGAGAACCCCATGTGGAAAATAAGCTGTCCTTCGGTCATCATATATCAACTATTGTAAGAAATTCCTTTTTCATTGTGCAGCTTATAAATAAAGGTATGGCTTCCGTGACCAGGAATATGATTATTCCACTGTATTCTCACTTATTAGGCAGATCATTGAGTTTAATGCCTCCTTCCATAGGTGTCTGTCCAAATACTTGGCCGCAATGCTTTCTCACCAGGAAAATAAAAGCATGATAAACCACAAGGTTACCGAGCACTCAAGTAAATCCAGATACAAAGTACCAAATCAGTCCAAAAATAACAGGACAGTGTCTGGAACACACGGCAGACAAACAAACAACAAAAACAGTAAGTCTACTGTTATTTATTAAAGGAATAAGTGCTTTCACGGTACAATCCCAACACTGCTTCATCAGATAAATAAGAGAGTAAAAGCAAGCCCTGTCTATCTTATCATACAGACTACTGAGGGATGATCCATCCTTCCCTCGCTTACATAGCCTTGATCCTCTCAGACCTACTGCATATCCACAAATCCAATAGTGGCAGAAACTCCCACTCAAAAGATCATAATCTCCTCTGTAACTTAAACAGAACATACTGGACGGATAGATATACTTCACAAAGGATACCAGCTTCCTGGAATCAACGCCATCTCCACATAAAGCAGGAACATCTCTTACTCTATGCAAGCTAGAGCTGGACAAACATACGGGAAACCACAATTCCACCCTTACGGACAGGGGTGACGTAAACAACTGCCCAGCTCTCCATATTCATATTTAAATACAAAGGGCTCTGGGTTAATTGTACTTATAATATTAAGCCAAATAAACCTCTTGTAAATACAGAGATGGGCTTCATGAGATACTCAAAGACCAGAAGCCCAGTGGCTAAGCATTTTGTTAATCTGTTGTATCTGTCTAGGCGGCTATTACAAGGGTTACAAAGCTGTCACAAAGTCTTACCAGCTGCCTACAGATTTTTATTCCGGAAATGTAATACTTTTCCATGCCATCTTCTAAATGGCTACCTAACCTGACAGTCACATGGACAAGAGATGCTAATGGCTACAAGCCTGCTGTGGGGAGGGTGATCTCGATTCAAATTTTTAAGAGAAGCCATTTACAGAGAAGGTCTGTCTGGCATCCTTTGTATTATTTGAGGTGAATTGCAATTATTTTGCCAGAATTTCTTCTCAGTACAATTTTTTTATGAAAATTACTTTTTACTGCTATATAACTGGACAAGGCATGACTGAGTAATTAGTGAAGTACAGAGATTTGTTCATAGGTAAATACTAGGCTAGCTGCCCTTCTGGGAAATTTTAATTTATTTTATTTATTTACCCTTTTGTATTTTTCCTTCAGCGCAGAAGGCTGTGGGGTCTATTTTCACATCAGTAAGATCAATAGCTGACATCACAGTGCAGCATAGGTGGGGGGGGTGGCTCTTCTGAGTGTATTATCCATCAGATAAGATATTAAACTGACATCCCATCTGCTTGAGTTGTTGATAGCTCAGGTGGATGTAAAAGATCCAATGACACCCACTGAAAACAGTAGGGGTTCTTTATAGAACATCATATCATATTTACAATATTTACATATTATACATTATTTACAAATATTTACATCTTTCATTTATTTATTGTTTATTTATTTATTTATTTATTTGTTGACATTTGGTAACTAGGAAAGTCTGACTGGGTTAGAAACCCATTTCAATGGAGGCCCTGGGAGAAAAGCTCTAGATAAAACATATAACATCAAGTTATAAGCAACATGGCATAGATACATGGAGGTACATGGCATGGAAAATACTAGGTAACGTGCATATTGTTGACAACTATACTCTACAGTCTAGTTAACATTTTGAACACATTCTATTCTTTTTATTGACATTCTTTATCTCCCCGCTGTTTTTTCACAACCAAAATCATACTTTCTTCAATATTTCTGACAATGTGCAATTTCGTTAACTTTTATCTCATTTAATCTTTCGTTCCATATAGTGCATATTGTATAAAATATCTTTTATCTGTCTCCTCTGTGTCTTTTTTTCCTTTATTGTCACAAGAACCAGATTCTATTTATATATCCTTCATTCTTTTAATACCGTCCACAACCTTATTTTCACACAATTTTCCCATAATTTCTTCATCCTTTTACATCTAAAAAAATGTTCTGCAGTTTCAACTCTACCACAATAATTACATACTGTCTCTTCTGTATTTTTATGGGATATAAGCTTTTACTGGCAACCTTTTTACTGCTAATCTCCACAAAACATCTCTACATTCTAAACATGTTTAAAGCACTCTCGTCTCACGTTTATGGCTTTTATTGTTTCATTTTCTAATTCATTCCATGGATATACACAATAAAACATATTCATTGCATTTATATAGAATTTTCTTTCTCTTCTTTTCTATATTTTGTATAATACCGTTTTCTTGACACTGCTTTACTTCCTCATTTAAATATCTTTTCCATCTTTTCAATGTAGTCACCCTTGGGCATAGTTTCTTGTATTTCTCTTTCGTTATTAAAGATATATTACTTTCTTTTAACGATGTCAGCACTTTATATAAAGTCAATGAAGCTGTGTGGACAACAGGATTCATGAAGCCCAGTCGTTGTTCCTCTTCCTTTACGTATAACAAACACCCCTCTTTTCACTGGGATTCATCTGGATCCCCATATAAATGAGAACACAATTGACATTAATTCATTTTCATCCTTTGCAGCACCATAAACACACTAGCTAAATATGCAATTTTTTCTAATAAGAAAGATTTAATTAAGTATATTTTCTTCCAATATATCAACTTAGACGTCTTTGAAAAACAAACATATACTGCTTACGTTTTGTATCATATTATACCATTGTTGTAGTCTATGGAGGTGAGCGCCACGTTCCACACCGTAGATAGTTCCTGTCACTGTTAGACTGAACACATCCTATACCATTGTTGTAGTCTATGGAGGTGAGCGCCACGTTCCACACCGTAGATAGTTCCTGTCACTGTTAGCCTGAACACATCCTATACCATTGTTGTAGTCTATGGAGGTGAGCGCCACTTTCCACACCGTAGATAGTTCCTGTCACTGTTAGACTGAACACATCCTATACTATTGTTGTAGTCTATGGAGGTGAGCGCCACGTTCGACACCGTAGATAGTTCCTGTCACTGTTAGACTGAAAACATCCTATACCATTGTTGTAGTCTATGGAGGTGAGCGCCACGTTCGACACCGTAGATAGTTCCTGTCACTGTTAGACTGAACACATCCTATACCATTGTTGTAGTCTATGGAGGTGAGCGCCACGTTCGACACCGTAGATAGTTCCTGTCACTGTTAGACTGAACACATCCTATACCACTGTTGTAGTCTATGGAGGTGAGCGCCATGTTCCACACCGTAGATAGTTCCTGTCACTGTTAGTCTGAACACATCCTATACCATTGTTGTAGTCTATGGAGGTGAGCGCCACGTTCAACACCGTAGATAGTTCCTGTCACTGTTAGACTGAACACATCCTATACCATTGTTGTAGTCTATGGAGGTGAGCGCCACATTTGACACCGTAGATAGTTCCTGTCACTGTTAGACTGAACACATCCTATACCATTGTTGTAGTCTATGGAGGTGAGCGCCACGTTCGACACCGTAGATAGTTCCTGTCACTGTTAGACTGAACACATCTTATACCATTGTTGTAGTCTATGGAGGTGAGCGCCACGTTCGACACCGTAGATAGTTCCTGTCACTGTTAGACTGAACACATCCTATACCATTGTTGTAGTCTATGGAGGTGAGCGCCACGTTCGACACCGTAGATAGTTCCTGTCACTGTTAGTCTGAACACATCCTATACCATTGTTGTAGTCTATGGAGGTGAGCGCCACGTTCGACACCGTAGATAGTTCCTGTCACTGTTAGCCTGAACACATCCTATACCATTGTTGTAGTCTATGGAGGTGAGCGCCACGTTCGACACCGTAGATAGTTCCTGTCACTGTTAGCCTGAACACATCCTATACCATTGTTGTAGTCTATGGAGGTGAGCGCCACGTTCGACACCGTAGATAGTTCCTGTCACTGTTAGACTGAACACATCCTATACCATTGTTGTAGTCTATGGAGGTGAGCGCCACGTTCGACACCGTAGATAGTTCCTGTCACTGTTAGACTGAACACATCCTATACCATTGCTGTAGTCTATGGAGGTGAGCGCCACGTTCCACACCGTAGATAGTTCCTGTCACTGTTAGTCTGAACACATCCTATACCATTGTTGTAGTCTATGGAGGTGAGCGCCACGTTCCACACCGTAGATAGTTCCTGTCACTGTTAGCCTGAACACATCCTATACCATTGTTGTAGTCTATGGAGGTGAGCGCCACGTTCCACACTGTAGATAGTTCCTGTCACTGTTAGACTGAACACATCCTATACCATTGTTGTAGTCTATGGAGGTGAGCGCCACGTTCCACACCGTAGATAGTTCCTGTCACTGTTAGCCTGAACACATCCTATACCATTGTTGTAGTCTATGGAGGTGAGCCACGTCACACCGTAGATAGTTCCTGTCACTGTTAGACTGAACACATCCTATACCATTGTTGTAGTCTATGGAGGTGAGCACCACATTCCACACCGTAGATAGTTCCTGTCACTGTTAGCCTGAACACATCCTATACCATTGTTGTAGTCTATGGAGGTGAGCCACGTTCCACACCGTAGATAGTTCCTGTCACTGTTAGACTGAACACATCCTATACCATTGTTGTAGTCTATGGAGGTGAGTGCCATGTTCCACACCGTAGATAGTTCCTGTCACTGTTAGCCTGAACACATCCTATACCATTGTTGTAGTCTATGGAGGTGAGTGCCACGTTCGACACCGTAGATAGTTCCTGTCACTGTTAGCCTGAACACATCCTATACCATTGTTGTAGTCTATGGAGGTGAGTGCCACGTTCGACACCGTAGATAGTTCCTGTCACTGTTAGACTGAACACATCCTATACCATTGTTGTAGTCTATGGAGGTGAGTGCCACGTTCAACACCGTAGATAGTTCCTGTCACTGTTAGACTGAACACATCCTATACCATTGTTGTAGTCTATGGAGGTGAGCGCCACGTTCCACACCGTAGATAGTTCCTGTCACTGTTAGACTGAACACATCCTATACCATTGTTGTAGTCTATGGAGGTGAGCGCCACGTTCCACACCGTAGATAGTTCCTGTCACTGTTAGCCTGAACACATCCTATACCATTGTTGTAGTCTATGGAGGTGAGCGCCACGTTCGACACCGTAGATAGTTCCTGTCACTGTTAGACTGAACACATCCTATACCATTGTTGTAGTCTATGGAGGTGAGCACCACATTCCACACCGTAGATAGTTCCTGTCACTGTTAGCCTGAACACATCCTATACCATTGTTGTAGTCTATGGAGGTGAGCGCCACGTTCCACACCGTAGATAGTTCCTGTCACTGTTAGACTGAACACATCCTATACCATTGTTGTAGTCTATGGAGGTGAGTGCCATGTTCCACACCGTAGATAGTTCCTGTCACTGTTAGCCTGAACACATCCTATACCATTGTTGTAGTCTATGGAGGTGAGTGCCACGTTCGACACCGTAGATAGTTCCTGTCACTGTTAGCCTGAACACATCCTATACCATTGTTGTAGTCTATGGAGGTGAGTGCCACGTTCGACACCGTAGATAGTTCCTGTCACTGTTAGACTGAACACATCCTATACCATTGTTGTAGTCTATGGAGGTGAGTGCCACGTTCGACACCGTAGATAGTTCCTGTCACTGTTAGACTGAACACATCCTATACCATTGTTGTAGTCTATGGAGGTGAGCGCCACGTTCCACACCGTAGACAGTTCCTGTCACTGTTAGTCTGAACAGATCCTATACCATTGTTGTAGTCTATGGAGGTGAGCGCCACATTCCACACCGTAGATAGTTCCTGTCACTGTTAGCCTGAACACATCCTATACCATTGTTGTAGTCTATGGAGGTGAGCGCCACGTCCACACAGTAGATAGTTCCTGTCACTGTTAGCCTGAACACATCCTATACCATTGTTGTAGTCTATGGAGGTGAGCGCCACGTTCCACACCATAGATAGTTCCTGTCACTGTTAGTCTGAACACATCCTATACCATTGTTGTAGTCTATGGAGGTGAGCGCCACGTTCAACACCGTGGATAGTTCCTGTCACTGTTAGTCTGAACACATCCTATACCATTGTTGTAGTCTATGGAGGTGAGCGCCACGTTCCACACCGTAGATAGTTCCTGTCACTGTTAGACTGAACACATCCTATACCATTGTTGTAGTCTATGGAGGTGAGCGCCACGTTCCACACCGTAGATAGTTCCTGTCACTGTTAGCCTGAACACATCCTATACCATTGTTGTAGTCTATGGAGGTGAGCGCCACTTTCCACACCGTAGATAGTTCCTGTCACTGTTAGCCTGAACACATCCTATACCATTGTTGTAGTCTATGGAGGTGAGCGCCACGTTCCACACCATAGATAGTTCCTGTCACTGTTAGCCTGAACACATCCTATACCATTGTTGTAGTCTATGGAGGTGAGCGCCACGTTCGACACCGTAGATAGTTCCTGTCACTGTTAGCCTGAACACATCCTATACCATTGTTGTAGTCTACGGAGGTGAGCGCCACGTTCGACACCGTAGATAGTTCCTGTCACTGTTAGCCTGAACACATCCTATACCATTGTTGTAGTCTATGGAGGTGAGTGCCACGTTCGACACCGTAGATAGTTCCTGTCACTGTTAGACTGAACACATCCTATACCATTGTTGTAGTCTATGGAGGTGAGCCACGCTCGCCACCGTAGATAGTTCCTGTCACTGTTAGACTGAACACATCCTATACCATTGCTGTAGTCTATGGAGGTGAGCGCCACGTTCCACACCGTAGATAGTTCCTGTCACTGTTAGACTGAGCACATCCTATACCATTGCTGTAGTCTATGGAGGTGAGCGCCACGTTCCACACCGTAGATAGTTCCTGTCACTGTTAGTCTGAACACATCCTATACCATTGTTGTAGTCTATGGAGGTGAGCCACGCTCGACACCGTAGATAGTTCCTGTCACTGTTAGTCTGAACACATCCTATACCATTGTTGTAGTCTATGGAGGTGAGCGCCACGTTCGACACCGTAGATAGTTCCTGTCACTGTTAGACTGAACACATCCTATACCATTGTTGTAGTCTATGGAGGTGAGCACCACATTCCACACCGTAGATAGTTCCTGTCACTGTTAGCCTGAACACATCCTATACCATTGTTGTAGTCTATGGAGGTGAGCCACGTTCCACACCGTAGATAGTTCCTGTCACTGTTAGACTGAACACATCCTATACCATTGTTGTAGTCTATGGAGGTGAGTGCCATGTTCCACACCGTAGATAGTTCCTGTCACTGTTATCCTGAACACATCCTATACCATTGTTGTAGTCTATGGAGGTGAGTGCCACGTTCGACACCGTAGATAGTTCCTGTCACTGTTAGCCTGAACACATCCTATACCATTGTTGTAGTCTATGGAGGTGAGTGCCACGTTCGACACCGTAGATAGTTCCTGTCACTGTTAGACTGAACACATCCTATACCATTGTTGTAGTCTATGGAGGTGAGTGCCACATTCGACACCGTAGATAGTTCCTGTCACTGTTAGACTGAACACATCCTATACCATTGTTGTAGTCTATGGAGGTGAGCGCCACGTTCCACACCGTAGATAGTTCCTGTCACTGTTAGTCTGAACAGATCCTATACCATTGTTGTAGTCTATGGAGGTGAGCGCCACGTTCCACACCGTAGATAGTTCCTGTCACTGTTAGCCTGAACACATCCTATACCATTGTTGTAGTCTATGGAGGTGAGCGCCACGTTCCACACCGTAGATAGTTCCTGTCACTGTTAGCCTGAACACATCCTATACAATTGTTGTAGTCTATGGAGGTGAGCGCCACGTTCCACACCGTAGATAGTTCCTGTCACTGTTAGTCTGAACACATCCTATACCATTGTTGTAGTCTATGGAGGTGAGCGCCACGTTCGACACCGTGGATAGTTCCTGTCACTGTTAGTCTGAACACATCCTATACCACTGTTGTAGTCTATGGAGGTGAGCGCCACGTTCCACACCGTAGATAGTTCCTGTCACTGTTAGACTGAACACATCCTATACCATTGTTGTAGTCTATGGAGGTGAGCGCCACGTTCCACACCGTAGATAGTTCCTGTCACTGTTAGCCTGAACACATCCTATACCATTGTTGTAGTCTATGGAGGTGAGGCCCACTTTCCACACCGTAGATAGTTCCTGTCACTGTTAGCCTGAACACATCCTATACCATTGTTGTAGTCTATGGAGGTGAGCGCCACGTTCCACACCATAGATAGTTCCTGTCACTGTTAGCCTGAACACATCCTATACCATTGTTGTAGTCTATGGAGGTGAGCGCCACGTTCCACACCGTAGATAGTTCCTGTCACTGTTAGCCTGAACACATCCTATACCATTGTTGTAGTCTATGGAGGTGAGCGCCACGTTCCACACCGTAGATAGTTCCTGTCACTGTTAGCCTGAACACATCCTATACCATTGTTGTAGTCTATGGAGGTGAGCGCCACGTTCCACACCTTAGATAGTTCCTGTCACTGTTAGCCTGAACACATCCTGTTTTACTTGCTGTTCCTTGGCCTTTCCTTGTATCCATTTATTTCTCTTCTTTGCTGCTCATTCTTACTAAAATGGCTTCCTTTAAATCCGTTTTCTTTCCTTCTCCCCTCTCTCGTTCCTTCACTGTCTGCTTGTACAATTTCTTCTCTCTTCTGATTTTCTCTACTGCTTTTGGAATTCTGTCCATCATATCCCCCCATGACACAGCCTTCTCCCTCTCTGTTTCACCTGGATTAATCAGGTCAGTCAAATAAACATCCTGCAATCCTCCCAGTTGGAGGGTTGTAGTAACATATCCAGGTTGTGACTCGCTCTCTCCTTCAAACAATATTTCCTGAAACAAAATCTCTTTTTTACTTCTTCATATGCTTTTCCCTTCTACTACATCCTTTTATGAAGGTTTGACTCCCTTCACACTAAACATCATCTCCAAACTCTCTTCTTTTGTCTCAGTTTCTTTGACAAACATCTCCAAACCTCACACATTCCCCATATTCCTTCCTGCTTCTATGAGTAGCCACAGCACCCACAGCAGAAGCAGGAAGTCTCACAACAAATAACAGACAGTTTTATTTTTATCTATCAACGTATCTGTTTCTGGCTCTCTCTCTGAACACACACACACACACACACACACACACACACACATACATACACATGCAGAGATTATACATTTGCATGCATAGTGTGTGTGTGTCTGTGTGTGTGTGTGTGTGTGTGTGTGTGTGTGTGTGTGTGTGTGTGTGTGTACGCGCTCGCGTGTGAGCAGTTAGGTATGAGCAGCTACGCACTGCAGTGATATCACCACACACCAATTAGTGTTATAAAATACAAGCCCAAAGGATGAGTTTAAAACACACCTGGATGTGTGGTAATAAAGAGGATTATGATCGGGTCATATAATCTGTTCTTGACCTGGATGCCGAGAAATCTGTGAGTCTTGGCATTCATGTCGAGAACACATAATTCTATGTTATGATCAGGATATGATCATAATTTTTCATTAGGCGTGCAGATTTATTTTCTCCATGTACTTCTAGTTAATCAAAATTAGAGTTAACAAAAAAATGAGTGTGTTTTTCTGGCTTTTAAATCTGGTAAAGCAGTGGGAAGTGATTGACATCTTTATGTATTCCGTGTCTAAGGGAAGCAGTTTAATTCACAATGTGTGTACTTTAGCAAACAGAAACAGGAGTTGAAACAAAGACAGTTTATGTCCTGTTGCTGCTGTTTTCTGGTTGGCACTGTCTGTTTTTACTGCAGACTGGATGTTAATGTCACGTTAAGACGTTCAGCACTTTTTAAATGTTATTAAGGTCGGGTCTCATGCTACAGCTGCATTGAACCATGATATGATTTAGCAGTTATGTCGGCATAATCCATGTACTACATAAACACACACGCACACACACACATATATATATATATATATATATATATATATATATATATATATATATATATATATATATATATATATATATATATATATATATATATATATATATATATATATATATATATATTTATTTATTGCATTTGTTTACCGTGATAAGTCCACTGGGCCTAAAAGAGCCCATTTTCAGTGGAGGCCCGGGAAGAAAAGCTCCAACGAGATACAGAAAAAATATAAACATTAATTAGTACAGAAGCAGAAACAGTGTTACAGATAGTAAATATAGGAACATATACAGAATATATATCTAAAAGCAGGACCCTAGTTTGTTTGATTACAGTAATATATACAGAAAATATACATTAAAGCAGAATTCAATTAATTCAATCAGAGTGGTATAAGCAGAGATCAGTATTATATACTGTATATATAGCCACCTAAAATATGCATCTGTTTTTTTAGCTTGAAATCTACATTTAGAAGTTTACAGATGATAACTATATTTTTTCCAACATATTTTAATATAAAATTGCTCCTCCATCCATTTTAACAAAATCGTTCATGTCCTGTGCTAGACATTTTTAATTATAGGGAATCATGGTATGACATTTTCAGAACAGTGAGGTTAGGGGCTCTTCTGTCGAAACTCTTTCTGCTGTTGACGTCATTTGTAAATGTCATCTCACAGTCAAGTTTTGTAAATCACATTTTGTATCCAAGTTGCCCAAATTCATTGCCATAGTTTAGGTGATGCATAGATGGCAAGTTGAAAAGTTGAGCTGAAGAAAATAACTCGTGGCAAAGTTTTTGGAATTTGTTGAAATATATGTTAAAAAATGCATTTCCCATTTTAACTAACTGACTTTTATACCCGATCATAATTTTTGAAATATGTAGAGTTTTGATATAAGGATTTTAGGGAGGTCATTTCAGGAACCCTTCTGTCTAACTATGGTACACTGTTGTCCCATTTAGTTTACAAATGTTGTTTCACACTCATTTTTCAAAACTGCATTATAGACCAGCATTGCAAAAATTCAGTGTAATGGTTCAGATTGTGATGGTCTATAGATGGTGCATTCAAAATTTGAACTTCAACTAATTTATGGATGTGACTTAATATGCCTACATATGGCACTGTCTATAAAGATAAGGTTGTGCAAGAACAAACAACTGATAAAATATAATCAGATCCTGCAGATAGACTAGTGGTGGACCGTAGCTGGGATAGCTACTAAAGTTCAAAAAAATGACACGGATATATGAAACTTGAATTATGTCACTGATAAAACAGAACGAAAAAAAGATAAAAAAACACTTCTTTTAAATCCACAGAAACCTCACTGCTTCGCCGAATTGGCAAGATGTTGAACTAAAGTGTAACAAAAAGACTGTTACACACTGATGTTTGGCAGTTCAAAGTTAAGTAGGACTAAATCTGTTTATATCCCAGGCATATACATTCCTATAACTCTTCCAAATGATGCAAAGTAACTTGAACACAACTCACAACAGTCTGTGTGGGGAGACCACAACAAGCATAAAAAAGTACCTTGGAATGTTTGTAAAAGCTGATGAAATGTTGTAGAGCAAATGCCTGGTTGCTCAGGAAGTCCTGACTATCCGTATAGCTTGTGGTAGAGAAAACCCAATCCAATACTTTGTAGTTAGAAAAACACAAGAAGCTTCCCTTGGCAAACTCAATAGTTCCAGACTTGCAGGAAGCAAATGAAGCACTAGAAGCACTAGCACAATTGCTATGTAAACAAACTCAGAAGTTCCAAACTCATAGGAAGCAAAAAAGGCGCTGTAGACTGAAAATAAATCCTTTATTACAACGATAGCATTCCTTAAGCACTAGTTGAGCGCTTTCATCTGCACCATCGCAGACTTCATCAGAACTAGTGCAAAACATTTAATTAACTCATTTAAAACAGTTTTTGGCCAAAACTTTGTTACTCAATTTAAAGAAACAGTACTCCATTTGTAACATAACTAATATTGGACCTATAAAAAACATATAAATCTTGGTGATTTATGTATATACATACCAAAAGTAAATACATATGTATATATAATTATAAATATTGATTTTAAAAGTCACTAAAAATAATTATTCATATGGTATTGTGATTGAAATACTAAAACATGAATTAAATTCACTATGTACTTACATTTCATCAAATATTGCAGCCATAAAAATATTATGTATCAAGAATTAAAAATGGTTTTATACTTATAAAATCGTTAATACCTGGATTCCTAGTGGAATCAGTTAAAATCTGCCACTTGCTTTCTTTACAGGCCAGTCTTGTTTTCCAATCCCTCCAAAAGGAATTTCCTTCACCTCATCTATTATCATAAAGGAGAATGTGTGTCCCTCACCATATTCCTTGATGTGTCTGTATAGGGCATTTTACTATCCATTTTCCTAATTTTATAATAATGCTCATAAATACGTTTCTTTAACTCTCTTTCTGTTTTGCCTATATAATAGGCTGGACATTTTGCACAGAGCTAAATATACTATGTGCTTGGTGCTGCAATTTCCACCTATGCTCCTAATTTTACTGTGATTAATGTCATTCAAAACAATATCACTGTTGGTGTTTATATGTGTACATTGTTTGCATCTTCCGCACTTGCTGGTGAAAACCTTGTCTTTATTATTGTTTCTGCCTTTCCCTAACTTGGAATGTTCCAGTAATCTTTTTATGTTGGGACCAGTTTTGTATACTATCTTGGGTTCCTCACCCAGTATATTTTTGTTGACATCTGATACTGTGATAATGTCCCAATATTTCTTTATAATGTCCTTAATCATGGTGCTGTGAGGGGTGTAGGTCAGAACACACACTCTACCCATATTTGCTTTCTGCAAGTTAGCGTTAATCTCTTTATCAAGACCTAGCAGTGGTTTGTATTTTATTCCCCATTGGGATTTGACAAATTCAATGGTGTCACTAATCATGTTACTGGGATATCCTCTCCTTTCAAATAAATCTGCTAACAGAACCATTTCTCCTTCCATGAATTCTCTAGTTGATGACATTCTGGCACATCTAGTGCACTGTCCCTTCATAATATTTTTGAAAATGTGTGGTGGATGTTCACTACCAAAAAATAGATAATCATTAGAGAATGTGCTTTTTCTATGTATCTTGGATGTAAAACCTTCCTCATTGGAACCTATGAACACATCCAAATATGAAATACCTGAGTTATTTGTTTCATAGGTAAATTTCAAAAATTGGTAGTTTCGTTGATGTATTCAATAAATTGTGGTATTGTCTCGTTGGGTCCCTTCCACAGAATGAATATATCGTCCAGAAATCTTACATAGAAGGTGATGTAGCTGGAGAATGCACAGTTGGTAATGAATTCATTCTCCCAATCAGACATAACCAAGTTTGCAAATATGGGGGCACAAGATGCGCCCATAGCAATTCCCTTGCTTTGTCTGAAAAATTCACCGAAAGTAAGATAATTGTGATCCAACACTAGGCCCATCATATCCATGATTAGATTTATTTTATCCCAGGTCAATGTAGAAAACTTTCTAAGACTCCTGGCAAATCTCTCTAGTCCCTCGCCCTTAGGAATACATGAAAATAAGTCACATACATCAATGGTGATGAATGTACATTGTTCTGTCCATTTGTCAGGACTGAGTTTACTCAAGAAATCCCATGAGTCTTTGATGATGAATGGTACATGTGTATAAATATGTTTCATCCATCTATCGATCGTTACTCCTATGTTATATGTTTTTGACTTTGAACCTGAGATGATGGGTCTGAAGGGTGGTTTGGTCAGAGACTTGTGAATTTTCGGTATTCCTATTATGCAAGCCATCACTGGATGATCAACTTTTAGAAACCTATATACTTCTTCTGTGATGCGGTTATCAATAAAGTATTCTTCCAAAGCTATGTCAATTCTTCTAAAACCTTGGTTAATTTGATTGATTGAAACCTGTTGGTAATTCCCAGAATGGTATAAAATATGGTAAATCACAGTGATATAATCTTTTTGGGGATAAATAACTGCCCCTCCCCCCTTGTCGGGTTTCATTATTATTCAAATAAACATCCTGCAATCCTCCCAGTCGGAGGGTTGTAATAACATATCCAGGTTGTGACTCGCTCTCTCTTTCAAACAATATTTCCTGAAACAAAATCTCTTTTTTACTTCTTCATATGCTTTTCCCTTCTACTACATCCTTTTATGAAGGTTTGACTCCCTTCACACTAAACATCATCTCCAAACTCTTTTCTTTTGTCTCAGTTTCTTTGACAAACATCTCCAAACCTCACACATTCCCCATATTCCTTCCTGCTTCTATGAGTAGCCACAGCACCCACAGCAGAAGCAGGAAGTCTCACAACAAATAACAGACAGTTTTATTTTTATCTATCAACGTATCTGTTTCTGGCTCTCTCTCTGAACACACACACACACACACACACACACACACACACACACACACACACACATACACATGCACAGATTATACATTTGCATGCATAGTGTGTGTGTGTCTGTGTGTGTGTGTGTGTGTGTGTGTGTGTGTGTGTGTGTGTGTGTACGCGCTCGCGTGTGAGCAGTTAGGTATGAGCAGCTACGCACTGCAGTGATATCACCACACACCAATTAGTGTTATAAAATACAAGCCCAAAGGATGAGTTTAAAACACACCTGGATGTGTGGTAATAAAGAGGATTATGATCGGGTCATATAATCTGTTCTTGACCTGGATGCCGAGAAATCTGTGAGTCTTGGCATTCATGTCGAGAACACATAATTCTATGTTATGATCAGGGATATGATCATAATTTTTCATTGGGCGTGCAGATTTATTTTCTCCATGTACTTCTAGTTAATCAAAATTAGAGTTAACAAAAAAATGAGTGTGTTTTTCTGGCTTTTAAATCTGGTAAAGCAGTGGGAAGTGATTGACATCTTTATGTATTCCGTGTCTAAGGGAAGCAGTTTAATTCACAATGTGTGTACTTTAGCAAACAGAAACAGGAGTTGAAACAAAGACAGTTTATGTCCTGTTGCTGCTGTTTTCTGGTTGGCACTGTCTGTTTTTACTGCAGACTGGATGTTAATGTCACGTTAAGACGTTCAGCACTTTTTAAATGTTATTAAGGTCGGGTCTCATGCTACAGCTGCATTGAACCATGATATGATTTAGCAGTTATGTCGGCATAATCCATGTACTACATAAACACACACACACACACACACACACACACATATATATATATATATATATATATATATATATATATATATATATATATATATATATATATATATATATATATATTTATTTATTGCATTTGTTTACTGTGATAAGTCCACTGGGCCTAAAAGAGCCCATTTTCAGTGGAGGCCCGGGAAGAAAAGCTCCAACGAGATACAGAAAAAATATAAACATTAATTAGTACAGAAGCAGAAACAGTGTTACAAATAGTAAATATAGGAACATATACAGAATATATATCTAAAAGCAGGACCCTAGTTTGTTTGATTACAGTAATATATACAGAAAATATACATTAAAGCAGAATTCAATTAATTCAATCAGAGTGGTATAAGCAGAGATCAGTATTATATACTGTATATATAGCCACCTAAAATATGCATCTGTTTTTTTAGCTTGAAATCTACATTTAGAAGTTTACAGATGATAACTATATTTTTTCCAACATATTTTAATATAAAATTGCTCCTCCATCCATTTTAACAAAATCGTTCATGTCCTGTGCTAGACATTTTTAATTATAGGGAATCATGGTATGACATTTTCAGAACAGTGAGGTTAGGGGCTCTTCTGTCGAAACTCTTTCTGCTGTTGACGTCATTTGTAAATGTCATCTCACAGTCAAGTTTTGTAAATCACATTTTGTATCCAAGTTGCCCAAATTCATTGCCATAGTTTAGGTGATGCATAGATGGCAAGTTGAAAAGTTGAGCTGAAGAAAATAACTCGTGGCAAAGTTTTTGGAATTTGTTGAAATATATGTTAAAAAATGCATTTCCCATTTTAACTAACTGACTTTTATACCCGATCATAATTTTTGAAATATGTAGAGTTTTGATATAAGGATTTTAGGGAGGTCATTTCAGGAACCCTTCTGTCTAACTATTGTACACTGTTGTCCCATTTAGTTTACAAATGTTGTTTCACACTCATTTTTCAAAACTGCATTATAGACCAGCATTGCAAAAATTCAGTGTAATGGTTCAGATTGTGATGGTCTATAGATGGTGCATTCAAAATTTGAACTTCAACTAATTTATGGATGTGACTTAATATGCCTACATATGGCACTGTCTATAAAGAACTTTTACTACAATGGCAACAAATTAATCTAGAGACTAGCAGGAGCTATATGAAATTGTTAATTTCTTTACACCAGAGGAAGAAGCTCGGATAACTAGTACCTGTAACAATTTACAAGGAGCTTTGTGTGACATCTATCTACACCATATTTTAGATTTAATACTTGATGCTGTTCTGGAAACTGTTGCAGCTTATGAACAGCAGTTACTGAATTATAAAAAAAATGCAAAGAGATACACAAGATTTCTCGACCAGCAGAGTGTTTGCCTGGCCGAGAGAATGGAATTACGGTAGCTTTAGTAGTAATAATTCTAAACCTCAGCCTTTTCAAAAAACTGACAGAGATAGAACTTTAAAACCACATGATACTAAAGAAGTTGTAGCTGTTGCTTTAAATCCAATCAGTTTGGTCGACACTAACAATGACGGAACGGCTTTTGGGATGCAGAACACTCCCCCTCCTGCACAGACGTTGAAGGAAGTGAACAACTCTACTGCTACAGAGACGTATGGTACTGGAGGGGCACGGAGGAAAAATACTGGGTCCACTGTTTCCCCTGATGGATGTAATGGCACCACGAACAACTTTATGATGAACAAGATGATCCTAACAGTGCCTTACCCTATCCGACCTAATTCTTTTTGAGAGCAGTCCTGGAGCAGAAACCGCCACAAATGCAAAGCCTCTGTAAAAGAGAAGTCCCAGATGATAAAAAAGATGTGGCAACAGAACGGGCTACACTGATTTGTAACATTTCAAGTCGTATATTGACAGAATTTGAAGCCAACATACTGCAGAAAGGTATGTTCTTTATACCAGCCAACAGAATGACTGTTAATAACATAATTGAACTTAAAAATTATACTTGTAACATTATGTTGAAAGTTCATTTTGTTGGAATGGACAATAGCACAGATGCTTCTAGTAATTTAAAAAAAAACAGTAGCTTTATTCCTATAAACAATTCGGCTGTAGAGACTTTTGAAAAGGCATGCATTAAAGAAATATATGAACTGTATAACAGTGGTAATTCGAACAAGAAATATTTTTCTAATTTAAATATAAAAGAAAGGGAAGCTTTGGAAGTCCTAAGCCATGATGATTCTATTTCAATTAGACCGACCGACAAAGGTGGCCTTTGGTTATAATGAACTTTGAATTTTACACACAAACTATGAAAGAAATGTTAAATGACAAGAAGTTTTATGAGCAAATAAGTGTTACTAGAGTTAGTACATGTGAAAGATGCATTTATAACTCCCTTTTTGAATGCTTGTAGACTAGACTAATTAGTATGGAATTATTCAAATACTTTTTTGTAGAGCAATCGATAATACCTGTTATACAAGGACTGCCTAAGGTCCACAAACATGCTATGATACCCCCTATGAGGCCCATTGTGGCAGGGAGATGGTGGTGCACTGAGCCATTGTCTGTTTTTGTGGAACAACACTTAAAGGCTGTTTTCTTTAAGAATAGGTTTATATTGAGGGATACCAAGCATTTTCTGGGAGATTTGCATGAGTTTGTTGGCAATGCCATCCTTAACAGACAATGGTTAATGATTACTGTAGATGTACAATCCCTTTTCACTATGATTCCCAATAGAGTAGGGATAGCGCTATTTAGACAGTATCTGTTGAAAGACAGGACCTATGATAATCGATTTATTGACTTTCTAGCCATGCTGATGGAATTCATTTTGGAAAATAATCCATTTGTGTTTGGTGACACTGTTTATAGACAAATGGATGGCATAGCTAGGGGCACACCATAGCTATGCCAATGTTGCCATGGCAGCCTGGGAAGAACAGTTCGTGATCACTGAAATGCAAGGCTGACTTGGCTTTTATAGAAGGTTTGTGGATGACCTTTTTATGCTGTGGGATGGTGACAACAATACTTTCAATCCCTTTTTTGTTAAATTAGGTAACGGTACACAATTTTTTAAATTTACAATGAAGAGTTCCTTGTCCACAATTGACTTCCTGGATGTCAGAATTATACAAAAAAAACAACAACCAATTTGATACTGAGATATACAGAAAGGAACGCTACAGAAATTCTTATTTGCATAGACAAAGTATGCACCCCAAGCACATCTTTAAAAATGTGACTAAAGGATAAGGGGTGAGAACCCCCAGGTTAATAACTAATGATATGACATTTGAAAAAGAGTTTATGGATATGAAAGATAGATTCTTGGAGAGAGGCTATAGTGAGACTGAAATTTCTCAAACGACAATGGATATTAATAGCAGTAGAGAAGCAGATATTACCCCATACTTCTCTGAACAGGAACCCTCTTCCATAACACTGAACTATAGAAACAACACATTGAGAATGCCCATCACTTACTCTAGCAATACATAGTTATTACAAAGGATTTTTGATAAGAACTGGAATATCTTATGTGCAGATGACAAGGTGAAAGGAATCATGGGGGAAAGACCTAGATATGTCTATAAGAATAAGAAGTGTTTGAGAAGAATATTATGTGGGCCACGATTTAGTCATGAATCAACTAACTCTGAAGTGGGAGTGGTATCTGGTACACACCCATGTGGGAAGTGCAGGTTCTGTGACTTCCTTGACAGTACAGTGGCATTCACCCACCCTGATACAGGGAGGATATATACGTTTAAACTGACAGCACATTGCAATACTGTTAATGTAGTGTACCTAGCCACCTGTGTATTATGTGGCTGTTTCTATGTAGGGATGATGACACGTAGACTACGTGATCACATGAGGGAACACCTCTATGACATCTCTAGGCAAATAGATACCAATGCCCTGGCGAAGCACCCCATGATATGTAGTAATGAGCATCACTTCAAGTTTTTAGTGACAGACATGGTCAGATCCAGTATTAGAGGGGGTGGTATTAAGAATAAAGTCGAAGTCAAGGAACCTGAATGGATCATCAGGCTGCAAGCCAGTGTTGGTAACAACATTAATGATAACATTTGTATTAAACCAGTACTAATGGATAGAGGCATCAGATAACAGTGGCTACATAAATCATGTATTTATTTTATTATATATTTCATGTATTCTGAATGAAAACTTTTTATAGTAACAATATATGTTTTTATAATATGTATATGCATCCTTAGATAGGCCCATGTAATAGGTAAATGTTTCTTGAAATGTTTTTTGATATGTATTCATTATTTTTGTAGCCTATATAATATTAGATGAATGAACTAAGTGGAAGATGCTTCTTTACGCAGTTTTACATTGTGAGTTTACTTAGTGTCAATGAATTTGGCTATGCGCCTTTAAGCTAATTAGGTATTTAATTGCCTGATTACTTAACTTGAAGGTATATAACCTGGACATTTTGATGTAAGTTTTGTCTGATGAAGTAACCTTGAGCGCTCACTTTGGATTAAACTTTTATATGTTTTTTAGTAGCCGTGGTCTGGAGCCTCCTTTGTTGTTTTTGCAATTTATAGATATGTTGAGGACATTATTAACAAGAAAGACCTTAATAACAATGAGATAAGTAATCTCTAGACTTTGGACCCAACCAATTCAGATTCATTAAGGGTAGATCTTATCTGTTAAACCTGGCTGACTTCTTTGAGAAAATCACCAAGGTCATGAATAAGAGAAAGACTGTGCATACCACCTACCCTGACTTAACCAAGGAATTTTACACTATCCCCCACTCAGGTATTATACTGAAACACTCAAATAGCTTACTG
Organism: Protopterus annectens; assembly: GCF_019279795.1. Taxonomy (NCBI): domain Eukaryota; kingdom Metazoa; phylum Chordata; order Ceratodontiformes; family Protopteridae; genus Protopterus; species Protopterus annectens. Next base: position 1,514,463,820 of record NC_056726.1, on the reverse strand, counting down.
ACAGACCACATACTGTCAAAATGTGGATAAATCCACATCTAAGAAAAGTTCAGTCACCAGTGGTAAAGCACAGGGTTCTGTGTGGGACTGTTACCATTTAGAAATTATTTCTCAAAAGTCCAGGTGAATATGGATTGCCTGTGGCTGACAAATTTTGCTGAAGAGTGCAAACTGGGAGCAATCACTGAGTCCCCCACCAATAGCAAAATACTGCAGAAAGGATAAAGGCAGACAAATGATTGGTGCCAGAGCCATGGACTGAAACTAAATGCATAATTATTCCCTTTGGGAAAGCTAACAGCCCTGCTAATTATAATATAGACAGCTTCCCCCTAAAGGTTGACTCAGGGGTACGTGATCAGGGTACTTAGGTTGATAGCAATCTGAACTTTGACCAACATGTGTGGACAGTGGTGAGGAAATATTTCTACATGGCACATCTCACAAGTAAAGATATGGCATCCAGATCTAAGGACATTATAATTCCATAGTACTCAGCCCTCATCAGACCAGTAATTGAGTACAATGCATCCTTTTGCATGTACCTGACCAGACACGTGCATCTGCTAGAAAGACCCCAGAGGTTTCTCATACAAAACAAATACAAGATACACAAAAGAAATCTTAAGTCAAAGGAATGAAATCCTTATCACTGTATTCTGTCTCCTACCAGCTGCTAATGGGCAATCTGTGTCTGTAACTGACCAGGCTGTGATGAAAGCATTAAACATTCATAAATCGAACTGCAAGAGGGTCACCCACTCTAAGGATCTGAACCTAGCCTCTGACATCAACGGAACATGCTAGAGAGACAGGTACATCTCCCACAGACAGCCCCTACTCTGGAACAAGCTCCTCATTAACATAAAGCAGAGCCCCTCCTTGGGCCTCTTCAAGCACAACCTAAACCAATGGATGGGTAAATTCACTCCTGGGGTGGCACCCATGTCCCTTATGGAAAGAGGCAATCAGTAAGCGGCAGTTGGTGTTAGCCCCCCTACCATAGGCATGTACTCCTGTGAACTTAGCTCACCTAACTATTGATAATTGGGTAATTTGGGATGAATATGGCCAGCCTTGTAAAGGCCCTTGGCTGTTAGTCTAGTAACCTCCTATGAACCTATGAAAATTCATTTAAAATAATGCTTTAAAATAACACCCTTTTTCGTAATGACTCTCAAGCAGAGAACTTGCCCTTACAATTTCTCAAATGACAGTTTTTATTTCCAGGCCCTTTTTTGACATTTTGGAGGCTTCTTTTTCTTGTTTATGCAAAATAATGGAAGCTGACTGCAGGGTCATCTTTCCCTGCCTGCCAGACTTAATGGTGCAAAGGAATGTCTGCCAGTGAGACTTGGAAGGCCTTGAGGGAGAAGGGGTCTGTAACTGAAAGTGAGATGTCAGTGGGGTCCATGCTCTAGCTTTTTTTGCCATGCATGAAATAAGATCTGTTGCTGAGCCAGATTCATCGGTTTTGCTTCCCCATTTTTATATATGTTTATATATTGCATGCTGAATGTGTTGTTGGTATAGAGTGCTTTACATGATGAAATATTGCAAAAACATTTTATTTCTAAGTATTTTGTGTTTAAAACATTGCTGGTGCCATGGTGTGAACTAAATGCCACATTTTTAAAGATCAGTCAGGTAATAGTTTGTCCTTTGGACTTAAAACATTGCTAATGATATTGTGTGGCATTATGACCAGTGAGGTAATGCTATTTATTAGCTAAAGGAGAAATTTTTTCATGTTGGATTAATGGACCATTTTAATACAGCAATGTGATTTATTCAAGTATAGGGTTCTTCACATTTTTTCTTAGCTGTGGCAGATTTGCTAGTGTGTCAAACATGAGCCTCATCATTCCATGCACGAGATTAAATAGACCCCCAAGGGGTGCTCATCATTCTGTGTGTGCTGGATAACTGCAGTTTAAATGGAGGCTGTATTCCCAAATGGGAACGGGTCGTAGTGCCTGGAAAAGGATTTTCAGGTTAGGCGAATGATTCTAATTGTTCCAGAGAATCAGTATAACCGTCGGCCTGGAGTGGACTGATCTGGGTGGAAACAGATTCACTCAAAGCCTCCAACAACTTCATTATCACCGGAGCAGAAGTTTGCTGTATATTTCTATTTCCTACTTAAATAGTGCAGAAAACTTTCATTGGCTAAGTGCTGCTGTTAGTGATTTATTTTTCAAAATTTACTGTGCACGTTTGAATAGAAGTTATGAATAAAAGTATTTTCAACACATTCTAGATCATATGCCATGAAAATATGGCAATAGATATTGCAACATCTTGTGTCTTATGACAGGGCAGTATTCCTATAAATGTGTGGGAGTGTAGGATAAAATTCGCTCAGGTCTTCAGTGAGGTAATTAGTTATTTTAGCTAGTTAATTGCCACTTTGCATATTTAAAGTTAAATCAGTAACTACGTTTCTTGGTTAGATTTTTAGAGATTGACAGCTCTGTTAGGACTAGTTGTGACCAACTCAAGTGAAGATTTACTTTTTTGTTTTTTGGAAAGCTGAAGGGAAGGCCTAAGAAGGTCTACAGCTGTGAGTACAAGAAAAGAAGTCTGTGCGGGAAAACGTTTTTTTTTTTTTTTTTTGTTGGGGATTGCTGCCAAAGTATCACAGCTTATGAAAACTGTAGAAAGCAGAATGCACTATTTTTGCTTCCTTTTTTTTTCCTGACAATAAATCTGTTTTTAATGATGTTGTGTTGTTATGTTTTCAATGTGTTTCAAGACTTACGATATCTGTGCCTGTATAATAATAACCACAGTGAGCTGTATGATGCACAGGGGTAAAGCCCTGATTGCAGTCCATATGACCTGTGTTTGATTAGGGCATGGTATCTGAACTTGTCAAAAAACAGTAGAAGAGGACTGATGCAGCAATGTGTTCTTACATCTTACAGGTAACAAGTGAGGGGATATACCAGGACCACCTGCACAGGTCTTGAGCCTTGGTGGTAATAGTGGAACCATGATGACAGTAGCTGCTGCAGCACTGGAAGGTGGACACACAAATGAGAGAGGCGTTATCGTGCAGAAGGGGGCAGAACCTTGACAGTACCATTGCTTGGGTACATGATAATATGAGCTCAGCATGTCAGAAAGGACCTAAAGGAAAATCTCAGCTGCACAACAATGTGATACCCTAATGTCTGTATCCTCAGTCACAGGGGCATCATAAGTCAGGAAAGAACAAGTCTAGGGAAGTGTACTCCTCTGTAGTAACTGTGAGAAAAGGACCTACTGAGTTTGCTGGGTACCTGAAGTCAGCATTACCTAGTAAGAAAAGTGATAAAGAAACAGACAAATACAATAAAATAAAATAAAATAAAATAAAATAGCTATATTGTACATATGAAGAGTACAAAGTAGCAGCTTAATGGTTACTGCATTCAAGTTTGCTGCAGACCAGCAGTTCATAAACATGACAATCAAACCAATGTAGGAAGGAATATACAGTTCAAACAAATGTGCTGCTCAGCTCTGGACAGGGGTACTCGGCATATCACCTTTTCTTTTCTTCTTCCCCTTTTCCATCTTTCTTTCACACTGCTTTTCCCCCTTATTTATCACAGTCTTCTTTTTTTATTTAATAATTTCTTTATATATATATATATATATATATATATATATATAGAGATGGATCCCTATCACATGGTCGACAGGCCATATGATCGACTTTCATTTGGTCGACAAGCAGTTGTATGTGGGGGGCTTCACCCCCCACACCCCCCTAACTATATATATATCAACTCCAGGGTCGCACAACATTGGGGAGGGGGGCAAATCTGCCTGTCGACCAAATGAATTGTCGACCAAATGAAAGTCAATCAAATGGCTTGTCGACCATCTCAGGTAGACCCATATATATATATATATATATATATATATATATATATATATATATATATATATATATATTTATATTGACGGGAAGAATTTGACTGATTCAAGAGTCCCTTTACAGGGGAGTCACAGGAAAAGAGTTTACATCAATGTATGCTTTCCTGTATATATAATTATACAGTACCAGGGGGGGAACTTTCCTGTATATATATAATTATACAGTACCCGGGGGGGGGGGGGGGGCAGGACAAGAAGAATCTGATTTAAAACTGTTTTTCCAGTTAGTTACCATCTTTGGGCAATAGATTGTTGGCAAGGGACCAGTCCTTAGACAGTTTCTCTCTCCTTTAGCTTAATATTTGAAGCTCATAATCTACCAGCCCTATATGTGATATTTGGCTTTCCTATAACAATCAGGATAATATATAACCACCACTATACATTATAAAGAAACCTCACCAGAGTGAACACTGTATGTTTAAAAATATATTCCTGCAAATGTTTTGATAAAGATTTTCAAACTGACCAAATAAAGTCTTGTTAGAGTACAATGTCAATATTAAATAAATTACTTTACTCACTTTGGAGGAGGAAGGATTAAGCCCAGCGTACGATACAGCACGGTTCCAATGACAAAATGCGCAGATTCATCCCATTCTGCAAAAAGTAAAAAAGAAAGATGAATGGACCTACCATGATTATAGTTGTTATTAATTGCCTCTCATCCCCCAAAGACTGATACATACATATATATATATATATATATATATATATATACACACACACACACACACACACACACACACACACACACACACACACACACACACACACACACACACATACACACACATTCACTTTCACTCATACACGTTCACACATACATACATGTGTAGATATGAGAAACATACACACATAATGTAGAGGTACTGCGTTCTGAAGGTCGAAAGACTTTAACCATCATTACTAACTCGTCTGAAAAAGCTTATTTGATGCATACCCTTTGTGGCACATAATCCAGGTCAAGTTATACTTTAATTTGCAAAAATGTTATGTTTGTCAATAGCTTATATGTTTGTGGTAGGGGAACACAGTTGTAAATTATTATCAGATTTTATCGGTACCATCCTAAATGTAGCAAAATGAGGTGCTTTTAATAAAATTCGGATGAACTTTCACTTGAGGAAGTAACTGACTGGACAGGTAAGATTGTATCCAAAGGCAGTTTTCACTTACAGCCCTTCCTGTCCTTGTTAGATCATTCCCAAATGTCATGCTATTTACAGCTAGCTTAAACGTCAAGCACACAGGAAGCAAAAATAGCCTGCAGAAAGCAATATTCTGCAGACATAAAACATCATGAAAGTATTAGTTCAAATTTAGTGGTGGAAGAGTGAATTATGTAGCATATGCTGATATGTCTGCTGATCAGAAGGGAAAATCAAATGACAGCCATCATTTAAATGCCCTGTACCCTTGGAAATACATCTTCTATGTTGCCACAAATCTTCGAGATGTCCTTGTTCCCTTATGTTATTTATAGTTGTGTGCTGCAGGCCTCCATATTATTATTTTCCCATTAATCTCACACACACACACACACACACACACACACACACACACACACACACACACACACACACACTCAAACCCCTGCTGTACCGCTCTCCTATCTAACCCTCTACTGTGACCACATTGTCAGATATACAGTCACACATACACACACACACACACACACACACACACACACACACACACACACACACACACACACACACACACACACACACACACACTTTCTTGCATATTTAGAGTTTGTTTCCTACTTGCTCAGAATTTCAGACAACCTGCATATTTACCACACCATTTTAGACATCGACTTCCATTTGTTTATAGCCTGACCACTCAGTGACAACATGATTACATCTCAGAATGACAGGTGAAATGTTAGTACTTTATTTCTGTTCATACAGGCCTTTGCTGGGCATTAGCTAGGGTACTATAATTGTAAAGCATACTGTTACACTCCTCCAGTCGTCAGCCCTGTAGTCTGCTACCAGTACCTAGCCTCCTAAAATGCATCTTATGGATCCACTGCAATTCTTGTGCCACAAGCCAAAATCCCAGGCAGTTTTTCCAATAGGACACTTCCAAATAATTGCTTTTGTAAACAATCAACATATAATTTGGTATTCTTTGTTATTTCCTTGTCTCACGGTGTGTACTGCACAAATGCAGTTGTTTGCAAGAAGCAGAATGTAGACCATGAAGCATCAAAACCATAACGTATCGGACGGTGCAGTGGTGCAGCGGTTAACATTTATCACCTCTCAGCAAGAGGTTCTCCGGTTTGATTCTTGGCTGGGCTGCCTTCTGTGTGGAGTTTGCATGTTTTCTCTGCATTCGCGTGGGTTTCCTCCGGATGCTCCAGTTTCCTCCCACCTCACAAAGACATGCATCTGAGGTGTTTCTCCCCGGGCCTCCACTGAAAATACGCTCTGTCCTAGTCGAACTTCTCTGGTCAACAAATAATAAATAAATAAATACTTAACAGGATATGAACACCACCAATGGGAACACCTAGGTCTGTACTACACAGTCAATGTATACATTTTCAAACATTTTATTAAGATTTTGATAATAGAAAGTCTCACTGCAATATTCAGCTTGCTTTAACAGGGCAAACCCACAAACCAAAGTGAAATGAGGGGCATTTTCAATGTCACAACCTTTGTACTACAGAAAGGAAATCTACACAATAGCACAGGCAAATTCCCTTTAGGAGACCACAAGGACTCTACACTTGTCCCCAAATTATCTTCACTATGAATTAATGACATTACAACCTGAACATAGTTAACTGACATCATACTTTATGCACATGCCATCATCTTTAGTTGATGTGGTCTCTCTTCTTCAGCTTTCCGAATAGATCTCTAAAATGACATCTCAGCTCTCTGCAAATGGCTTACAACTAACCAACTAACTAACTTAGTCTAACCATGACTAAAACAAAAGGCATGCATTTTGGTGCTCAGTGGAAACTAACAAAATCTCCCCGTTAATTATTCTCACACCCAAGAAGGTACCCATGATTGTAGTGAATAAATAGCATAGCTCTCATCCAATCATGGATAGATGTCAACCAGTCTGGGGCAAATCTCAACCAATCAGGCACAAATCCAAAAATAATCAGGGACAATCAGGGACACTTTAAAATATCAGTGCTATTGACTTCAGACATTGACAGAATAAGGAAATGTGAACTGATATACATTTTCTGAAAAAAATAAGTTTATAATTATATTTATTGTCATTATTTATTAAGTGTAAGTCACTATCTTTTCTCCAAAATTCACCAATTGTAGAAGGGATTAAGAAGGACAGAGCTAACATAACAAAATCAGGGACGGTTAAGACGTATGACAAACACAAATACCTGAAACTAACTCTGTATCCATCTCTGTCATTGACTCACACCACTCTGGATGTTCCAAAAGCCTATTCTCAAATGAAAACTGCCTAATCCATCTCCAATCAACTAATAAATGAAGCCAGGCAAACTCTAGCTAAGAATGGCTTTATTCCCAGGTGTGAGTATGATTTAACAATTGTCTGCAGGTACACAGCCTATAAAGCCAACAATAATTAAGCATGTAAAAATTCTGTCTCTGGATTCATCTGCTTCTCTCTCCCCTCAGCTGGAATACCAGTACATCACCCTACAAAAGCCAACAGGTTACCAATAACAGAGTGGTCCAGCCTTCTGTTTCCCAGTATTACCTGCAAAATGACAGTTTTACTGCCAAATCCATTTGCAGTAAACTTAATCATTAGAGTTGCATGGCCAAAACTTACAAAGACCCTGCAACATTTTATTAATAGAGATCAGCCTTTCAAGCAGCCTTTTTCCATTAAGGAGAAAGTTTTAACTGACATTTTTTATGTGGCAGTCGAGGTTTTGTGTCCAGCACAGGAAACCATGTTGGGCACTAACTAGTACTCTGTATTTACTGAGATGGTTAAATAGATGATAATAAACTGATCTTTCGAAGGTCTTGGTGACAGGGCAGTGGAAGATGCTAGAACTCCCAAGAGTAGGAAACTGTTAGAACTTTTGGAAGTGGAAGTATAAATGAGCACTTGATGTGAGAAAATTTTCCACCTTTGTTGATAGAGACGATAAAGATATGTGGTAAAAGCTTAGGCAACTGTTTGGAACACATCTTCAAGAAAATAGGGTGTATGCTATTTGTCTGGATTTTATTGTGTGTCCAAGGTTTGTGGTCATTTTCTGATGTATTTATCTGAGATTTCTCCAAATTAGAAAGGAGGGGTCCAGTATGAGTTAGATGAGGGGTCTGAGGCAGGTGAAGACAGTGAGATGGGTAGTGTATCACTAATGAAGGACTGGGCTTTGATATTGGGGGAGGGGATGTAAATATCAGCAGGAGTGTGAGTCATGATTAGCAAAAGGTTTGACTGGAGTGCTTATTAGAAATTTGAACTGTTCAGGGTGTTTACATTCACCACACTGCCACACTGCGTACATTATTAAAAGCATTATTCTGCTGATGCCAGGATGAGGTATTCTATGCTAGCTATAGGTATTAGGAGACATGTATACGTAAGATCTGAACACCTGCAAGAAGACATTAAGGACCAGACACTTCATGATTCAGTGGTAGGTAATGTCATACTTGGTCAGATATAGTTCAGTCATTTTGAAAATAAATGCAAAATATCGGAGGTTATTCAGGTACCTGTTACTGACAATATCTTCAGAAACCATCCCACTTCCAAAAATGCATATTGAGAAAATGGCTATAACTTTTTGGCAACCTCTATCACATATGTATAATAAAGATCACCAACACCTGCCTTTAGCACCATCACCAATATGGGAGATTGCTGCACACCTTCTACTGTAATGCCTTCCCTGGTAAGGTCAGAACACAAAATGCCCTCCTTTGAAGTAAAAATAAAACCTGGATCCCCAGCTAAACCTGGAATATTCAGGAACTACTCTAAGGCTAACCTTCTACTATTAAGTGAGAATTTGGCAACATTTCAAGCCTCCATAAACCCTGGGAACACTGCTGTCTACGCAGAACTGTTTACAGAAACCCTGTACAAGCATGTTAATAGCTGCATAGAGGCAGCTGTACCCACCAGAAAGAAGTACAGAACTAACTCAAAAAACAAACCACCCTGGTGGAATTACAAAATCAATAGGCTGTATAACAGGAGGAAGAAAATCATGGCAAAAATTAGGAGGTGCAGCACCCAGCAGGATAAAAGCACCGTCATCAAACTAAATAAACAACTCAGAGGATAAATAAAGTCTACAGAAGTCACACTTGAGGTAGGTTTGGCCTCCCAGGCCAAAGATAACCAGAAAGCATTCTTTAACTATATCCACAACCTCAAAAGTAATACACCACGTGTGCAGAGCTCACTGTAAATGAAGCCACATATAATGAGCCAAAAGATATAGCAAACGTCCTGGCTGATAAATTCATCTCCAACTTTATCCCTCTCTCCCTCAATCTTCCCTCAGGAAATATCCTCAAATATAACTCCTCCCACTATCACTAGGTAACAGGCCCTTAATGTTCTCTTTAACACCAAGAACACTGCATCAATGGTTGCAGACAATATCCCAGGATGCCTTCTAAATAGCATGAAACATGTGCCATCAGGGCCTCTGGAATTACTATTTAACTATAGTTTCCAAACAGGCTTCATGCCTCATGAATGGAGAACAGCAGCAGTCATCCGTCTGCACAATGGTGGGCCATCTACAGATCCTGGAAACTACAGACCCATAATGCTCACTACTCTTATATGTAAAGCCATGGAAAGAATTATCATGGAGTTGATCAACTGAGATATAATAAACCTCCAGACACTGGACCCATCCCAGTTTGATTTTGTCAAGGGCAGATCATGCCTACTCAACCTGGTGGACTTCTTTGAGAAGATCAACAAAGCAATGGTTGAGGGCAAAATCATTCACACTGCTTACCTTGACCTGGCTAAGGCATTTGACACAATATCCCATGCAGGCATTGCTGACAAACTCAAGAGGTTAGGTACAAACCCATATGTCACCCAATGGATAGCCAGCTGGCTCACAGACAGGACCCAGGAAGTTAGAACTGGGGTGTCCAGCTCTACAAAGAGGCCAGTCACAAGTGGAGTCCCTCAGGGATCAGCCCTTGGACTACTCCTTTTTAGAATTTACTTCTCAGAAGTCAAGACCAATGTCAGTGGTCTCTGGCTGACTAAATTTGCAGATAATTGCAAATTAGGGGCTGTCATTGAATCTCACACTCACCAAATGTTCTCCCAGGAGAGGCTGGCACAGATGAACAACTGGTGTTAGAGCCATGGACTAAAACTAAATGCCAAGAAATGTATAATAGTATCCTTTGGGAAGTCATCCATCCCTGGTAACTATCATATTGACAACACGCCCCTTAGAATTGACCCAGTAGTCAGGGACTTAGGGACACACATAGATAGTAATCTAGCCTTTGACCATCATGTGTCTACAGTGGTAAGGAAACCATTCTATGTTGCGCAACTTATAAACAAAGGTATGGCATCTAAGTCCAAGGAAGTCATTGTTCCACTGTATCTGGCATTCATCAGACCTATCATTGAATACAATGCCCCCTTTGGTATGTACTTAACCAGGCATATCTAACATCTGGAATGTTCACAGAGGTTTCTCACTAAAAGAATACAGGACATAACTAAAATGTCCTATGCAGACCACCTCAAGGCCCTATACCTGTTTTCTGTCTCCTGCAGGATTTTGAGGGGAGATCTATGCCTGGCATACAGGGAATTGTCAGACCCCACTCTTATGGGCCTCCTGCATATCCACAAAACTAACAGTACCAGAATTAACCATTCTAAAGTATTAAACCTTGCCTGTGATATAAATAGGATCTGTTGGAGAGATAGGTATGTATCCAAGAGACTATCCCATCTATGGAACAGGTTTCCCATCCAAGTGAAGCAGAGTTCTTCTCTAACCCAATTGAAGTGCAACTTGGATAATTGAATGGAAACCTGAAATTCGTCCCTGGTTTGGCACCTATGTCTTTAATAGACAGAGATAATCTGTAAATGGTTCATCTCCCATGTCCATGCTTACACTTATCAAGGGTATCACAACTTATCAGAGATTTGGGATGCATGGCTATGCTTAAAAAGGTCCTTGTGGTCGTTAGCCTAGAAAACACCTATGAACCTATTAACCTATGAATCAGCTGATAGAGACACCTGATAAACAAAACCTTAGAGCTATACCTTAAAGCAACACATTTTCCTTCTTCTCTACTTTTTTTCTTTCCACAAGCAGATGGGTAACTGCTACCTGCATGTCTATGCCATTAGCTGGTATTAATTACTATATGAGATTTGTGTTCAAGGGACAAAGAGCTTAGTAATAATGAGTGATGAATTCTGGGTGCTAAATCTAGACTATACTTGGTTCATTTGTAACGGACTTGCTTGAGCTTATCAAAGCAACAGGAAGAAAGACCAGTGTGGTTAACGTATAGAATTTTCTAGAATGTTGAAGAGAGGACACAAATGTAACTTTGTATGTCGGAATCTGGTCTGGTGAATGTTGCCTAGCAATTTCTTACATTGCTTTACTATTGTGTTCATTTAATCCTCTAAGGAGATGGCGTAGGGCTGCATTGATCCTCATGTAATTTTAGCAATATATATTCTTTTGTCTTTTGTTACACATGGCTAACTAGATTCATTTGTCTGCAGTTCCCCAAATAAAACTCTGAATAAAATATATTCTTCTCTTGTCTCCAAACATTTGTTCTCCCTTCTTGTGGTTTCATCCCTACAATATATTTTGCTTTCTAATATTAGTTTTATTAGAATCTAGTACTCACAAGACAGAAACATCATGATACTTGTTTAAGTAGTCCTTAGAAAGATCAATTAGAGGAGTTTAAAGAAAAAAATTACTATACATGTCCTGTGCATTTCTCCCAAAACAATGTGCATGCCCCCCCCACACACACACACACACAGTACACATGTGCTTTTTAGTTTTATTATCTGTGAAGCTGAGCCATCTTGTAGGGAAAAAATTACAATTTGCAGTGATATTGGAGTGACTGAAAGGACTGCTGACAAGCAAAGCAGCCGAATTGGGATTCAGTCAGTGACACTTCAATAAGAACTGACCATCTGCTAAATAATATGTCAATAATTATTCCATGCATTTTAGAAAGCGGTGTCCGATGTCAAGCTGTGCCGGGGTATAACAAGACATGTCTTCCTACTTGGTGTTGCACCTTGGCCTTCTATTGCCCAATACCACTTCCATCCTGGTGGGTATTAATGCATTCTGGAAAGGGTACAGAATATTCATATTTTTTTCTGAAAAAATGTGCTTACAGGTAGTTGTAACTTAAAAAAAATGTTCTTCCTGAAAAGTGTGAAGTGTACAGAATTTGATTTGCTGGTAACTTGCATTTTCCCCACACATTAACATAAATGTGTCTATATGAAAACAAAAAGTAAAAACAAACAAAAAAATCACAGTCACATGTATGCAGAGAACATTGGCACGTGCGCACACACACACACACACACACACACATGAAAGAATGATAAAAACATCAGACAGCCTGTGGATCAGTATGTGTTTACTGTTTTAAGAAGCTTTGTAGGGGCTTTCACAAGTGTATAGATACTGAGTCTGGCTGCCATTTTGTAGTAAACTGTTGAGATGTAAGCATATATGTCTGTGTAATCTGTCTGTAAATTAGTTCATTTATATTTTGTTATGCTGCAATCCATCCTGATGTGTTTTTATCTAAAAAAGCATATAAAAGGACTACCCCACCTGTCCGTCATCTATACTAGTGAGGGATGAGCAACACAGCCCTACTGACATGCTGACACAAATACACTATAAACAATGTGAATTAGACAGCAGAGATGCAGCAGCTCATATTCTCCTGTTTTTTTTTTAACTAAGAAAACAAAGGTGGCACTATAGTGTAATTAGAGAATAAAAGGAGGGAAGAAAGGTGGCACTATAGTGTAATTAGAGAATAAAAGGAGGGAAGAAAGGTGGCACTATAGTGTAATTAGAGAATAAAAGGAGGGAAGAAAGGTGGCACTATAGTGTAATTAGAGAATAAAAGGAGGGAAGAAAGGTGGCACTATAGTGTAATTAGAGAATAAAAGGAGGGAAGAAAGGTGGCACTATAGTGTAATTAGAGAATAAAGAGAGGGAAGAAAGGTGGCACTATAGTGTAATTAGAGAATAAAAGGAGGGAAGAAAGGTGGCACTATAGTGTAATTAGAGAATAAAAAGAGGGAAGAAAGGTGGCACTATAGTGTAATTAGAGAATAAAAGGAGGGAAGAAAGGTGGCACTATAGTGTAATTAGAGAATAAAAGGAGGGAAGAAAGGTGGCACTATAGTGTAATTAGAGAATAAAAGGAGGGAAGAAAGGTGGCACTATAGTGTAATTAGAGAATAAAAGAGGGAAGAAAGGTGGCACTATAGTGTAATTAGAGAATAAAAGGAGGGAAGAAAGGTGGCACTATAGTGTAATTAGAGAATAAAAGGAGGGAAGAAAGGTGGCACTATAGTGTAATTAGAGAATAAAAAGAGGGAAGAAAGGTGGCACTATAGTGTAATTAGAGAATAAAAAGAGGGAAGAAAGGTGGCACTATAGTGTAATTAGAGAATAAAAAGAGGGAAGAAAGGTGGCACTATAGTGTAATTAGAGAATAAAAGGAGGGAAGAAAGGTGGCACTATAGTGTAATTAGAGAATAAAAGGAGGGAAGAAAGGTGGCACTATAGTGTAATTAGAGAATAAAAGGAGGGAAGAAAGGTGGCACTATAGTGTAATTAGAGAATAAAAAGAGGGAAGAAAGGTGGCACTATAGTGTAATTAGAGAATAAAAGGAGGGAAGAAAGGTGGCACTATAGTGTAATTAGAGAATAAAAGGAGGGAAGAAAGGTGGCACTATAGTGTAATTAGAGAATAAAAGGAGGGAAGAAAGGTGGCACTATAGTGTAATTAGAGAATAAAAAGAGGGAAGAAAGGTGGCACTATAGTGTAATTAGAGAATAAAAAGAGGGAAGAAAGGTGGCACTATAGTGTAATTAGAGAATAAAAAGAGGGAAGAAAGGTGGCACTATAGTGTAATTAGAGAATAAAAAGAGGGAAGAAAGGTGGCACTATAGTGTAATTAGAGAATAAAAGGAGGGAAGAAAGATGGCACTGTAGTGTAATTAGAGAATAAAAAGAGGGAAGAAAGGTGGCACTATAGTGTAATTAGAGAATAAAAGGAGGGAAGAAAGGTGGCACTATAGTGTAATTAGAGAATAAAAAGAGGGAAGAAAGGTGGCACTATAGTGTAATTAGAGAATAAAAAGAGGGAAGAAAGGTGGCACTATAGTTTTGGTGGATGAAATACATTTTGAAGAGAGTGCATTATTTGTTAAGTGACCCTGACTATTATAAAGAACTTCACGTGAATGAATTTATTTCAGTAGTATTGATGTAAATTTTCTGTCCATTTAGATCTGTCGAATAACAAAAATATGGCCATGGAAGTTTTCAACTTTTGCAAAACTAAATTCACTTGAACGGGATCAATTCTGCAGATACAGAATAAGTCAGGATGCTAAGAATCCTAGTTTCTTTACCGTAGCATCAGCTTTTGGTTAAAAGATGGTATTGTCGGCACTTGACATTGCAGCAGAGTAAATATTTTAAGAATGCAGGAGGATTCTTTGACGTGAGTTCCTTGGTATTTTTACATGGACTTGACACAATAGATGTTTTTAGCATTGAAAACTCCAGCTTTACCCCGTAACATATCGCCTACTCCAAGGTGATCTCTGCCTAACATATAAAGCTATGTCAAACCCAGAGCTGTTGGACATGCTACACCTAAGGAAATCCCAATCCCTCCGAGCTACATGCTCTAGGGACCTAAACCTTGTCACCACAATAAACAGGACATGCTGGAGGGATAGAATCCTGTCCGAGAGACTTCCTATACTCTGGAACAAGCTACTCATCTATGTCAAGCAAAGTTCATTAGCACTCTTCAAGAAAAATCTTGATGAGTGGATGGGAAATAGGAAATACACCCCGGGGATCACTTCTGTGTCCCTGCTCAACAGTGGCACAGGAAAATAACTTTCTTGGGTGGCGTAAGCTATGGAACCTTGCTGGCTAGGCTTACGTAGGCCCTTAGGCCGATAGCCTAGTACCTACCTATGAACCTATTGAACTAAAAAGTTTTGGTTTCTATGAATATCAAATCCTTAGATGACCTATTCCCCCAACAGGATGAGTTGGAGATGTCAAGGCTGTTAATGCCATATTTGAAAATGGTATGTAGTGTCCACCTTTTAAGATAATTTATTTATGTTTCAATGGAAGTATTACAGCATATAAATGGAATAGCAGCAGGGGTGGCAGTACCTGCCCCCTTCCCCCCATTTGCCAATCTAGTATGGATGAAGTGGGAAAACCTTTGATAATTCTGTTTATGTAGATATCTTTGACCGCCCATTTGTATCTGGAAGACTGGACACTTTCCCCTTTTAGTGCTTGAAATAATATTCCCACTTAGTACAGACTAGCCTTACCCATCCATGGTCGTTAATTATATATCACTCCTATGAGTATATCTGAGATCATACCATAGAAAATTACAGAGGACCCATGCATGGGATAAAGCATTTAGGAGCTGGCTTTGTCCATTAGTAGTACAGAGGGCAGTCCTGGAGTAAATTTTCTGTTTACAATTCCTAGATCTAAGATGTACTTGAATATGGACAGGGGATATCTTTGTCTTGTGTGGATAGGGAGCCTACTTCACAGCAGCGGTATTGTTTGTAAGCTACACCTGCCCCTCCAAACTGTTATATTGATGCTACAGAAGACATTTAGATCCATAGACTGATAATTTCTGATGCCACTTGACTTGCTGATGTACAGTAAATCTATCGGTCAGCTTACTACAATGGTTAGAACTCGCACAACAACTTCTATCTCAGTTACAAATTATTCACTCCATACTTTATAAACCATCATCCTGCACTGCCCTGTCCTCCTTGGTATCCATCTACACACCAACTCACATACTTCATAACTCTAACCAACAACTCCTTGACATCTACCAACCACAGAAAACTATTGGTAGACTACTTTATAAATCCAACCTATCCCAGGCATGGAATAACCTCTCATTCCAATTACACTCCATTACACACCCTTCACAATTAAAAAAAGAACTCAAACTATATTTTATGAGAACCAAAAGTTGTACTTGCCATGACCCTACCTAGCTCCAATTCTGCTCTGTAGTACACAGTTCATTATAACTTCACAGCATACTTTTTTATCACTCCAATACTATTACTGTTGTACCACAATATCATACAATCCTCTCAGTATATTATCTCCCACATTTATTTCACTGACATCTCATTACACCTCTTGATGTCACTTCCACCCCTTTCATGAATCCTGCTACACACCTTACCACACCAGTTATACAACAGATACTCACACTACAACACAGAAAAAAAATGTTTGTTCTCCTTTGCAATACAAAATGTATGTGTACTTGTAGTGTTTGCCAGTTAATGTTTGTTTTTAAATTGTACACTAAACTGTTATGTATGTTTTTAATTGTACACTAAACTGTTAGGTATACTTTATCTGTCTGTAATTGGCGCTTTTCTCCTCAGGTCTCCACTGAAAATGGGCTGCTGGCCCAGCTGGACTAACCCAGTTAACAAATGTCAATAAATAAATAAATAAATCAGTAATGGGTGCAAAGATGCCTTGTATGCCAAACACAGGTCAACTCTTAGCAGTCTGTAGGTTCATAGGTTCATAGGTTCATACTAGGCTATCTGCCCTAGGGCATTTATAAGCCTAGCCAGAGTGTGTTTGGCTTTCGCCACCCATTTTCAATTAATTTTGCTATGCCCTTGTTCGAGGTTAGTATACTGTGCCTCTGTCTAACAGTGACACAGAAGTGATACCCGGGGTAAACCTATGATCTCCCATCCACTCATCAAGATTCCTCTTGAAGAGAGTCAATGAGGGACTCTGCCTAACCTGGACTGGGATTTTATTCCAGAGTGAAGGGAGCATCTGGGTTATGAATCTGTCCCTCCAGCATGTCCTATTTATTTCAGTGCTGAGGTTCAAGTCTCGAGCGCATAGCTCGATGGGATTTGGATTTTCTGAGGTGCAGCATGTCCATTAATTCCGGGTTGGACATGGCTTTATACGTCAGGCACAGATTGCCTCGGAGCAGGTGGTATTCCACTGAGTAGAGCTGGAGTTTCTTTAATCGGGCAGCATATGGCATCTGTTTGAGCCCTTTGATCCTCTTGGTGAGGTACTTTTGGAGTCTTTCCAGTTGCTGCAGGTGTCTGGCAAGGTACATCCCAAAAGGGGCATTGTACTCAATTATGGGCCTGATGAGGGATGAGTAAAGAGGCACGATGACCTCCCCTGATCTAGATGTGAATCCCTTCATGATTAGGTGGGCTATATAAAATGTTTTTCTAACCACTTTGGCCACGTGGTTGTCAAATGAGAGATTGCTATCAACTTGGGTCCCCAGGTCCCTAATTACTTCTTCTGTACTTAATGGATTACCACCTATGTGGTAATTTGTGGGCACTTTGTTTTTGCCAAAGGGGATGACTATACACTTTTTGGCATTTAGCTTGAGGCCATGGCTCTGGCAACAGTTGTCTGTTTCTATGAGGCCCTTTTGAAGGATGCTTGTGTCGGCTGGAGAGTTGATTATGGCCCCAGTTTGCAGTCATCTGCAAACTTGGTCAGCCACAGTCCTTCTGTGTTGGCCTGTACCTCCGAGAAATATATACCAAACAAGAGAGGTCCCAGGACTGAGCCTTGTGGGATGCCACTTGTAACTGGTTTGGAGTCTGACATGGCTCCAGCAATTCTAACAATGTGGGTTCTGTCTTTGAGCCAGTTTGCAACCCATCTAGTGACATAGGGGTTTATATTTAAGCCGGTGAGCTTATCTATAATGCCCGAGTGGGGTATTGTATCAAAGGCTTTTGCAAAGTCCAGGTAGGCTGTGTGGACCACCTTCCCCTCGTCAATGGCTTTGGTGACTGTTTCAAAGAAATTGACCAGGTTTAAGAGGCAGGATCTGCCCTTAACAAAGCTGAACTGGGTAGGATCCAGTGTCTGTAGGTCCCCAATAACTTTATTTATGAGGTCCATGATGATCCTTTCCATAGCTTTGCAGACCAAGCTAATCAGGCTTATGGGGCGATAGTTTCCAGGATCCGTTGAGGCACCACCTTTGTGGAGAGGGACCACTGTTGCTGTATGCCACTCTTTGGGTACATATCCTGTAGTAAGGCTGAGATTGAACAGTAGTTTTATGTTTGGGTTTAGCTCTTCTTGGAGTTCATGTAGGATGCAGCCCTGGACACCGTCTGGTCCCATTGATGCTGTGTTTTTTGCTTTGGAGAGGGTGACTCTTACCTGAGCATCTGAGATGTCAGGGGGGCAGCACTCTGCTGGGATAGATATCTGCCCTTTTGGTGGGGAGGGGGGGGAAGAAGTTTGCACTGAACCTGTCAGCTAGGATATTGGCAATGTCTGTGGGTTTGGTGTATTTTTTGTCATTTTGGACTAATTCTGAGCATATCTGGGAATTCCCACCCAGGTTCCTAACATAACTAAAGAAAGCCTTGTGATTATCCTTAGTGTCCTGTGCAATTTTTCTCTCAAAGCTGGCCTTAGACGATTTTATGAGTGCCCATAGTTTTTGCTAATACTGATCAGAGATGCCTTCCCTTTTTGGGATTTTGCTCTGTCATGTAGTAGCTTCCTCCTTCTATTGTATAGTTTGTTTATGGCTGGGGTCCACCAGACAGGAAGTCTGCCTTTGGAGGATTGGGTCTTGGTTTTATTTGGGATTGCATGATCCATGCATTCCTGAAGGTGTTTATAGAATGCATTTATAAAGGATTCTGCTGTCTGGGCCATATTTTCCACAGGCCCGGGGGCTTTGAAGGATTCCACCTCAGTTTTGAGGAGTGTGAAATTTGCTTTAGAGAAGTTTTTCACTGTGGTTTTCTGGGCAGGGGGTGGGGTCGGGATATGAATATCCAGTGAGATTAGTTTATGGTCTGATCTTACCAGTGAGGGATACACTTCTGGTCTGGAGCATAGAGTCCCCATGTTGGTGATGATCATGTCCAGTATGTTTTCCCCTCTTGTGGGAGTGGTAACAAGTTGTTCCATAGCATTTGAGTTTATAAATTCTAGGAACCTTTGAGCTAGGGTGTTGGAGCTAGAGTAATGCTCCCAGTCTATGTTTGGGTAGTTGAAGTCGCCCAATATAATGGTGTTTGGAGAGACCTGCATATTTTCCAGTGTTCTCAGGAAGGCCGAGTGGGGTTCCTGGGTTTGGGAGGGTGGTCTGTAGCAGGCTATAAACTGGAAGGCAGTTTTACCCACTGTTAGTTGCACATGGATAGTCTCTGATGCTTCGTGCTGTGCCACCAACCTGGAGGTGTGGGTATCTTTGACGAATATTGATACTCCCCCTCCTTTTGTGGTTTGGTCCAAGTTTTGGGGCCGAAAAGCATGGTATGAGGTATAACCTGGTAGTGCTCAGGTGCTCTTGGGAGCCTTGAACCAGGTTTCTGTTACTGCACAGATATCGATGTTTTCCATGCTAAGGAGAGTTTCGAGTGCGTGCATCTTGAGGTTTAGACTTCTGGCATTGAGTAGCATTACTCTTAGTTTCTTATCCCTTGTGATACCTATGGAGGTGGGTTTGTCTTTTGAGCCTTGCCTAAAAAAGGCACTATGGGGGTAGCAAGAGCCTTTGCCAATATCTGAAAGCCCAGGGGTGACAGGTACAAGCCGTCCCTAGCGAAGCATCGTGGCATGTTGGGCATGTCATCCCAAGCTGACAGGCATTGGATCCCCTTTGAATGACACCAATACTTAAGCCAGTTGTTGAAATTGATCATCTTGTCTTCATATTGTGGCATAATTCTTGATGAGGGTAAGATGCTACTCAAGGTCAGGGTCATACTGGCCTGGGCTACATGCTCAGAGAGCTCCTCTATGTCTCTTTTCATGTTGTCCAGGGAGGTACGTCTCAGGTCATTCACACCAGCATGGGCAATGACTGAGTCATATTTGTACTTGCCTTGGAGTGACCTGAGTGCTTGTGTTATGTGGTGGATCCTAGCGCCCAACAGGCAGCTCACTGTGACCTTCTCCTTGTTCAGCCTGGTGAGCGGGACGTCAGTGTGCCTGATGATAGAGTCACCTATTACAAGTGTATCAGGTGTGTTGTTTAGCCTTAAGGGATGTGACTGTTCGGCACAGTGGCTTTGTGAGCTATGTGTTGCACGTGTTTTGTTTTGGGGTAGCGGTTGCTTGGGTGTCTGCTTTGGAGGTCTCTGCTGCTTAGGCAGATTTTTATTTAGAGCCTCCGAGTATGTTTTTGTGTGTTTATGTGTTTGGTTTGCTGTCATGGTAGGTCTATGTGAGACTGGAATTGTAGTGAGTGTGGTTTCCTTCTCCTCCTGACTGGTTACGCCAGTACTGAGTTGAGAGAGCTTAGCCTCCAGTTTGGCTATATGGTTGCATCTCTCACATGTGTTGGAATTTGTTGGGAGGAGGAGAGGGTTGTCTGTGTACATGAGGCAGTTGTAACATTGCCTCAAGATTCCCAGATTCACCAGCTGGACTGGAGAGGAGATTGACAACTGACCTTTGGACATGCTAGAATAGTATTGGGAATTCCTTTATAATTGAAAAAAAAGGCCAGTGGGGAAAAAGGTACTCAAGGGGAGTTTGTGAGGGTGTAGTGCTTTTAATTTTTTAGTGCTGACTTAGTGAGCAAGTGCCAGGCAACTTAAATGCAATGTGTTACAGGTAACTTAAATGCAAAAACAACAAACAGTAACTTTCTTTCAAGTGAAACAAGGAAATAAGTACAGTAAGCAATGCAGATATCATAGGGATCGACAGAAGTGCTGAAAATCCGCATTTTAGGTGGAATTAGCATTTCAGGGAAATAACAAGCAAACAAACAACAAGCATACAAACAAAGCTGGATTCAGCAGGCCTGGATCTAGTCTATCATGCTAAAGCAAAGAAGGTGTACCAATTTCAGTAAGAAGCAGTTCAAATATGCAGGCATTATAAGCCTTTAACCAGAAATTCCCAGCTCGGAAGGGCAAAGTCCAGCCTCTCCTCCCACAACAGTACATACCACGAACCCTCTTAACGTAGAATAACTGGCCTGAAGCCCAAGTGCTTAAACCAGAACTAATACACTTTTAGAATAACAGACACTGAGCCCTCAATCAGCAGTTCCCAACTTAGAAGGATGTAAGCTACCTGTCCTGCCACCACAGTGCAGGCCACAAATCTTCCTAATGTAAAACAACTGGTCTGAAGCCCAAGTGCTTAATCCAAAAGTCTTAGAATGATAGCTACACTTTAATCAAGTTACTACAAAGCAGTAATAAATACAATTGAATACTTTAAACAATGCCTGGGTTAGTGCTGAAGTTATACAAACAAAGCTAGATTCAGCAGGCCTGGATCTAGTCTATGCTACAGCAAACAAGGTGTACCAATTTCAGTAAGAAACAGTTCAAATATGCAGGCATTATAAGCCTTTAACCAGAAATTCCCAGCTCAGAAGGACAGAGTCCAGCCTCTCCTCCTACAAGAGTGCAGACCACGAACCCTCTTAATGTAAAATAACTGGTCTGAAGCCCAAGTGCTTAAACCAGAATTAATACACTTTTAGAATAACAGACACTGAGCCCTCAATCAGCAGTTCCCAACTTAGAAGGATGTAAGCTACCTGTTCTGCCACTACAGTGCAGACCACAAACCTTCTTAATGTAAAACAACTGGTCTGAAGCCCAAGTGCTTAAACTAAAAGGCTTAGAATGAGTTACACCAAACAGTAATAAATACAACTGAGTACTTTTAAGATGACTCAAAAGCAAAATAAAGTAGGAAGAAACACAAATACAGTAAAAGCAGATACATTTTTTTTTTAAGTGGAAAGAGAGAAAGGAGTAGCAGAAACTAAGCTGATTGGCCTTCTCAAATGTTCTCCCTGTACTGGGTAGAATGAGGTAATGACACTAGACTGGGAGGAGGGTCCCAGATCAAATTTACAGTAGAGGCGGGCAACTGCAAAGCCACCAACTATAAAAGCTGAAAAGCAGCAGTGAGCCTTTAAATGAAAGTTTTAAACAGCTAAAGGAGCCTCTAGAAAAAAAGAGTTTAACTGCAACAAGTTATCAGAAACAAACAACCCAACAGATGCTTAATAAAAGTGGACAATTTCCAGTTAATACCTCACACGCAGTGAAACTAGCTAGAAAAATACACAGTACACAAAGTGCTATAAATAACAAAGAAATAAAGAACAAAATAAACAAAAAACAGGATACTCAATGTTATATATTATAGCTCTGAGTTTTCTCAGTGTCTTTCCTTCGATCAGCTCAGTGTGTAGGATAGCAAATATAGTTACAGGGCTTTGAGTCAGTGCATGCAGGACATGTTGTTTAGATCTTCTATCCTTTTAGTAAGGTATATCTGTGGCATTCCAGTTGTTGCATGTGTCTGGACAGATACATGCCAAATGGGACATTATATTCAATTACTGGCTGATGAGGGATGAGTAAAGGGGGACAATGATATCCCTAGATCTTGACACAATTCCTTTGTTTATAAGCTGTGCAGTGTAGAAGGACTTTTGTACAACAATGGACATGTCACTGAAAATTTAGGTCACTATGTATACAAGTTCCCAAATCCCAAACAACTGAGTCAACTCTTAGGGGCATTTTGTCAATGTGGTAGTTTCCAGGGGTAGATGCCATCTTTATGGAAGATTTGGCATTTTTCAAAGCCTTATTTCCAACAAAACGTTATAAGACAGAATTTTTTTAACATATTTTTAATCATGTCTTGGAGGCAAAAATGGATAAATACGCATCGATGTTTAAAGCAGGCGATTGGTCTAACAGTATCACACAGGCACAGTTTTAATAATACGCATCGATGTTTAAAGCAGGCGATTGGTCTAACAGTATCACACAGGCACAGTTTTAATAATACGCATCGATGTTTAAAGCAGGCGATTGGTCTAACAGTATAAAAGTATTATTTATTATTTATTTTATTTATTATTATTTAATAACGCTTTTCCCTTACTTTAGAGCCTCAAACTATTAATAAGATTATTAAAAACAACTCTCCAAATACTGGAAACTAACCAAGTAAATGAGGAGTGAACACCTTGTCAGTCTCTAAAATGTCGCGAGTTATATGCATATTCCTCGAGTACATCATGAAGGAAATACTCGGCATTTTTTTTTTTACAAACTTTTTTTGTACATTAATGAAATTAGTCACGTGACTTCCTTAGGATGATAGCACATTCAGCGAGGAGAAATACAATTTTAATTCCTGTCATTTTTTGTTCTGCATAACACAATAGTGTCCTTTTCAAATGAAGCTGCCAGGCTTAGATGTTTAAACAATGATGTAAAACAATTGAACAATAATACCTGCACACACTGCTCCATTATAATGGTTTTCCTTAACCATACCATGCAGTCCGACATAAACAAGTACCAGTCTGAGTGTCTTGGCTTGAGACTAATGAAAGACTGGAACCAATAGGTAGTTAATTGGAAGGGGGGCTGAGCTAGAAGAACTATCTTAGTAAGAACATAGGTTAGTACTAAGCTAACTGCCCTTGCGAGCCATTTTAAGCCTAACCAATTATCCCTTCTGAGACTCAAACCCTGCACCTTGTGTTTGCAAGGCAAACACCAAAGCCATTAAGCCACCCTCCCAATAACAAAGCTGTTGTGTTCCCTTATGTAATTATTTCTGAATGATAAATACTTTTCAAAGCAGATTGATCCTTTCAGTCTTATGACTGCCAGCCTATCACATTCTAGGGTAGTTCAAGAGCCAGAGCATATCCCAGAATTCAATAGGATCACATCGGAGAACGTGATTCTGTATCTGGGGTGCTATGTCATAGGAAATTCACAAGGATCGACCCATTTCTGCATCTCTGAAAAGTATCTAATTAGAAATATATTATAACCAAAACAAGCACTGTGAATAACTCTACGGCAAAGAAATGGTCTCATACTGAAATATATTCCACAATTAAGGGCTACTTTGAGGATTTACCTGAAATTTTCATACAAGCCACTCTAAGCTGTCTGGTGCTTGTGGTTTGCTAAAGCATGTCAAATAGTAACTACAATGCTGACAGTTGATATTGACAATTAAATCCTTGTAAGTCTGTTCATTATCTTTAGTATTTTCTTATTGTTTCTGTTACCTCATAAATACAAATACAGAACTATAAGTCTTATAACTGTCTAAAGGATTCAAAAAGGCACAATAATAACTGAAAAGTTAAATATTATGGTATTCAGAAAAACATAACTATATATATATTTTACCAAGTGCTTTGTGTGTGTGTGTGTGTGTGTGTGTGTGTGTGTGTGTGTGTGTGTGTGTGTGTGTATGTATGTGTGTGTATGCATGCGCTCATGTGTATGTGTGTATGCATGCTTGTGTGTGTGTGTGTGTGTGTGTGTGTGTGTGTGTGTGTGTGTGTGTGTGAATGTGTGTGTGCATGCTCATATGTGTCAGTACATGTGCCTGCACAGACACACCTGTTTGTGATTGTGTATGCAAATCTGTATGCACATTTGATTATGTATGCCATGGCATGTACTTTTTAAAATAATGTATTTATTTTGCAGAAGACAAGACAAAACATCGTAAAACAAGGATACAAAAAAGGCTCAAAATACATAGTTCAATGAAATGGTTGTCACATACATAATAGTAGCATTGTCAGTATCAGGGAAATCCAAATATACATATATATATATATAAAAACATAGTAATTCTATTAAGAGCAAGCCAGAGGAACAGCTGAAGGGCATTGCAAGTTTAGATAGGGATGTCCTAACGGTGGAACTACAGGCACAGTTGAGCTAGCTTAGGGAAAGGTACAGAAGAAAGCATATATTCGGATGAAGTTACTTAATTTCAATTATATAAAAAGTAAAA
>NC_056726.1:1514358759-1514433759 GCF_019279795.1 Protopterus annectens | reverse complement strand
GATGAGTTTTATCTGGTGGTCCAGTTTGTTCCCACATTCCAAAGACATGCATCCGGAGTGTTTCTCCCCAGGTTTCTGCTGAAAATGGGCTGTGTCCCATTTGGACTTTCCTGGTAAACAAATGTTAAATAAATAAATATCACTGTAGTATGTGGTTGTTAACAGACTGTATTTAATACTTTGACTCTAAACAGCTTGTAAAAATAATACAAATGCTGATGTAATCCATAAATGCCAGATGTCCAGTGTCACGGTTGAAAAGGGTTCAGCAAACCACTTGCATGGTTAAAAATGCTAAACAAATAAATAGTATAGATAGTGAAGACATCAAGCGGATAATATATTGTGTGGAAGTAGAGCTGGAACCACGAATGATGACTGGATATGGGAAGATTTAAGACCAAAAGCAGGGATGCATTTTTTTCAGATATTTATTGTTTATTTATATTCTGGTCTAATTAGAGATTTCTTGTTTATGCTTTTGATTTGTCACCTGTCTATGTGATTTATGTATTAACTGTACTGCAAAAACTGATGTTTTATTGGTTGATTGTTTCTATGGTAGTGCTGTCACTGATTTTTATAGGCTGTTCATTTCTATGTTATCTTTCTTATAGGCTGTTCATTTCTATGCTGTCTTTTTATTGGCTGTTTGTTTCTATGCTGTCTTTTTGGCACTTCTTCTGTCTAAGTCTCCATTGTACATAGAACCATCCAGATGGATATTCTCAGGACAACAAATAATGAAAAACAAACAAAAACTAACTCCAGGCAAGCTGGAACTTCCAATGAATGACCTCTCAAACCTCTTGAATCACAGGCACGTGGGATATATGCAAATGACCCTTATGAACACCAGGTGTTTCAGCTAATTGGAGATTCTGAATGCTCATGACTTATTTTCTAATTATAATGGATAATTTCAGGCCGATAAAGCCAAACCCCGTTAGCTGTGGATATGCATATTTTGGCCTTGTTATGATTTCATCAACACAGCACAAGCAGACCGTTTGACTAAGCATAAGAAACAGGGGGCTGTTATACCCAGCTGATGTCCATTGTCATTAGCTGTTATACCCAGCTGATGTCCATTGTCATTAGCTGTTATACCCAGCTGATGTCCATTATCATTAGCTGTTATAGCCAGCTGATGTCCATTGTCATTAGCTGTTATACCCAGCTGATGTCCATCATTAGCTGTTATAGCCAGCTGATGTCCATTGTCATTAGCTGTTATAGCCAGCTGATGTCCATTATCATTAGCTGTTATACCCAGCTGATGTCCATTGTCATTAGCTGTTATACCCAGCTGATGTCCATTGTCATTAGCTGTTATAGCCAGCTGATGTCCATTATCATTAGCTGTTATACCCAGCTGATGTCCATTATCATTAGCTGTTATACCCAGCTGATGTCCATTGTCATTAGCTGTTATACCCAGCTGATGTCCATTATCATTAGCTGTTATACCCAGCTGATGTCCATTATCATTAGCTGTTATAGCCAGCTGATGTCCATTATCATTAGCTGTTATAACCAGCTGATGTCCATTATCATTAGCTGTTATAGCCAGCTGATGTCCATTATCATTAGCTGTTATAGCCAGCTGATGTCCATTGTCATTAGCTGTTATACCCAGCTGATGTCCATTGTCATTAGCTGTTATACCCAGCTGATGTCCATTATCATTAGCTGTTATACCCAGCTGATGTACATCATTAGCTGTTATAGCCAGCTGATGTCCATTGTCATTAGCTGCTATACCCAGCTGATGTCCATCATTAGCTGTTATAGCCAGCTGATGTCCATCATTAGCTGTTATAGCCAGCTGATGTCCATCATTAGCTGTTATAGCCAGCTGATGTCCATTATCATTAGCTGTTATACCCAGCTGATGTCCATTATCATTAGCTGTTATAGCCAGCTGATGTCCATTATCATTAGCTGTTATACCCAGCTGATGTCCATTATCATTAGCTGTTATAGCCAGCTGATGTCCATTATCATTAGCTGTTATACCCAGCTGATGTCCATTATCATTAGCTGTTATAACCAACTGATGTCCATCATTAGATGTTATAGCCAGCTGATGTCCATTATCATTAGCTGTTATACCCAGCTGATGTCCATTATCATTAGCTGTTATACCCAGCTGATGTCCATTATCATTAGCTGTTATACCCAGCTGATGTCCATTATCATTAGCTGTTATACCCAGCTGATGTCCATTGTCATTAGCTGTTATACCCAGCTGATGTCCATGATCATTAGCTGTTATACCCAGCTGATGTCCATTATCATTAGCTGTTATAGCCAGCTGATGTCCATTATCATTAGCTGTTATACCCAGCTGATGTCCATCATTAGCTGTTATACCCAGCTGATGTCCATTATCATTAGCTGTTATAGCCAGCTGATGTCCATTATCATTAGCTGTTATACCCAGCTGATGTCCATTATCATTAGCTGTTATAGCCAGCTGATGTCCATTATCATTAGCTGTTATAGCCAGCTGATGTCCATTATCATTAGCTGTTATAGCCAGCTGATGTCCATTATCATTAGCTGTTATACCCAGCTGATGTACATTATCATTAGCTGTTATAGCCAGCTGATGTCCATTATCATTAGCTGTTATACCCAGCTGATGTCCATTATCATTAGCTGTTATAGCCAGCTGATGTCCATTATCATTAGCTGTTATAGCCAGCTGATGTCCATTATCATTAGCTGTAATACCCAGCTGATGTACATTATCATTAGCTGTTATAGCCAGCTGATGTCCATTATCATTAGCTGTTATACCCAGCTGATGTCCATTATCATTAGCTGTTATACCCAGCTGATGTCCATTATCATTAGCTGTTATAGCCAGCTGATGTCCATTATCATTAGCTGTTATAGCCAGCTGATGTCCATTATCATTAGCTGTTATACCCAGCTGATGTCCATTGTCATTAGCTGTTATACCCAGCTGATGTCCATTGTCATTAGCTGTTATACCCAGCTGATGTCCATTGTCATTAGCTGTTATAGCCAGCTGATGTCCATTATCATTAGCTGTTATACCCAGCTGATGTCCATTATCATTAGCTGTTATAGCCAGCTGATGTCCATTATCATTAGCTGTTATAGCCAGCTGATGTCCATTATCATTAGCTGTTATACCAAGCTGATGTCCATTGTCATTAGCTGTTATACCCAGCTGATGTCCATTATCATTAGCTGTTATACCCAGCTGATGTCCATTATCATTAGCTGTTATACCCAGCTGATGTCCATCATTAGCTGTTATAGCCAGCTGATGTCCATTATCATTAGCTGTTATACCCAGCTGATGTCCATTGTCATTAGCTGTTATAGCCAGCTGATGTCCATTGTCATTAGCTGTTATAGCCAGCTGATGTCCTTTATCATTAGCTGTTATAGCCAGCTGATGTCCATTGTCATTAGCTGTTATACCCAGCTGATGTCCATTGTCATTAGCTGTTATACCCAGCTGATGTCCATTGTCATTAGCTGTTATACCCAGCTGATGTCCATTATCATTAGCTGTTATACCCAGCTGATGTCCATTATCATTAGCTGTTATAGCCAGCTGATGTCCATTGTCATTAGCTGTTATACCCAGCTGATGTCCATTATCATTAGCTGTTATACCCAGCTGATGTCCATTGTCATTAGCTGTTATACCCAGCTGATGTCCATTATCATTAGCTGTTATACCCAGCTGATGTCCATTATCATTAGCTGTTATAGCCAGCTGATGTCCATTGTCATTAGCTGTTATACCCAGCTGATGTCCATTATCATTAGCTGTTATACCCAGCTGATGTCCATTATCATTAGCTGTTATAGCCAGCTGATGTCCATCATTAGCTGTTATAGCCAGCTGATGTCCATTATCATTAGCTGTTATAGCCAGCTGATGTCCATTATCATTAGCTGTTATACCCAGCTGATGTCCATTGTCATTAGCTGTTATAGCCAGCTGATGTCCATTATCATTAGCTGTTATACCCAGCTGATGTCCATTGTCATTAGCTGTTATACCCAGCTGATGTCCATTATCATTAGCTGTTATACCCAGCTGATGTCCATTATCATTAGCTGTTATACCCAGCTGATGTCCATTATCATTAGCTGTTATAGCCAGCTGATGTCCATTATCATTAGCTGTTATACCCAGCTGATGTCCATTATCATTAGCTGTTATAGCCAGCTGATGTCCATTATCATTAGCTGTTATACCCAGCTGATGTCCATTATCATTAGCTGTTATACCCAGCTGATGTCCATTATCATTAGCTGTTATACCCAGCTGATGTCCATTATCATTAGCTGTTATAGCCAGCTGATGTCCATTATCATTAGCTGTTATACCCAGCTGATGTCCATTATCATTAGCTGTTATACCCAGCTGATGTCCATTATCATTAGCTGTTATAGCCAGCTGATGTCCATTATCATTAGCTGTTATACCCAGCTGATGTCCATTGTCATTAGCTGTTATACCCAGCTGATGTCCATTATCATTAGCTGTTATACCCAGCTGATGTCCATTGTCATTAGCTGTTATACCCAGCTGATGTCCATTATCATTAGCTGTTATACCCAGCTGATGTCCATTGTCATTAGCTGTTATACCCAGCTGATGTCCATTATCATTAACTGTTATAGCCAGCTGATGTCCATTATCATTAGCTGTTATAGCCAGCTGATGTCCATTATCATTAGCTGTTATACCCAGCTGATGTCCATCATTAGCTGTTATACCCAGCTGATGTCCATTATCATTAGCTGTTATAGCCAGCTGATGTACATTATCATTAGCTGTTATACCCAGCTGATGTACATTATCATTAGCTGTTATACCCAGCTGATGTACATTATCATTAGCTGTTATAGCCAGCTGATGTCCATTATCTTTAGCTGTTATACCCAGCTGATGTCCATTATCATTAGCTGTTATACCCAGCTGATGTCCATTATCATTAGCTGTTATACCCAGCTGATGTCCATTGTCATTAGCTGTTATACCCAGCTGATGTCCATTATCATTAGCTGTTATACCCAGCTGATGTCCCTTATCATTAGCTGTTATAGCCAGCTGATGTCCATCATTAGCTGTTATACCCAGCTGATGTCCATTATCATTAGCTGTTATACCCAGCTGATGTCCATTATCATTAGCTGTTATACCCAGCTGATGTCCATTATCATTAGCTGTTATAGCCAGCTGATGTCCATTATCATTAGCTGTTATACCCAGCTGATGTCCATTATCATTAGCTGTTATAGCCAGCTGATGTCCATTGTCATTAGCTGTTATACCCAGCTGATGTCCATTGTCATTAGCTGTTATACCCAGCTGATGTCCATTATCATTAGCTGTTATACCCAGCTGATGTCCATTATCATTAGCTGTTATACCCAGCTGATGTCCATTATCATTAGCTGTTATACCCAGCTGATGTCCATTATCATTAGCTGTTATACCCAGCTGATGTCCATTGTCATTAGCTGTTATACCCAGCTGATGTCCATTATCATTAGCTGTTATAGCCAGCTAATGTCCATTATCATTAGCTGTTATACCCAGCTGATGTCCATCATTAGCTGTTATAGCCAGCTGATGTCCATTATCATTAGCTGTTATACCCAGCTGATGTCCATAATTAGCTGTTATTGCCAGCTGATGTCCATTATCATTAGCTGTTATAGCCAGCTGATGTCCATTATCATCATTAGGGTGAAATATGCATATCCACAGCTAGTGGGGTTTGGCTTTATTGGCCTGAAATTGTCCATTAAAATGACAAAACAAGTCATGGACATTCAGAATCACCAATTAACTGAAACACCTGGTGTTGATAAGGCTCATTTGCATATATCCCATGTGCCTCTGATACAAGAGGTTTGAGAGGTCAAAGCTTGCATGGAGTTTTCATTTAGTTTTTACTGATTGTTTTTTTGCAGGACAACAAATGTGAATAAAGTAAATAAATAATGCAGATTTCATGAGTACTAAATATACCACCAGGACATGTTAGATGGTCCACAAGGCAAATGGTTTAGTTGGGTGTAAAACAAGGTAATAATACAAAACGTAAAATACACAAGTAACAAAAAAACAAAACAAAGACTTGTTTCCCTGCCTTTCTAAGCTAGTATAGTCCAGTTTTCAGGTTAGTGCTGAATTCAGGACTGTGTTACAAATCTCTGTTTGCCCATACCTTACTTGGATAGAAGGAAGTTTCTCTGTTCACTGTGAGAGAGGGGAGCTTTGAGCAGCCTATCTGTCCCGAGAGGAGTGGTTTCAGCCCAGAAATTAGTAGTTTATTGGCCATTTTGAGCTAATTTCTATCTCTTTCATTCCCCTGCTATAAAACCCGCATTTGCAAGGTTTTGCGTGCCAGGCAGCGCCAGTTAGCTAGGGTATAACTATTCCAGGCTCCACAAAGTCTACTCTTCAATTTTTCCCTTGGAACTAGACAAACTTTCAACTTAAGCACTCAAACCATTTACTTTTCATACCAGCACTTGCTCAAAACTCATAGCAAGCACTAATAAACCTTAGCACTAGGCCGCCCCCAATACTGTAGTTAAGGACAAGGCTCTCTATTAGACCTTACCAGCCAATCAGTAAAATAGTTCAATGTAACAGAACTAGGCTTATAAATGTCCTCAGGTAGATAGCCTAGTACCTATCTATGAACCTATGTACCTATCCTGGCATGTCGAAAGAGAAGTTTCAAGTGTACCCTCTGGTCCAACTGGTGAATCTGGGCATTTTGAGGCAATGTTACAATTGCCTCATGTACACAGACAACCCTCTCCTCCTTCCACCAAACACTAATACATGCGAGAGATGCAATTAAATAGTCAAACTGGAGGCTAAGCTCTCTCAACCCAAGACTGGACCAGGCAGTCAAGAGGAGAAGGGAATTACTTGCATCACACCACCAGTCTCACATAGACCTATCAAACCAGAACCGTCAAAAAACACACATAAATACACAAAAACATACTTGGAGGCTCTAAATAAAAATCTGCAGAAGCAACAGAGACCTCCAAAGCAGACATCCAAGCAACCTCCACCCCCCAACACAAACCATGAAACACATACTTCACAAAACCAGTGTGCCACACAATCACAGCCCTTAAGGCAAAATAACATACTCAACACAGCCCTTAAGGCAAAATAACATACCCAACACACTAGTAATAGGTGACTCTATAGTCAGGCACACTGACATCCCACTCAGAAGGCTGAACAAAGAGAATGTTACTGTTAGCTGCCTGTCGGGTGCCAGGATCTGCCACATAACACAAGCACTCAGGTCACTCCAGAACAAGTACAGATATGACTCTGTCATTATCCATGTTGGTGTGAATGACCTGAGCCATACCTCCCTGGACAACATGAAAAGAGACATGGAGGAGCTCTCTGATCACGTAGCCCAGGCTGGTATGACCCTGACCCTAAGTAGCATCCTGCCCTCACCAAGAATGATACCACGGTATAGAGAAAAAATTATCAATTTCAACAATTGGCTAAGCTTCTGGTGTCACTCAATGGGGATCCAGTGTCTGTCAGCCTGGGATGACATGCTCGACAAACCACGCTGCTTTGTTAGAGATGGCTTGCACCTGTCACCCTTAGGCTTTTGAATACTGGCCAAGGCTCTTGTCACCCCCATAGTGCCTTTTTTAGGTAAGGTTCAAAAGACAAACCTACTGCCATAAATAGCACAAGTAACAAAAAACTGAGGGTAATGCTACTCAGTGCCAGAAGTCTAAACCTAAAAATGCACGCACTCAAGGCACTCAGTATGGAGAAAATCAATATATGTGCTATAACAAAAACCTGGTTTAAGGCTCCAGAGAGCACACCAGCACTACCAGGCTACAACTCATACCATACACTTCGGCCACAAAACACAGACCAAAATACAAAAGGCGGGGGAGTATCCATATTCATCAAGGATACCCACACCTCCAGGTTAGTGGCACAGCACGATGCTTCAGAGATCATCCACGTGCAACTAACAATGGGCAAAACTGCTATTCAAATTATAGCTTGCTACCGATCACTCACCATGACCCAGGACCCCCACTCCACATTCTTGGAAACACTGGGAAACATAAAGGTCCTACCAAACACCCTGATATTGGGTGATTTCAATTACCCAAACATTAACTGGGAGAACTACTCAAGTACAAACTCCCTTGCCAAACATTTCCTAGAATTCATAAACTCAAACGCCCTGGATCAACTGTTCAACACCCCCACCAGAGGTGACAACATATTGGACCTGGTCATCACCAACATGGGTGACCGGTGTTCCACACCGGAGGTCAACCCCTTGCTGGTTAGATCTGACCATAAACTAATCACTCTGGATATCCACATTCCGCCACCACCCCCGGTCAAAGAAACCACTGTGAAAAACTTTTCAAAAGCAAACTTCATGTTACTTAAGACCGAGCCAGGAAGCTTCAAAGCCCCCATGCTAAAGGATAATGCTGTCCAAGCTGCAAAATCCTTTACTAATGCACTCTATGGGCACCTACAATAATGCATGGATTGTGTTATCCCAAACAAAACTAAGACTCAGTCCTCCAAGAAAAGGAAACCAGTCTGGTGGACCACTGCCATAAACAAGCTATACAATAGAAGGAGGAAACTAGTACAGAAAAGAGTAAAATCCCAAGAAAGGAAGAGATCCCTGATCAGTATCAGCAAGAAACTATGCTCCCTCATAAAATCATCCAAGGCTAGCTTCAAAAGAAAAATTGCCATTGACTCCAAAGATAACCACAAGTCTTTCTTTAGCTATGTCAAGAATCTAAATGGCAATTCTCAGATATGCTCGGAGTTGGTGCAGAATGGCACAAAATACACTGAACCGTCCAATATAGCCAACATCCTGGCAGACAGGGTCAGTGCATACTTCACCCCCTTCTCACCCCCAAAAGTGCCCATAACTATACCAGAAGAATGTAGTGCCCCTGAAATCACAGGCACTCAGGTTAAAACAGCCCTCTCCAAAGCCAAAAACATAGCATCAATGGGACCGGACGGTGTCCCAGGCTGCGTTCTACACGAGCTCAAAGATGAACCAACCCCTCACCTAAACACACTGTTTACACTCAGCCTCTCCACAGGCTACAACCCCACAGACTGGCACAGAGCAACAGTTATGAGTGGCGCAGAGCAACACTTATTCCACTCCACAAAGGTAGAGCCACAACGGACCCCGGGAACTATCACCCTATAAGCCTGACTAGCTTGGTCTGCAAAGCTATGGAGCACATCATCATGGAACACATTAACAGAGACATTGGAAACCTCCAAATATTGGACCCTACCCAGTTCGGCTTTGTTAAGGGCAGATCATGCCTCCTAAACCTGGTGGAGTTCTTTGAGACAGTTACCAAGGCTATAGACGAGGGAAAGGTGGTCCACACAGCCTACCTAGACCTTGCAAAGGTCTTCAACACCATTCCCCATGCAGGTATTATAGACAAGCTCACCAGCCTGAACATAAACCCCTACGTCATGAGATGAGTTGCCAACTGGCTCATGGACAGAACCCACATGGTAAGAGTTGTGGGAGCTAGGTCTTGACTCTAAACTGGTTACAAGTGGCATTCCCCAGGGCTCAGTTCTAGGACCCCTCCTGTTCGGCATATACTTCTCAGAGGTACAGGCATGCACAGGAGGACTATGGCTGACCAAGTTCTCAGATGACTGCAAACTAGGGGCTATAATTGACTCTACGGCTGACACAGACATTCTCCAAAAGGGTCTCACTGAGACAGATACCTGGTGTCAAAACCATGGCCTCAAGCTAAATGCCAAAAAGTGCATAGTCATCCCCTTTGGAAAAAACAAAGTACCCACAAACTAACACATAGGTGGTAGCCCCCTAAATACAGAAGATGTAATAAGGGATCTGGAGACCCAAGTAGATAGTAACCTCTCCTTTGATAATCACATTGCCAAAGTTGTTAGAAAATCCTTCTATGTGGCCCACCTAATTACAAAAGGGTTGCCATCCGGATCGAAAGAGGTCATTGGGCCCCTCTATGCATCACTCATCAGGCCCATCATAGAGTACAATGCCCCATTTGGGAGGAACCTTACAAAACACCTGCAACAACTGGAAAGACCACAGAAGTACCTCACCAAGAGGATCACTGGCCTCAAGCAGATGCCCTATGCAGCTTGACTGAAGAAACTACAGCTGTACTCAGTTGCTTACCGCCTACTCAGTGGTGATCTCTGCCTGACATACAAGGCCATGTCCAACCCAGAATTGATGGACATGCTCCACCTAAAGAAAACTATATCCCCTCGAGCCACATGCTCCAGGGATCTAAACCTCACCACAACAATAAATGGGACGTGCTGGAGGGATAGATTCCTGTCCCAGAGACTTCCCATGCTCTGGAACAGGATTCCAATCTACATTAGGCAGAGCTCCTCACTCACCCTCTTCAAGAGAAACCTTGACGAGTGGATGGGAAATAGACAGTTTACCCCAGGGATCACTTCAATGTCTCTGCTGGACAGAGCCACAGGGAACTAATCTAAGGGGGCGGCGAAAGCCAACACATTATGGCTAGGCTTATAAATGCCTTCGGGCAGATAGCCTAGTACCTACCTATGACCCTATCAACCTATCAACCTAAATAGTGTGGAATTTGTAGATAATCCAAAATGTAAGATGAAAAAAAAGGATGTCAACTAAAGAAAAAGAACATCAGAATGATAAGAATCATAGGAAGTGCAAGGTATCAAGTCATGTGACCATTACACCTTGCAGGTTTCCACCATAGACTGTACGTTCTATATCAAGGAGGGCTAGGTCAGTCGAACCTAGGGTGACCAACCTAACCCTGGGTCAGTCAGACCTAGGGTGACTAACCTAACCCTGGGTCAGTCGAACCTAGGGTGACTAACCTAATCCTGGGTCAGTCAAACCTAGGGTGACTAACCTAACCCTGGGTCAGTCAGGCTTAAGGTAACTAACCTAACCCTGGGTCAGTCAAACCTAGGGTGACTAACCTAACCCTGGGTCAGTCAAACCAAGGATGACTAACCTAACCCTTGGTCAGTCAGGCTTAGGGTGACTAACCTAACCCTGGGTCAGTCAAATCTAGGGTGACTAACCTAACCCTGGGTCAGTCAAACCTAGGGTGACTAACCTAATCCTGGGTCAGTCAGGCTTAGGGTGAGTTTCTGAATACACATGCAGTGATTCAGGCCCTATTTGAAGAAAGATACTTGCACTGTTTTAGCTGCAGCAGAGCCATTGCTGCTTCTTCTAGCCCTCACAGCGGCATCCCATATCGGTTGCTCCAGCAACCACCTCCCACTCTTCAGTTAAAGAGCAACAAAAAAGGTCCTCCTCTGTAGGCTGATACTCCACACCAGAGCCATTCTTCATCCTGCCTATTAAAATAATAAAAAAGAGGACATCTTCTACATTTAAAATGTAGCGAGTCGCTTGCTACATTAGGAGCAAATAGCTTCCTACAGCTTATCAAACAGGAATTGCTGAAGTACAGAAGTGCATTTCTGTAATGACAACCAGAAATGTCATTAGAGAAAAGACTAGAGGAACTACACTTCTCAGTAATATCCCTTAGCACCTTGCGTCCGTGGTCGCTGCCCCTTCAGCCTATCCTTACTGCTCCTCTGATCTGCTGGAGAGCCTCTCCCACAGGTGAGGAAGACACTAAGAATCAAATCTCTTTCACTCTCCCCCTTGTTCTATTGATTTACTGATGTAGGTTTCATAGATTCATAGACTGTTACTAGGCTAACGGCACAGGTGGCCTTTCTAGGCCTAGCCAAGTTTTCCCAGAATAATAATAATGTCCTGTATCCAAATAGGACATTGAGTGCCAGGAATTTATAAGCTACCTCTGTCCATAAGGGACATGGGTGACAAGCCTGGTGTAAATTTCCTATTTCCCATTCACTTATCTAGGTTGTGCTTAAACTGAGTAATAGACGAACTCTGCTGCATGTGGATGGGAAGCCTGTTCAACAGAAGGGACAGTCTATGCCACACATATCTATCTCTCCAGCATGTTCTGTTTAAGTCACAGACAAACTACAGGTCCCTAGACCTTATATTTCTGGTAGTCTTTGAATTACGAATATGTAGGAGATTGAAAACTGTGAGGTTTGTGGAGGCCTTGTTAGCCAGGTATAGATCACCCCTCAGCAATCTATAGGAGACTGAGTAGAGGGAAAGGTCATTAAGATGCTCTGCCTTTGACATCACTCTAGTTGCTGCATATGCTTGGTCAGGTACATACGAAAGGGAGAACTGTACTCTAATACTGGCCTGATAAGGGTACAGTACAATAGTATAATGACCTCTCTGGACCTAATTGCCATGCCCTTACTTATAAGTTGTGCAACATAAAAGGATCGGTGTGAAATTTGGTTTAAATTAAAGTAATCATTTGGCACGCTGTGGATTTTATACACGTGCTTTGGTTCCAGTTTTTTCCTGTGAAGTATAAAAGGATTTCCTCACCACTAAGGCTACATGGCAGTCAAATCAATATCAACATGGTAATTTGCTGGGATGGTTGACTTCCTAAAGGGTACAATTATGCATTTCTTATTACTGAGTTTAACACCATGGCTTTGGTACAATTTGTTAGTCAGAGAGAGACCTTCTTGATGAATGCTAGTGTTTGCACAACAGTTGAAGATAAACCCCAGCTTGCAATCATCTGTAAACTTCATCAGCCATAAATCTTCAGCATGTGCTTCCATTTCAGAGAAATAGATGCCAAAAAAGAAGCAGGCCCAGTAATTTATCCGTGGGGCACTCCGCTAATGACTATCCTCTGCATGGAGGTGGCCTCACTTATTTTGACCTCCCTGGTCCTATCAGTGAGCCAGTTGACTATCCAGTGGGTGAGAAAAGGGTTTATACCCAAATAAGTGAGCTTGTCTATAATGCCTGAGTGGGGTATTGTATCAAAAACCTTGGCCAGGTTGAGGTAAGCTGTGTGCATAGTCTTACCTTCATCCAGTACTTTGGTGACTCTCTCAAAAACATCCACCAGATTTTAATAGGCATGACCTTGCTTTAAAAAAGCTGAACTTTGATGGGTCCAGTGTTTTTAGGTTACCTATGTTCTCATTTAACATGTCCATGATGATTCTTGCTGTTACCACTGCTGTGGAATAGACTCCCAATCCACATAAGACTTACGGACATGTAGTTACCCAGAGGAGTGGTTGGACCTCCTTTGTGCAGGGGAATGACTGTATCCATCTTCCATTCCTTTGGCACAAAACCTGACTGAAGGCTCTAGCTGAAAATTAATTCAAGTGGATGAAAGAGGTCATGTTTCATGCTATTTATTAAACATCCTGTGATGTTATGTAGACCCATTGATGCAGGGTTTTTGGCCCTGATTACCTGTTTTCTAGTAATGGCTGGGGGAATTGTGTTACATGGTATTTCCTTTGGACTATTTGGGGGAGTGGGGGGAGAAATTTGAGCTGTACCTGTCTGCCCAAAGGTTGGCGATGGCCTTTGGATCAGTGTGGGTGATGCCATTTACAGTAAGTTCTGGCTGGTCATTGTTGTACATTTCCTCTGAGGTTACGGGCATAGCTGTAGAAAGCTTTGTGGTTGTCCTTCACCTGAGAAGCAACTTTTTTTTTTCAAATTCAGCCTTTGAAGTATTAATTAACTCTCTTAGCTGTCTGTTTAGAGTGGTTAGGGTGCTTTTATTATGTATGGCTTTGTTCCTCCTATGCTTGGCCAAGATTTTTTTCTATACATGAGTGATAGTGTGATTCCACCAAGGTGACTTGTCTTTTGAGTTTGACTTACTCTTAATGCAAGTGGGCACAGCTTGGTCTATACAGCTATCAGTATGACTGTATGGAAATTTTGGAAATAGCTCAGTGTATTCTGTGTTGTTTACCTGGTTTGGGGGTGTTTGGAATTTAGCCAAGGTGTTTCTTAGTAGAGAAAGGTTATCCTTGCAATAGATCCTAAAGGTTTTTGGTTTTACTGGATCCCCAGATATAACTTTTATTTCAAGTAACACTGCCTTATAGTCAGATCTGATGAGAAAAATATTACACTGGCTGAGGAAGTTTAGCTCACCATGTTCGGGAGTACAAGGTCAAGGATGTTTGTACATCATGTAATGGTGGGACTGTCTGATTTCTGAAGGTATAAGAGATCCTTGAAAGTTGGGTCCCTGATTGCTCAGAGCCTCCTGAGAGGAGCCTATAAGACACAGGAAAGTGGGACAGTGTTTCTAGTCTTTTGTGATAACTTAAGATCTTCTTTGTTAGGACCCTCTGAGATTTTCCAAGTGTTTATATGTGTAGTGAGGTACATCCCAAACAGTACAATCATGTGTTTAGATTAGACAATTTAGAATGATTTCCTAACAACTGTTGCTATATAATAATCAAAGGAGAGGGAATTATCCACCCATGTTCCTGGGCCTCTGAGTTTATGTCAGACTTAGTTTTTGGAAATGGTTGCGACCATATGTTCGATTTTCCAAAAGCTTGAAGCATTATTATGGCGATCATGATACAATGAGGAATGGGGAATTTAATGTTTTCCCCACTGGAGTTGGTACATATACTGCCCTCCTGCAAAAATGTAGATTTTATTTGTTTTGCTTCATTTCAGTTTCAAGGAAGTTGAACATAAGGTCTTGTCTATATGAAGTTTGAGTTTTCGAAAACTTGATCATCTCACATAAACCCCGTTAATTACATTAATTAATGTAATAATTAATAATTAATAATTAATGTAATGTATTAATTACATTTATATTTTAAAGTGTGGTATTGTCAATAATACATGCGGGGGTCAGTAGCATAACCGCATTTATGTATGTATGTAAGGGGTCAGTAGCATGACCGCATTTATGCATGTATGTAGAGGGACAGTAGCATGACCGCATTTATGTATGTATGTATGTATTTAGGAGGTCAGTATCATGACCGCATGTATGTATGTATGTAGGAGGTCAGTAGCATGAACACATTTATATATGTATGTAGGGGGTCAGTAGCATGACCGCATTTATGTATGTATGTAGAGGGACAGTAGCATGACCGCTTTTATGTATGTATGTATGTAGGAGGTCAGTATCATGACCGCATTTATGTATGTATGTAGGTGGTCAGTAGCATGAACACATTTATATATGTATGTAGAGGGACAGTAGCATGACCGCATTTATGTATGTATGTAGGAGGTCAGTAGCATGAACACATTTATATATGTATGTAGGGGGTCAGTAGCATGACCGCATTTATGTATGTATGTAGAGGGACAGTATCATGACCGCATTTATGTATGTAAGGGGTCAGTAGCATGACCGCATTTATGCATGTATGTAGAGGGACTGTAGCATGACTGCATTTATGTATGTATGTATGTAGGGGGTCAGTAGCATGACCGCATTTATGTATATATGTAGGGGGTCAGTAGCATGACCGCATTTATGTATGTATGTAGGGGGTCAGTAGCCTGACCGCATTCATCTATGTATGTAGGAGGTCAGTAGCATGACTGCATTTATGTATGTATGTAGGGGGTCATTAG
Organism: Protopterus annectens; assembly: GCF_019279795.1. Classification (NCBI taxonomy): domain Eukaryota; kingdom Metazoa; phylum Chordata; order Ceratodontiformes; family Protopteridae; genus Protopterus; species Protopterus annectens. Next base: position 1,514,418,130 of record NC_056726.1, on the reverse strand, counting down.
CATGACCGCATTTATGTATGTATGTAGGAGGTCAGTAGCATGACCGCATTTATGTATATATGTAGGGGGTCAGTAGCATGACCGCATTTATGTATGTATGTAAGGGGTCAGTAGCATGACTGTATTTATGTAGGTATGTAGGTATGAATGCTTGTTTATATGTATTTATTTATTTGAATTTAACAGGCTTGAGCACTGATCACTTCTGACCAATTTCAGTATCAGTCTGAGGTCAAAAGTTTACCAGACATACAAAACAGTCAAGAGTACAATAATGCATAAGTGACAGTAAAACAGTGCAAAAACTTTGGAAGCATATAAAATACAATATAATCATGTACAATATGCACCAAAGTTTCAAAACATTTGAGAAATTAGAGTAAACCAAGAGATGTGAAAGGGAGCAAATGTTCCTACTGGATGAGTTAGTAGAAAAGAGTTCAGGTAGATGTGACCTTAGGGGTAACACACATATTCTGTCTGATTTACTAAATGCGATTTTGGTAGAGAACAAAACTTGGAATAAGAAGCTGAGCCTTTAATTTCAATCGGTATGGACTCCCACAGTTTGATCCTTCAAAGTGAAATTGTGTGGCCAGAGATATTTAGCTTGGAGTCCAGGAATAAGAGAGTGACATCACCAGTGCTGCACACCTGGTCTCATGCTCAGGTTCCAGTGCTGCACACCTAGTCCCAGGCTCAGTTTCCAGTGCTGTACACCTGGTCCCAGGCTCAGGTTCCAGTGTTGCACACCTGGACCCAGGCTCAGGTTCCAGTGTTGCACACCTGGACCCAGGCTCAGGTTCCAGTGCTGCACACCTGGACCCAGGCTCAGGTTCCAGTGCTGCACACCTGGACCCAGGCTCAGGTTCCAGTGTTGCACACCTGGACCCAGGCTCAGGTTCCAGTGCTGCACACCTGGACCCAGGCTCAGGTTCCAGTGCTGCACACCTGGACCCAGGCTCAGGTTCCAGTGCTGCACACCTGGTCCCAGGCTCAGGTTCCAGTGCTGCACACCCGTACCGAGGCTTAGGTTCCAGTGCTGCACACCTGGACCCAGGCTCAGGTTCCAATGCTGCACACCTGTACCAAAGCTCAGATTTCAGTGCTGCACACCTGGACCCAGGCTCAGGTTCCATTGCTGCACACCTGGACTCAGGCTCAGGTTCCAGTGCTGCACACCTGGACCCAGGCTCAGTTTTCAGTGCTGAAAACCTGTCCTAGGCTCAGTTTCGAGTGCTGCAGACCTGGACACAGGCTCAGGTTCCAGTGCTGCACACCTGTACTTAGGCTCAGGTTCCAGTGCTGCACACCTGTACTTAGGCTCAGGTTCTAGTGATGCACACCTGTACTTAGGCTCAGGTTCCAGTGCTGCACACCTGTACTTAGGCTCAGGTTTTAGTGATGCACACCTGTACTTAGGCTCAGGTTCCAGTGCTGCACACCTGTACTTAGGCTCAGGTTCTAGTGATGCACACCTGGACCAAGGCTCAGGTTCTAGTGCTGCACACCTGTACCCAGGCTCAGGTTCCAATGTGCACACCTAGTCCTAGGCTCAAGTTCCAGTGGTGCACACCTGTACCCAAGCTCAGGTTCCATTGCTGCACACTTGTACCCAGGCTCAGGGTCCAGTGCTGCACACCCAGGCTCAGGTTAAGTAGCTTGTGGAGAGGTTCCACCAGGACATGTTTACTATTACTTAATGAATGGTCTGGTATGTTATCTAGTCTGATGTAGGAACTTTCTTAGTCTTGGGTTTCAGCACATGTCCTGTAGTGATGAACTTCTGGGGTCATGGATGATGATCTGTTATATTTATTTATTTTATTTTTATTTTACATTTGTTTACTGGAAGAGTCCCACTGGGACAAGACCCATTTTCAGTGGAGGCCCAGGGAGAAACGCTCCACAAACATATTATGCATGTCAAGGTAGTCATCCATATGTAGTACTACAAGGCAAATTACACTTACATAACAATTGCATACTGAATATTTCTAAACGTGTAAAACAAGGAAAAACAATTTTGAGGTTATAGGTGATAAACTGATAGTTGATTTTGGAGGTCAATAACCTTCATTTGTGGATCTCTAGAAATGTATCTAAACCTGATATGACCTCAGATAAATATGGACACACCAGCACAGTTGTTATTGGGTCTGAAGGGATGGTATGGACTAAACCCAGGTATGTAGGGAATGCTTTTATATGGATGCCTCAGAAAAAATAAAAACAAGACCGTGTCAATATTAGTCAGATGGTTAATCAGACTTCTGGCATTGAGCTGTGTCACACTAATTTGATCTCATTTTGTTATTGATATGTTTGCTATGTTGGACTGTTCATTAACTAAACTGTGCTTAAAAAAATGTCCTATGGGAATGACTAGTGCTTTCGCCCTTATACAGAAACCTTTGAATGAGAGGTGCAGATCATCCTTTGTAAAGCAAGTAAGACTGTCAGGCATCTTCTTCCAAGCTGACACCTACTGGATCCCAATAGAATAAGACCAATTATTTATCCAGTTGTCAAAATCAGCCATCTCTTCTTTCTACCTTGGTATCATTTGTGGAGAAGGGAAGACTCCAATAAGTATCAAGATCTTGCCTGCATTTTGATATATACAGACAACTCAAACATGTCTCTCTGCATCTCCATCAGGGTTTTTACCCCAAGTCTTTAACCCCATGTGCACAACTGCCATGCCATACTTACATTTGTCTGGTGCAAGTGTCCTGTTGGCCCTTGAGAGTTTTGAGATCCTGACATCTGAAAGACGACATACTATCATCCTACCTTTGGCTACCCTAGTCAGTGGGGAATCTGTGTGTCACACTATTGATTCACCCATCAATAAAACATTTTTGTTTGTGGAGTGATCTAGTGCACTGAAATTGAATATCTTTGTCCATGGTGACCCTTTGTTAAAGATTTGTTAATGCCAATCAATAACCAAACAGGACACAGGAAGGGTAATTGGTCAGGCTTAAAATGGCCAGCAAGGACAGCTAGAATATTACTTACCTATGAACCTATGAGATATGTGATTTAATATCTGTTTTTTATTTTTGAGAAGACTTAATCCTTATGGGTCTAAGAGGCTTAATTAAGGATTTCTTTACAGCATCAGTATATGACTTTATGTGTAAGGGATGTCTACATAAAATGTGATGTATTACTGTGATGGTAACAGTCTGTGTTATTTTTTTTTTGTTGTTGTTGAGAATGAGGCCTCCATATTTCTTAACTATTTTCATCTTTCACAAACAGAAAAGTTTGAGTTTAGCAAGAGTTCAGTAACTGTGAACGCCAAGGCAGTATCCACTTAAAATCTCTAGACCCGCATTGTCAAGTCCTGAAATGAGGGAGACCAAATGGCTAAAATATGGAGTTACATATACCAAGTTCAAAACTCCCATTTCTTGGAATATTATCTTTTCTCCTAGATATTGTAATCTCAGAATTGGTATATATACGTTTGGGGGTGGCGGCAGGGAGACTTGCCTCACCCCATTGCTAAAAACAAGTTTAGATAAAAAAAGCAATGCTCAATATTTGCTTTTCTTCTGTATTTTCAGTCTTTTATTTACAGTATCTTAGGACAAGGCAAAGCTAGTGCCAAGATTTCAGTAGGGAGACAGATAAGGCCATTGCTACACTGCTATACGATATAGATGAGAATGCCAACAGACGGGAGACAAGAAGGCAGACCTTCCATTTTTTTCCAATGTGAATTAAAACTTGATTTGATTTACAGAGAGTTACAGACTTTAAATGAAAGAAAGATGTATGGTTTAGCATGATTGTTATTAGTCAAAGGATAGCTAGCGTGGTTACATATGAATGCCTGTATCTGTGAATACATAGCTTAGGTTTCTATGTAGTTCTGATATGCACAGTTCATGCACTTTGTATAACAGTAGTGTTGAGCTATTAGTAGATGCTGATATTAGTTGTGTAATGTGGTACTACTAGGGCTTCCGCAAGGTACTTTTAGGAAACTAAATGTTCATCTCTGTGAGTTATGCATCTGCATGTAGCAAGTGCTTATTTCATGGCAGGATTTGGGTGAGCTGGTCATATTACAAAAAGTTACAACTGGAAGCACCTGCATCCATGGTGTGCATATTTCAACTCTGCTGCACTAAGCATAGCTTCACACAATATAAAACAAACAGCAAAAAGTAAAGAACCAATGGAAAAAAAGATTAAGCTTTAGTCAGTGGTGTTTATCTTCCCCAGAACTGCAGTAATAACCTTCCTCTCACTAGGATAATCACTACAACCTGTAGATGACTCATACACATGGCCAAAAGTATCTGTTTGCTGTAATTTTTGGAAGTTACTATAAGATAACAAATAAATACAACAACACTGATTAATTCACTTGACATCACAGAAACCACTTGAATTACACTGCACACTGTAAAACTGTCTTTAGTTAATATCTGTAACTTTAAATTCAAAGAACAATACCATTCAAATTTGATTTAAATAGCTGGACATCTTTAAGTACAGTAGAATAAATATGCTTTTCTGTTTACTGGATGTAAAATGTAGTCAAAATGGAAACCTGTTAGATTTTTTGCTTGCATACAACAGTATAGCTTCTAGCAGTCGAAGAAGACAGCAGCTAAAAGCACAATAAATAAATCCAGCAGAGCTAATTAATTAATTTAACAGGAATGATATGTGAATTGTGTTAGCTTCAACAGGAAGCACTCCCAGTTTTCTTGCTGAAAGATGAGATGTCTGCAAGTTCTATTCCTACATCAGCTGCTTTGATTCATTTTCCATCACTGACTCTGCAGTGCAGCATAAGAAGGGTGCTGTAGTCCTGAGTGTGCCACCCTTCAGGTGGGAAATTAAATGAGGAAATCGCAGGTTCTATTCCTACATCAGCTGCTTTGATTCATTTTCCATCACTGACTCTGCAGTGCAGCATAAGAAGGGTGCTGTAGTCCTGAGTGTGCCACCCTTCAGGTGGGAAATTAAATGAGGAAATCGCAGGTTCTATTTTTAAATCAGCTGCTCCGATTCATTTTTTTCAGTACTGACACTGCATGCAGCATACGGAGTGGGCCATTCTTCAGATAAGATGTTAAAATGAGGTCCCATCTGCTTGAGATGGGGGTAGCTTAGGTGGGTGTAAAAGATCAAACGGTGCCAGTCAAAACAGTAGGAGTCCTTCAGTTAACATATCACAACAAAAATTATTTACTGTTTACAAACTGTAAATATTTAAATGTATATATACATATTTATATTTTTTCTATTCATCATTTTTATTATAACATCTTCATTGTTTTTCTTTAACTGACCCCCACTCCTTCCACAACCATCATCTGATTTTTCCCAATATTTCTGCCAAAATCCATTTCACATTAAACATTTCATTCATTCTTTCATTCCAAACAACCCATATTACATAAAATACATTCTTGTCTACCCCTTTCACATATTCCTTCTTATTCATATGCTATTCATAGATAACTGCATCAGTAATCACCTTGTTTATGTCATTAATATTTTCAAACAATTTTCTTCACATAACATTTTCCAGAGTTTCAGCAGTCTTTTATATTTCAAATGTATTTTTACATGGCATATTCCATTTTACCGGTAAGCCATTGTTTCCTTACTTCAATTGCTTTATTCGCTTCTTTTGGTAAAATGTCCCATGGATTTACATAATAATATTGTTTCATCACATTATTATACCATATCCTCCTGTCTTTATCTATATCATCAGTTTTTACTTTCCACATTAGCATTTTTTCTTGATAATTTTTAATTTCTTTTACTTATTTGTGTTCTCTTTTTCCATAATCTCATCACCTCCCAGAATTTTTTGTATTTATATTTAAACATTATCACTATAAAATTTTCTTTCATAAGATCATAGGAAGTTACTAGGCTTTTGGCCTGGAGGCCCTTACAAGTTTAGCCAAGAATTTAGCCCATGTTCCAACAAGTCAGCACCCTATGCAACTGTCCAACGGGGACCCAGGTGGAATCCTAAGGGTGTATTTTCTGTTCCCCATCCAGTTATCCAGGTTGTGCTTAAAAAGGTTTAATGAGGTACTCTGCTTTATGTGGAGAGGGTGTCTATTCCACAAAAGGGAGAGTCTCTTGGACAAAAATCTCTCCAGCCAACAAGTCCTGATGTCACACACCTGGTTGAGGTCACAAGTGCAGGTTGCTTGACTGCACCTTGACTTGTGCATATGCAGCAGTCCCATCAGGGTGGGGTCTGAGACTGCTTTGTGTGCCAGACAGAGGTCACCTCTGAGGAGTCTGTAGGGCACTGAGTAAAGGGACAGGGCTTTTAGCTTATCTATGTAGGGTAGATATTTGAGGCCCTGGATTCTCTGGGTGAGGAATCTCTGTGGTCTCTCTAGCTGCTGCATGTGCTTTGTGAGGTACATGCTGAAAGGGGCATTGTATTCAATAATCAGTCTTATAAGGGAAGAATACAGGAATGTTATGACCATCTTGTCTCTGGATGAGATACTCTTCCTAATGAGGTGGGCCATGTAGAAAGCTTTTCGTTCAAAGGAGGCAATATGGTGGTCAAAAGTCAGTTTGCTATCACACTGGGTCCCAAGTGCCTCATTATTGATTGCATGCTCAGTGCCTTATTATTAATGTGATAATTTGTGGGGACGTCATACTCCTCAAAAGGGATGATAATGCATTTTTTGGCATTCAGTTTGAGGCCATGTTTCTGGCAACTGTCATTTGGGTGAGACTGTCTAGGAGGATGTCCACATCACTAGGGGAATTGATGACAGCATCCAGCTTGCAGTCATCTGCAAACCTTTTCAGCTATAGCCCACTAGATTTGTTCTGCACCTCTTAGACACCTGCTTCTTCTTGGTCCTGGACAGCAATTTGTTCCTTTAATTATAGAGTTTATTTATTGCAGATGTCCACCAGACAGGTTTACTCTTCCTTGAGGAGGAGGATTTCATCCTGTCTGGTATTCCTGATTCCATGCAGTTATATAAATGCTCATCTGGTACTATGGTGTAAGTTTAGACATATGTGCCAGTTTCTGTGGAGGGGGTGGGGGCTGTGAAGCTGTTTATTTCTTCCCTCAGGAGGTTATAATCAGCTTGCTGGGAGGGGAGTCGGGGGAGATGCTAACTTTGAAAGTTACTGCTTTTTGGTCGGATCTTACCAGGGAGGATGATAACCCTGTAGGAATGCTGCAGTGGTTACTCGTGTGGGTTAATACCAAGTCCAAGATATTTTTACCTCTTGTGGGGGTGTCAACCAACTGGCCCAAGGCATTTGCATTGACAAAATCAAGGAATCTCTGGGCATTTGTATTTTGGCATGAGTATTTCTTCCAATCTATGGTGGGATAGTTAAAAGCACCCAAGGTCTGGGTAAAGGGTTGAATCATGATAGATTCGAAGAGGTCCAGATAGGTGGAGCGGGCATCTTGAGTCAGAGTTGGAGGCCTGTAGCTAGCTATGATTTGAATAGGAGTCCTGTCAATTGTTAACTGCACCTGGAGTATTTCCTGTGCATTATACTGTCTACCAGCCTATAGGTGTGTATGTCTCATATATATATATATATATATATATATATATATATGGCTTGGATTCTGAATGTATGCTAGGATGAGTAACCTAACCTGGTATGGCTGGGGTGCTCTCCACAGCTTTGATCCAGGTTTCAGTGACTGTACAAAAGTCAGCTTCTTCCAGGATTAAGAATGCTTGCAATGAGTGTATTTTCATGTTTAGACTCCTAGCGCTTAGCAGCATAACCTTTAATATACGTTCTGATGAAATTTTCATGTTGGTAATTTTTAACTCATGGCATTGCCTAAAAAAGGCACTATGGGAGAGGCAAGAGCCTTTTCCAGGAGCCTGAAGCCCAAGGGAGACAGATGAAGGCCATCTCTAACAAAGCATCGTGGCTTGTCAATCATATCATCCTACGCTGTCAGGTAAAGTATCCCCTTTGAATGAGACCAGAAACTAAGCCAGTTAAAGTCAATCATTTTCTGTTTGTATTGAGGAATCATTCTGGGTGATGCTGCTTAAGGCGAGGGACATACCTACCTGGACACACATTCAGTGAGCTCAGTCATGTCTGTCTTCATATAGTCCAGGGAGGTACGTCTCAAGTCATTCACTCCAACATGTACATGTTGAAAGACGAGTGCATTGGTGATATGGCAGATTCTGGCACCCGACAAACAACTAACTGTGACTTTCTCAATATCCAGCCTGGTGAGGGGCACATCTCTGCTTTGGCGTGGTTTTTGCACTTGTTACTACTCAGCCAAGCTCCTCGTGGACCTGCAGAGTGGTGCTAGCAGCAGAGAGGCTAAAAGAGCGACTGCTAACCTCATAAAAGTGTTTTTTCTTGCTACTACCTGGGCGACTGTCCGATCCAGCTAAACTGCAAGTATTTCTGCTTCTTGAACTGTTTTAAACTGTTTAAAGTTGTTTTTGCACCTGCACTTTTAAAGTTTGTCCTGTTTGTTGCATTTACCTGTTGAGGCTACACACAAGTGCGGTAGCCTGTGTTACATATTTATTGCATTTTCCTGCTGTTTGTTGCAAAAAAGAAAAAAAAAACAAAAAAATATCCTTGCTTCCCATCTTTCCTGACCTAGAGTAGTCCAAATACAGGCCTTGCTCTATTCTGGAATTTTGGAAAGTTCCTGTGTTGCCCATTTCCTTTCTTGGAGAAAGGGAGGCTTCTTTCTTCACCAGTGGCAGTGGGGAGCTTAGAGCAGCCTATCTATCCCTGGAGGAGTGTTCCCAGCACAAGAATCTGGTAGTCTATTGGCCGTTTTGGGCCAATTTCTAACTCTTTCAGGTCCCCCTGTATAAAACCCGCTTTGGCGTGGCTTTGCGCGATTTTGTGCATAGCGTAGCATTGGGCAGCTCCGCTTAATTGGGTTTAAACCATTCTCGGCTCCACAAAGTCTGCTCTTCACTTTTTCCCTTAGAACTGATCTAATTCTCATAATAAACACCCTATTCTTACTCAAAGCCTGGCACTTTCGCACTAAAGCAATTATATAAGCCAGCAGTAAAAAATTAAAAGCACCACACCCTCACAAACTCCCCTTGAGTACCTTGTTCCCCATTGGCCCTTTTTTTCAATTATAAAGGAATTCCCAATACTATTCTAGCATGTCCAAAGGTCAGTTGTCAATCTCCTCTCCAGTCCAGCTGGTGAATCTGGGAATCTTGAGGCAATGTTACAACTGCCTCATGTACAGAGACAACCCTCTCCTCCTCCCAACAAATTCCAACACATGTGAGAGATGCAACCATATAGACAAACTGGAGGCTAAGCTCTCTCAACTCAGTACTGGCATAACCAGTCAGGAGGAGAAGGAAACCACACTTACTACAATTCTAGTCTCACATAGACCTACCACGACAGCAAACCAAACACATAAACACACAAAAACATACTCGGAGGCTCTAAATAAAAATCTGCCTAAGCAGCAGAGACCTCCAAAGGAGACACCCAAGCAATCGCTACCCCAAAACAAAACACGTGCAACCCATAGCTCACAAAGCCAGTGTGCCGAGAAGTCACAGCCCTTAAAGCTAAACACCACACTTGATACACTTGTAATAGGTGACTCTATCGTCAGGCACACTGACGTTCCGCTCACCAGGCTGAACAAGGAGAAGGTCACAGTGAGCTGCCTGTCAGGCGCTAGGATCCGCCACATAACACAAACACTCAGGTCACTCCAAGGCAAGTACAAATATGACTCAGTCATTGTCCATGCTGGTGTGAATGACCTGAGACGTACCTCCCTGGACTACATGAAAAGAGACATAGAGGAGCTCTCTGAGCATGTAGCCCAGGCCGGTATGACCCTGACCTTGAGTAGCATCTTACCCTCACCAAGACTGATGCCACAATATGAAGACAAGATGATCAATTTTAACAATTGGCTTAAGTATTGGTGTCATTCAAAGGGGATCCAATGCCTGTCAGCCTGGGATGACATGCTCGACAAGCCACGATGTTTCGCTAGGGACGGCTTGCACCTGTCACCCCTGGGCTTTCGGATATTGGCAAAGGCTCTTGCCACCCCCATAGTGCCTTTTTTAGGCAAGGCTCAAAAGACAAACCCACCTCCATAGGTATCACAAGGGATAAGAAACTAAGAGTAATGCTACTCAATGCCAGAAGTCTAAACCTCAAGATGCATGCACTCAAAACTCTCCTTAGCATGGAGAACATCGATATCTGTCCAGTAAGAGAAACCTGGTTCAAGGCTCCCGAGAGCACTCCAGCACTACCAGGTTATACCTCATACCATGCTTTTCAGCCCCAAAACTTGGCGAACCACAAAAGGAGGGGGAGTATCAATATTCGTCAAAGATACCCACACCTCCAGGTTGGTGGCACAGCACGAAGCATCAGAGACTATCCATGTGCAACTAACAGTGGGTAAAACTGCCTTCCAGTTTATAGCCTGCTACAGACCACCCTCCCAAACCCAGGAACCCCACTCGACCTTCCTGAGAACACAGGAAAATATGACGGTCTCTCCAAACACCATTATATTAGGTGACTTCAACTACCCAAAAACCATTATATTGGGTGACTTAAACTACCCAAACAGAGACAGGGAGCTTTACTCTAGCTCCAACACCCTAGCCCAAAGGTTCCTAGACTTTATAAACTCAAATGCTATTGAACAACTTGTTACCACTCCCACAAGAGAGGAAAACATACTGGACCTGATCATCATCAACATGGGGGCTCTATGCTCGAGACCAGAAGTGTATCCCTCACTGGTAAGATCAGACCATAAACTAATCTCACTCGATATTCACATCCCGACCCCACCCCCTGCCCAGAAAACCACAGTGAAAAACTTCTCTAAAGCAAATTTCACACTCCTCAAAACCGAGGTGGAATCCTTCAAAGCCCCCGGGCCTGTGGAAAATATGGCCCAGACCGCAGAATCCTTTATAAACGCAATCTATGAACACCTTCAGGAATGCATGGATCACGCAAACCCAAATAAAACCAAGACCCAATCCTCCAAAGGCAGGCATCCTGTCTGGTGGACCCCAGCCATAAACAAACTATACAATAGAAGGAGCAAGCTACTACATAGAGAAAAATCCCAAAAAGGGAAGGCATCTCTGATCAGTATTAGCAAAAAACTACGGGCATTCATAAAATCGTCTAAAGCCAGCTTCGAGAGAAAAATTGCACAGGACACTATGGATAATCACAAGGCTTTCTTTAGTTATGTAGGAACCTGGGTGGGAATTCCCAGATATGCTCAGAATTAGTCCAAAATGACAAAAAAAACACCGAACCCACAGACATTGCCAACATCCTAGCTGACAGGTTCAGCGCAAACTTCTCCCCCCTCCACCAAAAGGGCAAATATCTATCCCAGCAGAGTGCTGCCCCCCTGACATCTCAGATGCTCAGGTAAGAGCCGCCCTCTCCAAAGCAAAAAACACAGCATCAATGGGACCAGACGATGTCATAGGCTGCATCCTACATGAACTCCAAGAAGAGCTAAACCCAAACATAAAACTACTGTTCAAGCTCAGCCTTACTACAGGATATGTACCCAAAGAGTGGCGTACAGCAACAGTGGTCCCTCTCCACAAAGGTGGTGCCCCAATGGATCCTGGAAGCTATCGCCCCATAAGCCTGACTAGCTTGGTCTGCAAAGCTATGGAAAGGATCATCATGGACATCATAAATAAAGATATTGGGGACCTACAGACACTGGATCCTACCCAGTTCGGCTTTGTTAAGGGCAGATCCTGCCTCTTAAACCTGGTCGATTTATTTGAAACAGTCACCAAGGCCATTGACAAGGGGAAGGTGGTCCACACAGCCTACCTGGACCTCGCAAAAGCCTTCGATACAATACCCTACTCGGGCATTATAGATAAGCTCACCAGCTTAAATATAAACCCCTATGTCACTAGATGGGTTGCAAACTGGCTCAAGGACAGAACCCACATGGTTAGAAATTGGTGGAGCCATGTCAGACTCCAAACCAGTTACAAGTGGCAGCCCACAAGGCTCAGTCCTGGGACCTCTCTTGTTCGGTATATATTTCTCGGAGGTACAGGCCAACATGGAAGGACTGTGGCTGGCCAAGTTTGCAGATGACTGCAAACTAGGCGCCATAATCGACTCACCAGCTGACACAAGCATCCTACAAAAGGGCCTCATAGAAACAGACAACTGGTGCCAGAGCCATGGCCTCAAGCTAAACGCCAAAAAGTGTATAGTCATCCCCTTTGGCAAAAACAAAGTGCCCACAAATTACCACATAGGTGGTAATCCATTAAGTACAGAAGAAATAATTAGGGACCTGGGGACCCAAGTTGATAGCAATCTCTCATTTGAAAACCACATGGCCAAAGTGGTTAGAAAAACATTTTATATAGCCCACCTAGTCATGAAGGGATTCACATCGAGATCAGGGGAGGTCATCGTCTCTCTTTACTCATCCCTCATCAGGCCCATAATTGAGTACAATGCCCCTTTTGGGATGTACCTTACCAGACACCTGCAGCAACTGGAAAGACCCCAAAAGTAACTCACCAAGAGGATCAAGGGGCTCAAACAGATGTCATATGCTGCCCGGTTAAAGAAACTCCAGCTCTACTCAGTGGCATATCGCCTGCTCAGAGGTGATCTGTGCCTGACGTATAAAACCATGTCCAACCTGGAATTAATGGAAATGCTGCAGCTCAGAAAATCCAAATCCCATCGATCTACGCGCTCAAGAGACTTGAACCTCAGCATTGAAATAAATAGGACATGCTGGAGGGACAGATTCATAACTCAGAGGCTCCCTTCACTCTGGAATAAAATCCCAGTCCAGGTTAGGCAGAGTCCCTCATTGACTCTCTTCAAGAGGAATCTTGATGAGTGGATGGGAGATCGTAGGTTTACCCTGGGTATCACTTCTGTGTCACTGTTAAACAGAGGCACAGTATACTAACCTCGAAAAAGGGCATAGCAAAATTAATTTAAAATGGGTGGCGAAAGCCAAACACACTCTGTCTAGGCTTATAAATGCCCTAGGGTAGATAGCCTAGTATGAACCTATGAACAATGGAGTCTCCTGTGACTAATATGTTGGGCTTATGTTTAGGCCTTAGTGACTGTGAGACAGAGGTGTGTTGACTATGTGTGGTGTGTGGTATGTGGCATGGTGGGCAGTGGAGTTTGCAACCATTTATGCCTTGGAGGTCTCTTTTGTTTGGATATGCTTTTGTTGAGGGCCTCCACATATGTAGGAGTGTTGTGTCGGTGTGGGTGGTGTATGAGGTGTGGTGTTCATGTTGCCAGCCTTTTCAGTGCCAGATATACTGGTTTGTGGGGGAGACAGCAATAACACTAGCTGCTTGATTTAATTGCATCTCTCACAAATAGTGCTCCTAGGTGGTAGTAGTACATAGTTGTCCATGTACATGAGGCAGTTGCTGCACTGCCTGAATATGCCCATATCAACCAGACTGGCAGGAGAAAATGTAGACAATTGTCCATCCATATTTGTCATAAACTGAAAGAGCTATGAGGGTAAAGGGAGGGAGGTCTACAAGTAGTACTACTAGATGATAACACAAGTGCTGCTAAGGGAAAACTTTTAGCTGGAATACCTCAAAAAGGGTTAAAAACTGTGCAGCTGAAGAGCTGGATGCCACAGACCTGTATCTAGACTATGCTACTCAATTTTACGGTTTGAACTCAGTAAGAAAAAACTTCTCTTCCTTTACCCTCTTTAATACTCTATACAAGTTTTAAAAAGCAGATTAAACAACTGGACTTAGTAACCACAATCCCCCCTTCGTCTTCATTCATATACAACACACCTTTTTTTACTGGGTTTAAACTTGAACCTCATATGAAAAAAACACCAAATACACAATTTCCTTTTCACATTTTCTGAGATCATATAAACATGTGACATATATGCTATTTTTCCACTAATAACAAATTCACCAAATAAACCTTTTTTTAAGCGTGCTAATCTATGCATTTTCTACACAAGACAAATTTCTGTCATTTCCTATACCCTCCCAATGCATCCTAACTACATCAATCCCCTATACTTTATTCCTAGAAAAGACATTTCATTCATTAAAAAATGCACCCCCCCTCATCATATTACCCAAACCTTTACTTTTATTCAGCATCATTCACATTTCCTTTAAATATCCATTCAAGACAAACCAACACTCCGCTCACCCTTAGTTTGTTCTTAGCAACTACAATTACATCATCTGCATATGTCAAACTACAGGAATCACCACCTCCTATTGAATTACATGTCTAACATCTTTCCTTTTATAAAGCTATAAAGGTATAAACTTATGTCACTCACTATTGCATTCATTACAATTTCCAACAATATTCCACTCCTGGGGCATCCTTGTCCTGCATATTTCCTTACTCAGCCACCAGTTCACTAGCATTTTCACTCTATCATTTTGATATGCTAACAAACATACTTTCCTAATTCTATTGCCTGTTCATACGTCCTCATAACATCTCACAAAGCATCATGTCCTATTATATCAAATGCTTTGCGCATATCGGGTCTATATTATTTCATTGAAGGTTGACTTCAACGAACCTCCATTCATCAAACAAAAACCATTGAATGCTCACTTTAGTGAACGTTCACTTCACTGAATGTGTTATATGGGAAAAGTCACTACTTATCCAACATTTCCCCATAACGCACACTCGAGTATTTTAAAACCCACCCAGGTGGGGGGAGGGGGCTGCACAACAATTATATATACCAACTCTGAGGTCACACTACAGTGGGGAAAAAGGTAAATTTCCTCATGTTGGCCAACTAGTTCATTTCCCTGTGTAAATCCTTCATTGATGCGAACGTCCACTGCAGTGAATGTTTGATGGTTTTTGTTCGATGTACAGAGGTTCACCGAAGTGAACCTTTGATGGACTAATGTAGACCCGCTCATATCACCTACTATAATTTTCACATCCTCCTTTTTAGTTATAATGTAAAAATATAAATAATCTTAGTTATTTAGTGTGATTGGTCTCCATTTTGTATTTCGTTGTTCTCATCTTTGTGCCATATGAATGTTAATATCCCGCTACAAATCTCTTCATAAACATTTAATTTGACCATTCATTCAGTGCATTAACAAAGTGCTCTCTTTGCCAATCCACTAATGTCATGTACATCCCATGCTCTATACTACCTGGGCCTGATACTGAATCAACATTTACTTTCATAAGTACTTCATCCAATTCACCAATAATTTCTTTTTCAAATCCTTCCCTAACTCACTCTAGATTTTTTTTTTACTTTCCAGTCTCTCTCTTATTTTCCTTCTATTTACTCTTATTTATATTTTTAATATGCTGTACTACAATACTCATAATTGGCTGTGCTGAAATTTTAACCTCTACTTTTACATTTCCCACAATACACTACTATTGCCCTTTTCTATTTTACCCAAATATGCTGACACCTCCTCCCTTCTTCCTCGTAAATAATATTTCAGCCTAAATAGTAATTCCTTACTTTTTTCTTGATTTCTACTATATATTTCTTTTTCCAAAACTATGTAATTCTTCTTCTTCTTCTTGCTTTTCACATTGGGGTCACCACAGCAGAACAACAGTCAGCAGAACGATTGACAGTGGAGTTTTACGGTGTCGAGTTGCCAGCTTAGCAGCCAACCTTCCACAGAAGGCACACACATGCACACACTCACACCTAGGGCCAATTTTAGTGTCCAATCCACCTGAGCATATCTCTGGGATGTGGGAAGAAACCAGAGCACCAGGAGAACACCCACATGACTGCAGGGAGGGGTCTATATCACATAGTCGAACTGTCATAAGTACAACTATGTAAATATTGATCCTGGAAGTTCGAAATGTAAGAACTTCGAACATTCAGAACAGCGTTTTTTTTCCCAGGAAAAAAAAATCACTGTTCTGACACACAACATAAAAACACACAAACACTTCAGACTATTACAAATGTGGTGGGCTTTGCCCCCCACACAACCCCCTTACTTAAATATTCCAACTCAGAGATTGCACCACAGTGGAGGAAATAGTGAAGCTGTGGAAACAACCCACAGAATTCTTTCCCTGGGAAAAAATTTGGTGTTCCGCGACTTCGCTATTTTTACATTTCAAACTTCCCAGTTCGATGTTTCAGCATTCAGACACTTGTAAGTTCGAACAAATGATATAGACCCTGCAGGGAGGACATGCAGACTCCGCACAGAGGCCACCCCAGCTGAGAATTGAACTGGAGACCCTGTTGCTGTGAGGTGGCCACACTAACTTGTGCCCCACAGCACCACCCACATTTCTGTGTTTTTTCCCAGACTTCAGTTTCTCTTCCTTTCTTACATCATCCTGTCACCGAAGAAAAAAACACTTTTGGATGGTGCAGTGATGCAGCAGTAGCATTGTCGGCTTGCAGCAAGAAGTTATCCGGTTCGATTCTTGGCTGGTGTGCCTTCTGTGCAGGGTCTGCATGTCATCCTTACATTCATGTGGGTTTATTCCGGGTGTTCCGGTTTCCTCCCACAATCCAAAGACATGCATCTGGAGTGTTTCTCCCCGAGCCTCCGCTAAATAAATTAAATAAGGGAATACATTTTATATATATTTTTAAATTAAAGGCATACCTTACAAACACCACAAGTACTCCATAGCCAGAACAGATCTTCTCTCCACCCTTCTATATGCCTCTCCCATTTTCACAAACCTCAGAAAATCTGACTTAAGAAAATTAGAGAGCCTGTTACAATAAAATAGACAGATTTGCCACGAATCATGCTTATAAATCCTGCCACTGCTGTGAACCAAAATGGATTGAACTTCAAAACCTGCTATCCTTGAACCAGTCATCTACTGCCCACTCCATTATTACCCAACCAGAAAACTGCCCTGCACTCAAAGAGTTAGTTTAGCCACACACAAACTGCAGAACACTGAGATCCTCTAACAAGCTACTACTAAAAGTCACAAAGGCCAACAATGCCTTTGAGGATTTTCAGTTCTCCAACAAGATATCCAAAAGCTGGAATTCTATTCCACAACACACACTACACACAACCAATACTTCCAAATGTAAACTACTTTTCAGGGACCACCTTATCAACAATTGGATATGTTCCTGCACAATTCCTGAATAATATGTACTTGTTTCCTCTCTGATTACTCAATCTACTCATAAATCACCAATTCCAAATCCTCCCACACGTATCTCTGCTTTCTTACTCAGAGCAGTTTACCTTTTTCCCTCCTGTAGCCTTTTTTATTGTCTACTCCCATTACCTTCTGTATTTAGATTGTTATGTTTATATGCTATCAAAATTCTACTGCAAGATATGTTATTGTAATGAAAAATTATTTCAACAATTGCAATTTCACCTTATCTCAGAAATGCCCCACCTTTTCATTTTGTATAAACTCTTTGTTATTATTTTAACTTTCCGAACGGGAGCGTACTGTATCCTTATTTGTTGCTTATGTTTTCTCAACAACCATCTATGTATTGTAAATTGTTATTTGTATTTGAGCTTGTATCCCAGGGCTCTTGATGAAAACGGGCTCCTGGCCCAGTCGGACATTCATGGTAAACAAATGTAAAATAAAATAAATCCACCATTCAGACCAGTTTTTATAGATGTCATTCATGATTATTGGATTCTTCCATAATATAACACTTCCCACTCTCCAGTTTCATTATATTCTTTTTATTCCATTTCCTATTTAAGCAATAACTGATGACATCGGTATGGTGTATTGAAGATTTACCCATGGTTGGTGTGGTTTAATCAATAGGGTGAAGCCCGAGTGATTAAATAAAGCCAACTGTGCATAGATCTTCATTATACAACAACCCCCCATTAATATTCCAAAATGTGCATGCTGATTGCATGCAAGTTGTAAATCAGAGTTATAGTAATGGGAAAAGGTTCGGTTGCCCAGACTTTTTCCATTAGTATAACTCTTTTTTTACAGCAACGGAGAACGTAAGATCACTGTTGCTGTTTAGACACTGTCTTGCTATGTTAAAAGAGTTTAACATAGCCAGACAGCTTTAAAAAAAGTCTTCCTATCTCCGTTGCTTTTTTTAAACCTGTCTCACTATGTTAAATTCCTTTAACATAGTGAGACACTTTGTAAAAAGTAACGGAGATCTTGCTTTCTCTGTTGCTTTTGCCCACAGCTCTGATGTACTGTTTAAGCATACGCATGTGCAGTACATCAGAACTGCCACAGAATGCCAAACAGCTGTGGAAGGGCAGCAAGGAGGCATTATACAATGCCATTATTTAAGAAAAGTAATTCTTTTTTTTCTTAAATAATGTCATTGTATAATAGCAATAACCCACTTCTGGGTGTGAGTAATGCTGGATTTACCCACGGTTGTCTTTGCTTGGCCACTCTGGCTTCACCCTCATGATCAAACCACACCAACCATGGGTAAATCCAGCATTACCCACACCCAGGCGTGGGTTATTGCCATAATATACCACGCCACGGAGTCGGTTATTGCTATTATACAATGACATTATTTAAGAAAAAAATACTTTTCTTAAATCATGTCTTTGTATAATGCCTCTGTGGTGCTCTTTTACATTTTTCTGGTAAACTGGGGCTTTTTCTGATGCACTGCACATCCATATGGGACTTATGTTCCCACACTTACGCAGTACATCAGTGCTGTGCAAAGGAAGCAACAGAGACTTTTAACGTTTGGGAGAGCCGGGACAGAGAAAATAACCTAATTATCCTCTTATTTTTCTTGACATCATCATTTGTTTGTGGTCTTCTGCTTTCTTATTTGATTAAAAAAAGAAAGAAAAGTAAAAAAAAAATTATAAGATATATTAATGGAAAACAGTCCAGGCAACTGGACCTTTTCTGTTGGTATATTTTGGGATTTACAATGGGCATGCTAGTTGGGCTGACCAATCAGCATCCTCGTTTTTGAATATTAATGGATAGTCATAGCGAAACTTAATGTATTTGATTTCTTCAATCAGCTCCATCCATACGTTTTATTGATAATACAAAATAATCGATTTTAGATTCAAATCCCCTACTTCTATAATCCCCTTGACTCTGCATGGCTAATTTACCACGTTATTACTTCCTGCATTTTTTTACATCTTTGACAGTTGGTAATTTGTTTAGCAAGCAGATGTGGAGCTGTTATTGTGTAAGTATTTAGAAGAACAATTTAAAGCAGCAAAAAAAAAAAGAAAGAAAAGAAAAGAAAGGAAAGGAAAAGAAAGAACAGAGGTCTTTCATTAAAGGTCATTAAAAGGTTCACATGATGCACAGGGGGATAAAGCTGTGAATATGACCTAGCGACTCTGGTACAATGTCCCCGGTGCTGCAGAAGCTAGTTGGAATGGGAGAAGTGCTATGCCCACTCTTCTCTTCCAAGGTGGAGAGAGAAAGGTTGAATGCCTTTGAGGCACACAATATCTAGCAATTTCTATAGTGTAATGCTGGAGAAACATCTGTGAGCCGTCTGACCTGAAAGTAAGTGGAGACTTGCATCACTTGTGTGAGTCAGAGACAGTCCTACATTATGGCCATTGCATGTCCGCCTGAGAAACATTTACTAGATTTTTATAAGGCGTTAAAACTCAGTGTAAAGTCTCTTGAGCCACAACATCGGAAGGTACCATTCATGCATGGGCACCTGAATCCTTCTGTGAAGGTAAAAAAGTGCCTGGATCAAGTCTGTGGGCACTCGATGGTTAAAGTATAAGACTGGGCCCCTTAAAAACACAGCAATAAAACATTGAAGGACACATCAGTGTGAGCTACTAAAGGCCTTCTTATTGCTACTGTGCAAAGCAGGCCTATAATGGCTCTCAGCTCAGTTCCTTTGAAAATATTTGTTTGGCCATATTGTCCTCCCATAAAAATGCACTGTACATAACAGATTAACCTACAGCCAAAACAGCTCACCAAGATAATTCTGCCACACTAGCAAGATCATGTTTTAAGACAACCTTAGAGGAAAAAGCATTCTGTAAACCTGATCCAGTTACATGGAACAATATTCCCATGGAAAAAAAGACCCCAGAACACAGCTGAACTATTGAAACCCATTATGCCACATTAAATTATAGTAAAATAATTATGTAAATATTCAATGTCACCATCATCATCATCAGTTCTCTTTTTCTCATTATCTACGTAGGGTCCAGGTGCCACGTCAATTGTATCCATCAATCTCAATTCTATTCCACTCTCCTACATTCTTCAACAGACATACCTGTCTGTGACAGGTCTTCTATCACACAGGTTCATAGGTCCACAGGTGTTTACTATGCTAATGACCACAAGGGCCTTTTTAAGCCTAGCTATACATCCCAAATCTCTGACAAGTTCTGATACCCTTGATAAGTGTAAGCATGGGCCTGGGAGATGAACCATTTACAGGTTACCTGTGTCCATTAGAGACATAGGTGCCAAACCAGGGATGAATTTCTGTTTTCCCATCCAGTTGTACAGGTTGCACTTGCATCCATCACTCTCTTTGCTGTACCCCCTCATTTCCTCTTGACCTCATCCTGTCTGTCCCAAATCATCTTCACCGGGTTGATTCTGCGTTCCTGTATGTGTGCCACAAGCAGCAGAATCTGTTAACATTGTCTTCCTCTGCAACCGCTGCTACTTGGGCTTCTGCTTTGATGCCCTCATTTCATTGTTTGTTCCACAGTGAGCATCCTTACGACTTGTGTCTTTAACCTTCACCTCCATCACCTCAAGTTTCCTCAAGTGCTCTGGCTTCTTCTAGCTTTGACCTCCTCATTCAGAGTTTGATTCTCCTTAAGCATACCTCTTGATACTTGACCCTGTGAACCTGTTCCACTATGTTTCCTTTCATCTCAGTTTTCAGCTTCTACCGATTTTTCCCATTTACTGCCATTACAACTGTTTTATCCACACCTATTTCATCCCCTGCACCTCCAGCTTTGCATTACATTCTGCTATCATTTGATGAAGTTCTTGTTCACACTTACCTGTAATGACAGATTGTCTGCGTACACCAACTTTACTGATCTCTTCCTTTTGACCCGTTTCCTGATGTAGTCCGTCATTGGTATGAGTAGCAGTGGGCTTAGACCTAAACCCCGATGCACAACCACTACCACTGGGAACACCTCTGTGGGTCTGAATTCTGGTCATACTTGTGTCATTGCCCCTTATATGTAACCTGCACTAATTCTACTAATGTTTCTTGGGTTTTGATCCATCACAGGACTACCCAAATCTGCTTTCTTGGGTCTAGGAATGCTCAGTATTACAGTATCAGTACTGTATATCAAAAGCAATGCTAACATGCCTATATACCAGTTTTGAACCCTAACTTTTCTCACTAATGTATACTGTGCTCTATTTCTACTTACTATATCTCCTTTTTCCTTTTTATCTATGAGCCTGGACCAGCCTACATACCTGGATATCAAATTGCTAATAAATACACGGATAAGAAAAAAGTTTTCAAAGCACATGAAAGTTCAAAACAAAGAAAGGTTTGTAGTATATTTCTTTAAAGATATATGCTGCAAGGATTAAATATTCTGGAGAACACTTAGCAGTAAAGGAAGAGAGGAGGACAGAGTTAGACGCAAAGCCAAGGCCAAACTAGGGTTTGAAGACTAAAGAAGAGCAGCATGCAAGGCATCTGGTGCGACAGGAAGAAGAAAGAGCGATACATTTACAGTCTAGTTTTTTGTGAAACTTGGAGCATATGTAAATCGGCAACTCATTTGTTAATGACAGAGATTGAATGTTCTCCATATAAATTATTCAAGGGACACTAATGAGGAGCGTTCTGCAGCATAACTATTTCATTTAAGAGCAGTGGTGCATATAAATCAGGAGCAGTGAAGCTTGAATTATTCTGGTTTACATCACTGAATCCGATGCTAATCAGAGCTCCATGAGTACAGACATCCAACTGCTTCATGGGAGCTGCAGAGAGCACCGTATTTGCTGCTAATTTTACTCTGTATGAAGGACACAGCATTATACTTATTCTGAATCTGTCAGATTAATCAAAGTCTCTAAAATGAATGGATTTCGTAAACAAGAGTCTGCATTTGTGCTAAAAACAAGCCTGAACATGAATGAAGATACAGACATTTTGAGTGGATGAAAAAATATCAAAGGCACGCGAACGAGGAAGAGAAAAAATATACAAATACATTTCCTGTAGAGAGACTAGATTAACATCAAAATAATGTCAGAAAAAACACAAACGTATGAGCTATTCTTCCATGCTGATATCTGTATATCTATAACACAAATAAGGCACAGTGCATGGAGTTCCAAAATTTATAGCAAAAGTCAATGTTATGGATTTTTAACAAATACTGCATAAAATGAAGTCTGCAGCATCAAATTACTCCATATTGAATTAAGATGAAGGTAAATGCATGTGACACTATCCTAAGACTTAGATTTCGTTTCTGCATCTTGGGCTGCATTTCTTGTAAACAGCATGTTTAACTGAAGGATTATTAAGCACTGGCTGAAATGGAAAAAAATAAGGTTTTGAAGTTTATGAATGTTGTAGTTTAGACAATGTGGACAAAGTTTATTTACTAATGTAAAAGCTTATGATATCACATCAGTTGCTTATTTTGGTATTAAAATGACCCTGTTCATTACCTTCGGGGTGACTCAGGTTACCTACTACCTGACCTCTCACGATCATGTAAAAACAAAGTAAAACAGACTTTTAACGCTGCTACCCAGTATGTTCACTTGATTATAAAAAGCAGTTATAACATTAATAAACACAGGCAGGCCCTGTATCCTAGGAGACTAAATATGAAGAGAATGTGACAAAGTTCCTTTGAAATATGGCTGGGCATCTTGGAAGGGCATAGTCAAGAGAACAAAATATAAAAAAAAAATCCATAATGCTAATAAGTCATAATCATCATCATCATCAACGTCCTGTTTCCCATTTTCCACATGGGGTAGGGATGCTGTGCCAGCTGCCGCCATCTCTCCGTATTCAATGCCATTCTCCCATCTTCTTTGACAAGCATGTCTACTGTCACGTCTTCTCTCATTCAATCCATGCACCTCTTTGCTGAATGCCCTTATTTCCTCTTGCCTTCTACCTACCTGTCCCAACTCTTCTTCATCACATTGTCTTCTGCGTTGCTGCACATGTGCCTAAAGCACTGTCATCTGTTCTCTTCCACCTTCTCTGCAATTGGAGCTACTTTGGCTTCTGCTCTGGTGTCCTCATTTCTTCATCTGTCTCACAGTGTGCATCCCACCACCCATCTGAGGGACTTCACCTCTAGCTTCCTCAACTGTTCTGCCTTTACTGCCCAGGATACTGTACCATATAGTAATACTAGCTCCACCACTGTTTTCTAATCCTTACTTTTCAGCTTCTTTAACATTCTTCTATTACACACTACCCTGGCACACTGTTGCCGGATGGCTGCAGCCCCTCTGATACAAGTTTTGACCTCCTCCTTCAGACTTCCCTTCTCCTCAACCAACCTTCTCAAATACTGCAATCTATTAACCTGTGTTCCATTATTTTCCCTTCTATCTCAGCTCTGTTTCTTCTGACCCCCCCCCCCCCCCATTTGCTGCCATTACCACTGTCTTATCTGTAGTAAGTTTCATCCCATGTGCCTTCAGTTTTGCATTCCAATCTCTTATCCTTTGCTGAAGTTCTTGCTCAGAATCTCCTTGTAATACCACATCATCTACATGCAGCAACTTTGTTGATCTGTTCCCTCTGACCTGTATGCAAATGTATCCATCACCAGTATGAACAGCAGTAAGCTCAGAGCTGAGCCCTGATACACACCGGGAACTCCTCTGTGAGACAGAACTCTGTTCTTGTTTTGTCATTGGGGCCTTGTACAGTGACTGCACTAATTCTAACAATGTTTTTGGGACTTTGAACCACTGAAGGACTGCCCAAGTAAGCTTTCTTGGGACCTTGCCTTCTGCTTTCTCCTAGTCTATGAATGCCCATTTGTACTCTTTCCTCACTTATAGCTTGTACACAAGCATCCATCTCAATCAAAAGTCAGATCAGCTGTGCTGCATCCTGATTTGAATCTGAGCTTCTCATCTGTCATCTCCCTTTTTACCACTCTGCATATTCATTTATCAAGCACCCTCTCCAGAGCTTTCATGAAGTGCAATAGGAGTTTAATGCCTCCATACTGCCCACATCTGTTCTGTAGTCCTCCCACAAGCTGTTTTGATGCAATGCCATATTCTTCTTTAACTTCACCCATTTCCTCTTCGTGAGGTATTAGAGCTCTAAGTAATTCCTTGAGTTTTTGTACTTATTTTTATTTATTTATCATTTGTTGACCAGGAGAGTCCGACTAGGTTCCACAGAGCCTGTTTTCAGCGGAGGCCCGGGGAGAAATGCTCCAGATGCATGTCTTTGGAATGTGGGAGGAAACCGGAGTACCTGGAGGAAACCCACGCGAACACAGAGAGAACATGCAAACTCCACACAGAAGGCACCCCAGCCGAGAATCGAACCGGAGAACCTCTTGCTGTGAGGCGACAACGTTAACTGCTGCACCACTGTTTCTCTCCAGTCAACTTCCATGTCTTCAGAATGGTCTCTGTTAACCCTACAGCCTTCTCTGACCGCTGCTTGCAGCTGAATGTGACAACCAGTGGTTTATGCCATGGGCTGTTTCACTAGGGATGACTTCACAATCACTGATTCTATCCCAGTGCCCTTTCCTTACTAGGACGAAGTCTAACTGCTTGCATGATGTCCACACCTGTATGTGATCTTGTGACTGCCTCTCTTGCTGAACCATGTGTTGACCACCATCAAGCAATTTGTCAGGCAGAAGTCTAGCATGGCATCTCCTTTCTTATTCCTGTTGATCCACCTGTGCTTACCCAGGGAGTCATCATATCCTGTTGTGTATGTCCCAATATGTGCATTCAGGCCCAGGGAGTCATCATATCCTGTTGTGTCTGTCCCAATATGTACATTCAGGCCCAGGGAGTCATCATATCCTGTTGTGTCTGTCCCAATATGTGCATTCAGGCCCAGGGAGTCATCATATCCTGTTGTGTATGTCCCAATATGTGCATTCAGGCCAAGGGAGTCATCATATCCTGTTGTGTATGTCCCAATATGTGCATTCAGGTGAGCCATTATCAGCACTAATTTCTCTTGACATACTTTGTAAAGTAGGTCCTACAAGTACTGCCTGAATGCACTCTTTTCCTCACTGTCACAATCCTGTTGTTGCTCATAGGCTGAGATTATGAATACTGCCTGTCACTACACTGGATTCTGATTGCTATGCATTTGTCACTAATTATGATGACATCTCTCACTTTCTTCTGAAGTCTCTCTTTCACCACAATTCCCACATCATTTCTAGTATGTCCTACTCCTAAATAGTAGCATCTGGATCCCAAGCCAACTGTCCTTCCATCTCATCTCCTGGATACATATGATGTCCAGCGTCGTCCTTGCCAGGATATCATCCATTCCAAGCTCCATCCTGTCAGTAAGCCTACACTGAGTGTGACAATTCTTAGTTTATGTTTGGCAGGTTCATTAGTTTTACCTACAACTTTCATTCAACAAAGCTGTATGAGGTAACTCAAGGTAGGCAATTGATCAGCAGCCAGCCAGTAGCTTACTGACCCAGGTCTGCTAGGCTTTATGGCTGGCATACGCTAAATAACAGGGACACATACACCTCTCCCACCATTAGCATGGGTCCCCAGTGTAAGCTGTAGTAGGCCGGTAACCTGAACCCATTTGTCAATGGCAAATACCAGTGCTCATCTGTTGACATTAGTAAACATAACTAAACCACCTAGAGATATATTTTACACTGTTGAGTGTCTAGACCTGCCACAGTGCACACAGTCTATGATCTGTGTTCTCCTCTCTTGAGGATACTGTAGACCATAGTAGATACCTAAAAGTGGTTGGTCTGTACAACTCTTTCCCATTTAGGGGATCATCTAGAGTCTGTGCTGCTGCAGACTCCATTGCTGGATGAGTTTGAGATATAAAAACTCAGCATTTTTTTTTGAGAGGTGGGAGGAACTCCACAGAGACACAGGGATAACATGTAAACTCCATAAAGGCAATGGCTGGAGATCAGGACTGAATCTTGTACCTTGTGAACTGGAGGTAAATACCTTAATCATTATGACATCTAGATTACATGTACTAAGATGCACACAGTGCTATAGTCAGCAGGCCTGGGTTTAATTACCTCAGTGTTCATTTTCATGCTTTGCAGGCCTACGTGGGGTAAACCTCCGTGGTTTGGGTCATTCCAGAAAGCAAGAATTGTGTAGAGAAGATATTGCTCATTATATATTTACATTTAACACCAGATGAATTAAAGAATAACTGAATGAAGCTCTTCTTGCTTCATCAATAAAGCACATAAGGTGAGCAGGAATGCAGATGCCATCTGTGATGCAGACAAGTACCAAAATGCATTTCAGATGGGAGGGTGGCCTAATGGTTAAGGTGTTTGCCTCACAAACACAAGGTGTGGAGTTTGAGTCTCACAAGGGATAATTGGCTAGGCTTAAAATGGCTCGCAAGGGCGTTAGCTTAGTACTAATCTATGAACCTATGAACACACACATATGATCTAAATGTGCTAAAGAACACTATTTGCCAATAAACTTAGATTTAATTACTTACTTACAGGGCTTTCATACTGCTATGAGATGCTTCAGAATGTGCTAAATTCCATAACAGTCAAAACATAAAAATACCACTGCTGTTAAGCTTTGCACTACTGCTGTACTTATGATGTCATTGCAGAACTATAAGGAACTTGTAGTAAGTTTACAGTGGCAATAACAAATCAAAGGCTAGTTTCAGTTAAAAATATGGGTTTCATATCTCATGCTCACATTACAATTAGGGAAGTGCTGCATTTATTAATGCATTTGTATTTGCTCATCTGGAAAGTTCCATAAAATGTATATCTCATTAACAATAAAGCTAAACATAGCATAATCCATCATAGCAACAAAGCAAGCAAGACAGCATGCTACGCAGGTGGCATAGTGTGATACACAGGTGACAGTGTGTTACGCAGGTGACACAATATTCTACACAGTGACAGTGTGATACATAGGTGACATAGTATGCTACGCAGGTGACAGTGTGCTATACAGGTGACACAGCATGATACACAGGTGACAGTATGCTACGAAGGTGACATACTGTGCTACACAGCTGACATAGTGTGATACACAGGTGACACAATATTCTACACAGTGACAGTGTGATACATAGGTGACATAGTATGCTACACAGGTGACAGTGTGCTACACAGGTGACACAGCATGATACACAGGTGACATAGTGTGCTACGAAGGTGACATACTGTGCTACACAGGTGACATAGTGTGATACACAGGTGACAAAGTATGCTACGCCAGTGACAGTGTGCTACACAGGTCACATAGTGTGGTACGCAGGTGACAGTGTGATAAATAGGAGCATTACATAGCTTTTTCAACTAACTGAAATATTAAAAAATTGAAAACAAGTACATCATGCACACAATATTAAACAGAAAACAAGTGTGTCACAGAAAAGCATCATTCATTATTTTCTCAAATTCATCATGGCTTAATCTGTCTAAGAATTGTGAGATGATTCATTAAAAAATGTCAGAACAACCTGAAAGAATAGAGAAAGGCCAGATGGTGACACTTTGCATCATACAAAATAGTGTAAAAAGCTAGAGCTGAAACATATCGATTAAGCAGCACACAGGTAAGATGCTATCATCAGGTACCAAGGCTAAACCAAGGAAGTAGTAATATTACAGTCAGACAGCTAAGGTAACATTATTGTACGCAAAAGACGGCAGAACAAAGGCCAATGTAAGGCTGACATTGTCCAGAGATGGGGAGTTACACGTTGTACATCAATATGATAAAATGTACCACACCCATAAGTTCTTCAGTACATGCCTGGTACTACACTCTTAAGTTCTTCAGTTCACATCTGAATATCATAAACAGTGCATTACTGTAGCACAGGTTACAGCTGCATTGTCCAAGGTCAAGAATATAGTTTCCATGGGACCCAACAATACCCCTGGTTGTGTTCTACATGAACTACAAAGTGAACTGGCACCACACCTGTGTGCCCTATTCAATCCCGGGCTCACCTCAGGCTTTGTACCTACAGAATGGTGCACTGCTACAGTCATCTCTCTTCATAAACGGGGAGTGACTACAGACCCTGGGAATTATCACCCCATTAGCCTGACAAGTATGATATGTAAGGCTATGGAGCGCATCATCATGGACCTAATTAACAAGGATATAGGGAATCTCCAAACTCTGGATCCCACACAATTTGGTTTTGTGAAGGGTAGATCATGCCTGCTCAACCTGGTTAACTTCTTTGAGTCAGTCACCAGAGCTGTGGATGAGGACAAGGCAGTTCATACAGCCTACTTTGATCTGGCCAAGGCCTTTAATACCATTCCCCACTCATGAATTATTGATAGACTCACTGAACTAGGCATCAACTCCTATATGACTAGGTGGGTTGCAAACTGGCTCACAGATAGAACTCATAATGTGAAAGTGGCAGACTCCAAGTAAGACTGCCGACCAGTCGCGAGTGGAGTCCCACAGGGATCGATCCTGGGTCCTCTCCTGTTTGGCATCTACTTCTCAGAAGTCCAGGCCAAGATGGAGGGACTCTGGCTGACCAAGTTCACTGACGATTACAAGCTGGGAGCCATTATTAACACCCCAAGTGATGTAGACATCCTACAGAAAGGCCTCACTGAGAACAACAACTGGTGTCGAAACCATGGCCTTAAGCTTAATGTCAAAAAATGTTTTGTTATTCCCTTTTGGAAAAGCTCAGTTCCCACTATTTACCACATTGATGGTAGCCCACTGAACATGGAAGATGTTATAAGAGATCTGGGGACACAGGTTGACAGCAACCTCTCCTTCGACCACCACATTGCCACTGTGGTCAGAAAGTCCTTCTATGTGGCACATCTCATTACCAAGAGTTTTGCATCCAGAAAGAAAGAGGTCATCATCTCTCTCTACTCTTCCCTCATTAGGCCAGTCATCGAGTATAATGCCCCATTTGGCATTTACCTAACTAAACACCTGCAACAGCTGGAAAGGCCACAAAAGTACCTCACAAAGAGGATCCTAGGCCTTAAACACATGCCCTACATGGACAGACTCAAAAAAACTCCAGCTTTTCTCTGTCTCATATAATCTATTAAGAGGCGATCTCTGCTTGACTTACAAAGCCATGTTTGACCCAGCCCTGTTAGAAATGTTACACCTAAAGAAATCATCCAATCCCTCCACACCACATGCTCCAGGGAGCTCAACCTAATTATTACAATCAACAGAACATGCTGGAGGGACAGGTTCATAACCCAAAGACTGACAATGATCTGGAATAGACTTCACATACATGTCAAGCAGAGTACCTCACTGGCCCTTTTCAAGAGAAATCTTGATGGGTGGATGGGAAATAGAAAGTTCACCCCGAGGATCACTCCAGTGGCTCTACTTGATAGAGGCACCGGGAACTAATGGTGGCATGATGCCAGGGCACTTCTATGGGCTAGGCTTGTAAATGCTCCACAGCTGTTGGCCTAGTACACACCTATGAACCTATAAACCTATGTTGGGAGCTACTAGGTCATGAGGGCTTTAGTGATCTCCCCATCCCTTAATATTATTTTCAGAAAAACACTAAATCATCTGAGAAGCTTACTTTTGGTTTGGAAACTGTAGGTTAGGAAACTGTAGGTTACAATTAAAACCAAAGTCATTACTTAAAAAGCACATTAATATAGCAATTAATAAACAAAATGAACAGCAATAAATGAGGCTCTAAGGGTATCAGTGTTGTATTCTATGTACTTGCAGCAGTATTACCAGAAAACTTACTATGTGTGGTATTAGTAAACATTATAAAATGGAAAGTAATCATCATGCTTCCATCCACATAGCTCACAAAAATGTCATTTGACAATACACATCACATCGGAGCCCTGGAGTCAGTCAGACTCCCATATGTATACATCTGAATCTTTAAGTCAGGCATGCATCTACATCCAATACGTCTGAGTTCTAGAGCCAATGGGGAGCTAGTCACATGTACCACATGTGTGTCCTGAAGCTAGAAAACAGGGATCCTCATACACCACATATGTTTCCAAACGTCAGGCAAAATTTAAATGTGCCAAATTTCAGTCCTGGAGGCCAGTAGACTTCCTTGGGTTCTACATCTCAGTCTGGATGCTAGGTGAGGCTGTGTATGTAGCACATCAGAGTTTCAGGACTAGACAGTGTAGCACACATATAACATCTCAGGCTGGGAGCCAGTCGCTTTACCAAAGGCATTTGTGGTCTACTGTCTAACTTAAGCAAAGCCTCCCTCCTGCCTACCACCCTTCTGGGAATAGAAGAACCTCAAACTTGAGTCCAAATATTGTATATTCAAGAGGAAAACGACTCACTTTGTGATTTTAAAGTGGTCTACTGTCTAACTTAAGCAAAGCCTCCCTCCTGCCTACCACCCTTCTGGGAATAGAAGAACCTCAAACTTGAGTCCAAATATTGTATATTCAAGAGGAAAACGACTCACTTTGTGATTTTAAGTATGTTACAATTCCTTGCTTGACCTGTCTTACTGTAGTTGTATAACTCGGGTTGAGCACCCCTCCTGCACTTCCAACAGCCTACATATTCCCCCTTCCACATTTTTTACCTCCACTCCACTTCTATCTTTATCTACATTACCTATCTTACCTACCAGTAGGTACCTTTCCTACATTTTACCTCTGGCTTACCTGTTTGTCCTTCCCTTTCTCTGATTGTTTCCTGCTGATCCCCACTCTCCTGTGTCTTCCCGCTCCGTTCGCCCTGCGGGCTCACTCCGCTCCCCACCCTGCCCCCAAATTCCACCCGCCCCTAGCACCTCCACCTTTATTCCCACATAACCACACCCACAACATTTAACAACCTATCAGAACATACTTCCCTCCCCTCACACTCACACCCTCTCTACTGGATAACTTACCTATCTAACATTGTTAATTTGCATTCTTAACAATGTACTCTACTCACCTTCTTCCACTACTTCTACCTCTCCTAACTGTTCTTTCTTCCACCTACCTTATAACCTGGTATGAGCAACCACTTCATCCTAATGTTAATATTCCACATAGGCACACACTAACTATCCCACCATCCACACTCACTACACATCTTAGTCTAACATATTACAACACATACCTTGACTCGAAATATCATCGTCTCTCACATATTAAATACCTTATTCTTAGACACACAAAATACTTGTACCTCTTTAAGCCTTCACAACTTACTCACCTCATCCACTGCTTCCATTTACTAGATGGGGACATCCACCCCAACCCAGGACCAAAAACCCCAACAACACTCCCTAAAATTAAAACTACACCTACACCAGACTCTAAACCTCCTAAATCTCTTACAATAGCTCATCTTAACATCCGTAGCATTTGCAATAAACTTCCAGCTCTTCACGCCCTACTTCACACCCAACAATTTGATATTCTCTGTCTTACCGAAACATGGCTCAAACCTTCAATAAAAGACAATGAAATTATCCCCCCTGGCTACAACATTCTTAGACATGACCGTCTTAATAAAAAAGGTGGTGGTGTAGCCATTCTCTTCAAATCTGGACTGAATGTAAACAAATCAACCCACACCCTTCAAAATGACACAAACACTGAACTCATTATTTCTAAACTCACCATTAACCCACAAAAAACCATTAATATTATCTGTACCTATCTTCCCCCTGGCAACAACACCCCCATATTAGAAAACCTGCTTAACTGGTTTTCTACTAATCTTCCACAAGAAACCATACTGCTAGGAGACTTCAATATTGATTGGAATGCTTGTAACCTAACGAATCCATCCACACTTATCAACCTGCATGGATTCCAACAAACCATTAACTCCACAACCAGAACAAACAAGAGCAATTACAAAGATTCCATACTTGACTGGATCCTGATAAACAGTCCCCATCAAAATACACTACAGGTATCCTACCAGATGACCTAAGTGACCACTCTCTCATATATATCATAAGGCATAAAACTCACCTCAAACCACCACCCCTAATACGACTATCTCGTAGCAAAAAACACTTTGACCCTCAACAATTTCAAAATGACCTTAGCCTGGTCAACTGGTCCCTTCTAAAACTCTCCCAATTGATGACGCTGTTAACCACTTTAATAAAACCTTTCTTACTATATTAGATGAACATGCTCCCA
This sequence comes from Protopterus annectens, assembly GCF_019279795.1. NCBI lineage: Eukaryota > Metazoa > Chordata > Ceratodontiformes > Protopteridae > Protopterus > Protopterus annectens. The sequence goes on along the minus strand of NC_056726.1, from coordinate 1,514,385,737 downwards.
TCCGTTCTATTCGCATGAAATACAATACTGCCCGTTGGCTTACAACCTCCACAAAACAGCTAATCCTGAATAGGAATAAAGCCTGGTCTCAATGGAGAACCTCCAAAGACCCCATTGATCACCTTAGCTACAAACAAAAAGAAACATGACAAAATTAGCTATCATAAAAGACAAAAGAACTATTACACCCACTTACAGCAAGCCTCCCACCAAAATCCCCACAAATTTTGGAGATCTATTAACACTCTTCTTTCCCCTGGAAAAGTTGAAACTCCTAATCCTATTGGTTCCTGCCCAGACTCTCCCTTACAAACTGCTAATGCTTTTAATAACTTCTTTACATCTACTATACTTAACCTAGCCAACCAACAAACCCCTAACCCCTCATTATTAGGTTGCCCTAAAGTCACCCCTCCACTTATGCAGCTTAAACCCATACCTACCTCCTATATTCTAAATTTACTTCTTAAACTTAAAGCTTCCACCCCCTCAGCTGACAATCTCCCAGCTGAATATCTCCAGCTAGGTGCCAAAGCAATCGCCTACCCAATCTCTATACTAATAAACAGAACAATAACAGAAAGTACCATACCTTCCCTCTGGAAAATCTCACACATCATCCCCCTCTTCAAAGGTGGCGATTCATTTGAATACTCTAACTACCGCCCTATAGCACTACTATCTCCAATTGCAAAAATTATGGAGAAATGCATCCACAAACAGTTACTAGGTCACCTCCTTTCTAACAATCTCCTACCTAACTGTCAGCATGGCTTTCGTCCTTTCCATAGTACCACTACAGCCTTACTATCTTTTACTGACTCCATTAATAACAACCGTAATAACAATCTTCTATCTTCAGCATTCTTTGTAGATCTGTCTAAAGCCTTTGATATGGTGAATCACCAACTCCTTCTACATCGATTAAAAATGCTTTCTCTTGATAAACCTGCCCTTACTTGGTTCACTTCCTATCTTCACAATAGGAGACAAGCTGTTCTATGGAACAACAATCTCTCTGAACTCCTCCCAACCACTTTAGGGGTCCCTCAAGGCTCCATCCTAGGTCCTCTTTTATTTTCAGTCTTTATCAATGACTTGCACTTAGCCACACCCTTAACCACCTGTATTCAGTATGCTGACGACACCACCATCATCTGCTCTGCCACAAACCAAACTGACCTTCACTACCTTACCCAAAAGACATTTACTACTATTGAACAATGGTTCTCCAATCACTGTCTTCTCTTAAACCCCAAGAAAACAAAACTTCTCCTTTTCTTACCCACACACCTGTCTCCCTCTATTAATCTCACAATTACATCTAACAATGGCACCCTTATATCACCTGACCAAACAACCAAACTATTGGGTGTTACCATCGACAACCTTCTAAAATTTGACTTTCACATCAACTCCAGCATTAAAGCAACTAATAGAAAGCTAGGCTCACTCTATAGAATCAGATCTTTCCTGACCACTGAAGCTAGATCCACCATAGCAAGAACACATCTTATCTCCACCCTACTGTATGCTTCCCCTATTTACACTAATCTATCTAAACATAATATTAAGAAGCTCACAGTAACCTATAACAACATTGCTAGATTTGCAACTGCTTCTCCATATAAAACACATCACTGTCTGAACCTCTCTAACCTAGGATGGCTGGAATTACCACACCTAATTCAGTACTATCAGCTTACTATTGCCCACAAAGCCCTTCACTACCCTGAAAACATACCCATGCTCTCCACCCTTATAAAACCATATAACAACTTAAAAGCCCTACGCTCTTCCAATAAAATCATGATTAAAACATCTCTATCAAAGAATACAGCAGGAGAATCTATTTTTTCAAACTCAGTTGGCAAAAACTGGAACCAACTTCCTAAAGACCTTACTGATCAGACTTCCACTGCACTATTTAAGACCAAACTGAAACTCTTCCTTTCTAACCACTGGCTTTGCTCTTGCATAACCCCCAGTTAAACTACCTCCTATTTGACTTCCTATCCTTCTCCCATATCCCTCATACTTACTCCCTTATCTAATTCGTCACTTATTTATTATGTCCCTTTTTAACCCATTATAGGACTACCTTATATAGTAACTCTACTTCTCTCACTAAACTCCTAACAACTGTTACTGTATTTTAATTTTTCTCTCCCTTTTTCTCATATACCTGTACTTTCACTACTTCCTTGTCTCTGTATCCACCTTCTTTATAAGTTCTTTCAAGTATTATTACTGTCTTCTACTTTGTTAGTTATATCGACTTTTTATTACTTAAATCAAACATATACTTTGTATTTAATGTTTTGTTATCTTGTTATGTAGATAGTGGAGCTTTTCTCCTCGGGCCTCCACTGAAAATGGACTTGTATCCAGTTGGACCAGCCCGGTTAACAAATGTAAAATAAAAAATAAAATGTAAAATAAAATTTATGTGGAATGTTATTCAGTCAAATATACATTTTTGCTCAAAACCAGTTTGGCAATCTTTGAGGTTGTACATTTCCCTTTTGTTGGACTTGGTATATATAAGCTGGGGGCTAGGTCTCCCCCCACATAGGGGAGTTGAGCAGGACAGCTTGTGGCCTTACAAAAGAAAAGGTTTTTGCAAAAATTGCTGAAAGTGTTTTTTCAGCAATGTATTTTTGGTAGAATGGCATTTAAAGTAAATACCTTAAATTCCTCAAAGTGAATCCACCTGGCAAGCTCCCACATGTGCCACATCCGAGTCCTCGACACTGGAGACAATGGTACATTGAATGGTGGAACAAATGAAGCACTCTTTCACATGACTGAAGAGTTGGCATCACCCCCTATATACTGGAAGCACATAGGGAGCAGAATGACAAGCTTTATGAAGGAAAGACTGGGGGGGGGTGCATTTCAGTCAATTGCATCACTACCTGTAGACAGTGGAGATTCCATGACTGGTAGCAGAAGAAGGGCAAGAGGTGATACCTCTGACATTGACTCAAGAAGGTACTGGGTTAATCAGAATTCAAAGACGTACAAAGTTCCACAAGACAGTCGACTGCCAGGGAGCTACATCCTAAGCTTTAGATATTTTTCTTTGTAGTATTTTGGCTATTTCTGTGTAAAAGGAGAAGAACAAAGAAAGAATTTCAATAATTCTTTAAAATGAAGAAGGTTCTACAATTAGCACCCCCCTTACATGATTAAATGATTATATTTCAATATGAAGTAGTGATTATAAATTATTTGTGGCTATATTACAAAGACATGCATCTGGAACATTTCTTCCTGGGCCTCCACTGAAAATTGGCTTTGTTCCAAGTCAGACTTTCCTGGTAAACAAGTGTTAAATAAATAAAAATAAAATAAAAAATAAATATATTAGTGACTTGAACATATGGGTTGAAGAAAATAATTTTGTGCAAGAAAGATAGACTTTTTTCGATGTGATTAAAACTCTAATATTGATTGGCAGTACAAACATGATTAAAAATTTATGCCAGTTGCTAGCTTGATGCTGAAAAAGCATTTGACCGTTTATACTGGGGTTACATGTTTTATGCTTGCAAAGTTCAGTTTCCTGACTGACTTTGCTCATTTACTGAAAATGTGTTTGGCTGTATAAGTTCAGGTGAAGACAGGGTGCAGTCTAATGAGTCAGGTTGCAGTAGTAACAGATACCCAATAGGGTTTCCTCCTATCCCTCTATTGTATAGTAATACACTTGCTTTCAGATTATGAAGCTCAAGATAGACAGGATACTCTTATGGATGAATAGTCAGTGTGTGTAAATAACTTGCTTCAGCATATGGCACATGCTAGCAGAGACAAGGATTAAAGGACAAAGATTAGTGAAGTATGTCTGAAATAACTTCATATATTCATAGACTGGTACTAGGCTAGCTGTCTAGTCAATTGTCTCATTTGAAAATCATATCCTGCATATTGTGTTTGTAAGGTAAACACCTTAGCCATTATACCAACCCTACCCCAACAGTAACCAAAGGTGGGAATCAAACCTATGCTTTGTATCTGTGCACCAAACACCTTAGCCATTATGCCAAACCTTTGCTATTTAGCAGTGCATTTAACAGTATTTGAGCAATGAAAGATAATGTTAGTGTATGGCCAGTTGTTCAAAAAGTGTAAGGACTATATAAATTGATGGGGAGCATGTTTACTTATTTAACATTTATTTACCAGGAATGTCCAGTTGGGACAGAGCCCATTTTTCCGCAGAGACCTGGGGAGAAAATCCCCAGATGCATGTCTTTAAAATGTGCGATAAAACCCATGCAAATGCAGGGAGTCATGCAGTCTTCACATAGAAGGCATCCCAGCCAAGAAGTGAACCAGAGAACCTCTTGCTGTGAGATGAGAATGCTAACTGCTGCATCACTGCACCAAGATTACTATAGACAAAGATGGGCATTAGATGTAAATATTTGCTGAAGGTGTTATAAAGTTGAAAATAACAGTTAAAGATGAAGACAGATCATGCTACTACACTGGACCTTTGAACCTAGAGGCTTTCATCCCTCCAGGGAATGCATAATTAGATATATAATGTCTTAATTTCAATCCATTTTAATGAATTTGGAATATTATTTCATTTTTTCATTAATTTTCCATTTGTTTTCCTGGTTACCATTTTCAGTGGTGGCCCAGGGAGAAAAGCTCCAAATACATAGTAAAAAATTATAAATAAAAATAATAAAAAAGTATATAAACATAGCTATTTTGTACAAAGAGCATAGAACATATAAAAGGAGTAAAAAATCAGAGTTTTACAACTGATGCAGCATACAGCAGTTAGAACAGAATATTGAGAAACAATTAAACAAGATATTATACAACAAATATAGAATTGCTTGTACATAAATTCAAAAAGAAGCTTCCACAGATAAACAGGGTCATGAACTAGAAATCATAACTATAAAAGTGGCCTACACACCTGGTTCACAGTACTATGCACTAAGTGAAACTACACAGTACACCTGTGATCTAGGGATGTTGAAAGTCAGGAACAGGTAAAATTAGTCTGGTTCTGTAGAGGAACATATCCAAGTTTTGAATAGGAGATCTTTAGTGGGGATTTGAAAGTATGTTTCCTATTTAGACATTTAATGTCAGGGGGTAGAGAGTTCCAGACCTTAGCAACTGCATAGGAATAAAGAGATTGGCCTGAGTCATATAAGCAATTGGTAACAGTCAGTAGGCCGGTACTGGAAGATCTTAGTTGACACGCAGTATTATGGAAGGTGAGCAGACCAGAGAGGGCAGATATTTTACTTGGTTGGTATAGCAGTTGATGGGTCAGAAGAATTTGATTGTATTTTAGTAGGTTAGGGAGTTCTAACCATCCTAGTTGTCTTAGGGAGAGGCAATGGTGAGACCAAAACTTAGCATTGGTTGCAAATTTTGAGATTTTATTGTAGCAGGTAGATAGTTTAAGAAGGTCAGATTTGTTTAGATCAGTTAGAACTGGGGAAGTATATAGTAAGGTGGAGAGTAGATGGGTAGAAGAGATAGTGATTCGGAATTCCTGTGTGAGAAAGCTCTTGCAGCGGTAGAGTGAACCTAGTTTTTTATGAACTTTGGAAATTGTTAGTGCTATATGTTTGTCGAATTTTAGGTTTTGGACAATAGTTACACCTAGTAGCTTGGCTTGAGTTACTGGTGTGATAAGGTTATTGTTGGGAGATGTTATTGCAAATGGCAAGGTAGGAGTGAACGTTTTGGATAGGTTGAAGATCATGAGTTGGGTCTTAGATGGGTTTAGTATGAGCTGGGATGAATTTAGCCATTTTTCTATAGCAGTGAAGGCTTTCTGGGTTCTGTCTTGGAGTAATTGTAGAGAGGGGACTGAGCAAATAAGGGTGGTGTCATCAGCATACTGTACTATATTAGTTTGCTGGGTAGCCGAGGGGAGGTTATTAGTAAAGATGGAAAATAGTAAGGGACCAAGAATGGATCCTTGCGGAACACCTTGTCCCACTGGGAGGAGATGAGAGCAATATTAGGAATGTCTTTGGAAATAAATAATGCAAAGGACATGCAGCAGAACAAATGTACATCAAACGAATGCTGCTAAGTCTTACAGATATTGGTTTTTTTTCAGAATCACCACCTCTATAAATATATCTCTACACTGTCTACATTACACCTGCAATAAAGCCACCCTTCTCAATGTGTCCCAAAGGTTCTCTAGGAGATTGACTTCCCATTTTGTCAGGTGACTAGTTGAGGCAGTTTAAACCTTATGATCAGGAAAGTTTGATGATGTTTTTTTAACCTAGAGTAGTAGTTTGGGTAGTTCTGGATATACAGATGTTTCTCGTTTCATAAATTTTTATTTATTTATTTTATTTTACATTTGTTGACCGGGATTTCCGACTGAGCTGAAGAGCCCTTTTTCAGTGGAGGCCCAGGGAGAAAAGCGCCAACATATTAAACAATTTTCATTATAAATTAGGATTAAACAGCAATGTTACAGGATTATTACAAGGCATTAGGTACCAATACAATGTTATACAGTGTAAATAATCAGGAGTAAAGCATAACTATTTCAAGATGGATAAAAACAAATATGTCATTAAGATGAAAATAGATGGGCGTAAATAACTTAATTCTATCAGATACACCATCACTGTTAGGACAAGTGACTGATAAAGAAATGGAAAGAAAATGAAATTTACTATTAAAACTGAGTTCATTTATTTAATGAAAAAGTTGTGTGTATTAGTAATATGAAATAAAGTCAAAAATGAGAGGAATCAAATGGGAAATAAATAATTGCCATTAATCCTGGAATTTAGTTTAGGATCACAGGTACAATATCTGCTAATAAGTTCTTGACAGTAACCAGAATGATAAGTGCTATACGGACAGGCCCACCCATCCACATTATTGTTTTGGTCAGGGTAATGTTAAATAGAGAGAATGTTTGCCATTATCTGTTATAAGATTGTGTATGGGATGGTGGGGTTGAAATAATGGTTAAGGTTCTTGTTTCACAGATACAAGGTATAGGGTTTGATTCTCACAATTAAAAGTTCAATTGGCTAGGCTTAAAATGGTCCGTAATAGGAGCAGCTAGCCTACTACTAAACTAAGAACCTATATAAACAACTGATTTGGTTTTTATACTTAATGATATTATATGATACATGCCATCATGATGTTCTCTTCATTGGCAATAAAGTTTCTTTCTTTAACAGTAAGAAAAAACTAGCATCTACCCAGGAAATAATTTTGCTTCTGAATAGGAAAGACATCTCCTCCTAAGAGGTTCACATATTGCTGTGAATACAAAGCCCCTTGGTACAAAAGAAACCCCCATTTTGTAGGATGGAGCCTGGTAAATGCATTCACATTGTTGTGCCTCAGATGAGTGACCAGAGAGGGCCACAGCAGCCTACACCTCCCTTCACTTCAGCTGCTACAATGCAGGACAAGACTATGTAACTTTCAAAGTGAGCAACTGGCCACCTCAAATTAGCGAAGACCTTTTAAATAAACTTATGAAGCAGACTTACTCTTTAACTGAACATGCTTTACTGGACTGACAGTATTTCCTCACAAAAATATATACATGTACAGGAGTAAGATGTGATCCTTCTCAGCCAAAGGTTCCAATGAGTGATTCAGCCGGCCTGAGTCCATATCACTGCCATTTCTCTGATGTTTTAAAAGAAGTAAAGAGCTAGTCTTTACCATATAACCCACCTCAGCATAGTAAGACAGAAGTCCTTATCACCAGATTTCAAATCAACCAAAATAAATCTTTATATATCATCTGTAGCTACCTACCCCCCAGTAATAATATCAATACTAGAGAGGATATTCTAAGCTGGGTGTCCTCAACTTACCCCCCAAGAAACAATAATACTTGGTGATTTTAATACTGACTGCAAAATTGTTAACGCTGATAATCCTAACTCATATCAACCTTCACGGCTTTAGTCAAACTATCACCTCCACAACTAGAATCAATAAACCAAATAAGAAAGAGAGCACCTTAGACTAGATACTTATAAATAAACAGAAACAAGCTTACAAGGTAGGAACTCTGCCAGACGATGTAAGCGATCATTCTTTGACCTACATCCTAAGGCAAAAAAATTATATCTCTAACCCCCCCCCCCACACACACACACACATATAGGATTGCACGTACCAACAAACACTTTAACCCAGTATTATTCCAAAATGAACTTAGAGCCTGTGACTGGAACCCTTTAAAAACTCTACCACTTGAAGAAGCTATTAAATACCTAAACTCTAAATTCTTATCTATCCTTGATAAGCACTCACCCAAATGGTCCATTAGAATGAAGTCCAAACCTGCCCCCTGGCTTTCTAAAGAAACCAGACAAAACATTTTCCTTAGGAACAAGTCTTGGGCTAAATGGAGAGCTAACAAAAATATCTCAGATCAACAAACTTTTAGGCAGTTGAGAAATAGTACAAAAAAGGCAATACTTACAGATAAAAAGAGCTACTACTGTAAACTACAGCAAAATCACCAAAACAATCCCCAGAAGTTCTGGTCTAGTATAAATAAACTTCTGTTCCCAGGCCACTTGTGTAAACCTACCCCATATCAGGCTGAACCAAATACCCCCCGCCAAACTGCCAATACCTTCAATACCTTCTTCACAGTGACCATACAATCACTAGCCAGTCAACTAGTCCCAGACAACTCAAGCCTTCACACCACCATACCTGGCACTCTACCAACATTCCATCTGCAACCCATCTCAACTACTCTCATCTACAAATTCATCCAAAAACTTAAACTTTGTACTTGACCAGCTACCATCTGAATACCTGCAAAAAGCAGCCAAAGTAATTTCTTCTCCCGTATCTATCCTCATAAATAGAACCATTAAAGAAGGAATCATTCCAGACATCTGGAAAATCTCCCATATTATCCCCCGATACAAAGGGGGTACCTCAAATGATTATTCTAACTACCGGCCAGTAGCTCTATTATCACCCTTAGCAAAAATTATGAAAAAATGCATTCACCAACAACTATTAAACTATTTATCTCAACATAACATCATAGCAAAGTGCCAGCATGGCTTTAGGCCATCCCATAGCACCACAACTGCCCTATTATCCTTTACAGAAGCCATCAATAGAAATCGTAATAAAAACAACCCCTCTTCTGCACTTTTTATTGACCTCTCAAAAGCATTTGACATGGTAAACCATGCCCTTCTTATCAACATTCTTGAATCCCTTTCCCTTGACTGTCTGGCAGTTAAATGGTGCAAGTCCTACCTTACCAATAGGCAACAGGCAGTTCTCTGGGAAAATAATATATCATCCCTTCTGCCAGTCACCCTCGGAGTCCCTCAGGGCTCAATTCTGGGTCCACTTCTTTTCTCACTGTTTATTAATGACCTCCATGTAGCTATTCCACAAGCCACCTGCATTCAATATGCAGATGATTCTACACTAGTATGCTCGCAAACTCCCCATCTGATCTACATTCTCTAACTCAGAATGTATTTAACATAGTTAAATCATGCTTCACAAAACGTTGCCTCCCTCTCAATGCTAAAAAACTAAGCTTCTCTTTACACCCACCAGTAAGTCCTCCCCCATAGATTTCTCTGTCATCTCCAATAATGGCACAATTATATTCCCCGACTCTACCACTAAATTGTTAGGAATTGCTATTGACAATAACTTTACATTTGATAGCCACATAAATAACACCATAAAAACTGTCAATAGAAAAATACGCTCCTTATATAGAATTAAACCTTTCCTAACTCCAATAGCCAGAACTAACATTGCACACTCCCATTTAATTTCAATTCTTCTGTATGCCTCACCCATATATACTAATCTAAAGAAAAATAATCTTATCAAACTAATTAATTCCTATAACAACATCGCCAGATTTTCCACCGGCAATCCCTTTTGAATTTACCACTGTCTGAATCTAATGCAGCTAGGCTGGCTTGAATTTCAAAACCAGCTGAAAGTCTCCCAACTCACCATTGCCCACAAGATATTTTATCAACCTAACAGCACTCCTATACTCTCCAATCTCATAATCCCCTACAAAAATCTAAATTCTCTACGCTCTTCCAGCAAACTTCTTGCTAGCATAAGCTAGTCTTACAACATGGCTGGAGTTGCTCTGTTTTCCAACTCTGTGGGAAAAAACTGGAACCTACTGCCTAATGAACTAACTTTAATTTCTTCACTGCCTCTCTTTAAACAAAACCTCAAAAGACACCTCAAAACACACTGGTTATGCCCCTGCAGCAGCCCTGATTAACCTGTTTTACTACCGATATTTCTCCTCTTGAACCACTATTTTAATTCACATTCCTTGGAAGCAGGACTGTAACTGCTGAACAAAATTCAACATACTGGTATAATCTATCCTGCTTGATGCTCTGAAAGTCTCTGTCCTGTTTGATGTGCTGATAGTCAACATGAATCACTCTGTATAATAAATTATCCTGTACATATTGTCACCTTTACTATTGTAAATACCTACTTTACTTTATTATTACTTCCTGTATTTTTAGTAATCTTCTATCGAAATCCTTTCATTTACTATGTATTAATATTGATTTTTAATTTCAATTTTTAATTTGTTGCAACTGGAGCTTTTCTCCCTGGGCCTCTACTGAAAATGGAAATATATCCAGTTGGACTAGCCCAGTTAACAAATGTAAAATAAAATAAAATAAAATAAATAAAATAAATAGTCAATGCCCACTAAGCAACCATATACTGATGACAGGAGAATATCATCATGACTATAGGTTCATAGGTAGGTACTAGGCTATTGGCCCTAGGGCCTATATAAGCCTAGCCAAAAATGTACCCTGGCTTTCGCCACCCAAGAAAATTATTATCCTATGCCCCTGTTGAGCAGAGCCACAGAAGTGATCCCTGGGGTGAATTTCCTATTTCCCATCCAATCATCAAGATTTTTCTTGAAGAGTGCTAATGAGGAGCTTTGTTTGACATAGATAGGTAGTCTGTTCCAGAGTATGGGAAGTCTATGGGACAGGAATCTATCCCTCCAGCATGTTCTGTATATTGTTGTGACAAGGTTTAGGTCCCTAGAGCGTGTAGCTTGGAGGGATTGGGATTGCTTTAAGTGGAGCATGTCCAACAACTCTGGGTTTGACATAGCTTTCTATGTTAGGCAGAGATCGCCTCTGAGTAGGCGATATGCGACGGAGTAAAGCTGGAGTTTTTTAAGACGGTCTGCGTAGGGCATCTGTTTGAGGCCAGTAATCCTCTTTGTGAGGTATTTCTGTGGCCTTTCCAGTTGTTGTAGATGTCTTGTGAGGTACATACCAAAAGAGGTGTTGTAGTCTATAATGGGTCTAATGAGTGATGAGTGGAGAGGAACAATGACCTCTTTTTTTCTGGATAAGAAACCTTTTGTGATGAGGTGAGCCACGTAGAAGGATTTCCTGACCACTGTGGTGATGTGATTATCAAAGGAGAGACTACTGTCCACCTGTGTCCCAAGGTCTCATCACATTTTCGGCATTAAGTAGACTACCAGCTATGTGGAAGTTCATGGGTACAGAGTTTTTACCAAAGGGGATGACAATACACTTTTTGGCATTTAGCTTCAGGTCATGGCTTTGACACCAGGTATCTGTCTCAGTGAGGCTCTTTTGTAGTATGTCCACATCGTTAGGAGTTTCGATTATGGCTCCTAGTTTGCAGTCATCTGCAAACTTTGTTAGCCAAAGACCTTCTGTGTTAGCCTGTACTTCAGAGAAGTACATACCAAACAGGAGAGGACCCAGGATTGAACCCTGTGGTACTCCACTTGTCACTGGTCTGAAGTCGGATTTGGAGTCCAATACTTTCACAGTGTGGGTTCTGTCCGTGAGCCAGTTGGCAAACCATCTTGTGACATAGGGATTTATACCTAGTTTAGTGAGCTTATCTATAATTCCAGAGTGGGGGATGGTGTTGAATGCCTTGGCGAGATCGAGATAAGCTGTGTGAACTACTTTACCCTCATCTATGGCTTTGGTGACTGCTTCAAAGAAGTCAATCAGGTTTAGGAGACATGATCTGCCTTTTACAAATCCAAACTGGGTAGGGTCCAGAGTTTGTAGATTACCAATGTCTTTGTTTATGAGATCCATGATGATATGCTCCATGGTCTTGCAGACCAGGCTTGTCAGGGTAATGGGGCGGTAGTTCCCGGGGTCTGTCGTGGCTCCCCCTTTGTGGAGTGGGATAACTGTCATGGTGTGCCATTCAGTGGGCACAAAGCCTGAGGTGAGGCTATGACTGAACATGGTACTTAGGTGTGGTGCCAGTTTGTTCTATAGTTCATGTAGAATGCAGCCTGGAATATTGTCAGGTCCCATGGATGCTGTGTTCTTGGCTTTGGAGAGTGTGTTTTTTACCTGTGCAGCCGTGATTACAGGAACTTTGCATTCTTACGGTATAGAGATGGGCCCTCTAAGGGGTGAGAGGGGGGTAAAGTTAGCACTGCACCTATTTGCTATATAATACAAAACCAGTTATAGCATTCCATGCTGCTTGCTCCATTCAGGTATCATGGCTGAAATGACAGGAACGTGTGATAGGATTTGTGTGTTACAGCATTTCATATGCCAACTCCTACTGCTAATCTGATGGCCTGCTATGACCTTAGTATCACTAGGGGCAATAAACTCATATCTCAGTCTTTATTTGTGGAAAAGGTAAAAGTTAAGTGGTAAGAGGCAGGAATTGTACCAATATGGGTAAAAGGTGTTTTAATGTGATTTTTGAAATTCATTTATTTGTGAACCGGAAAACAGATCAAGTCCTTCTCCAGCTTTTTACAGGCTGAAAGGGCAGCGATATATGGAATACATACACGGATAGTGTACATGGAATACATACACGGATAGTGTACATGGAATACATACACGGATAGTGTATATGGAATACATACACGGGTATTGTGTATGGAATACATACGGGTATTGTGTATGGAATACATACACGAGTATCGTGTATGGAGTACATATACGAGCAGTGTGTATGGAATACATACACGGGCATTGTGTATGGAATACATACACGGGTATTGTATATGGAGTACATACACGGGTATTGTGTATGGAGTACATACACGGGTATTTTGTATGGAGTACATATACGAGCAGTGTGTATGGAATACATACACGGGCATTGTGTATGGAATACATATACGAGCAGTGTGTATGAAATACATACATGGGCATTGTGTATGGAATACATACACGGATAGTGTATATGGAATACATACACGGATAGTGTATATGGAATACATATACGGATAGTGTATATGGAATACATACACAGGTATTGTGTATGGAATACATACACAGGTATTGTGTATGGGGTACATACACGGGTATTGTGTATGGAATACATACACGGTATTGTTTATGTAATACATACAAGGGTATTGCGTATGGAATACCTGCATGGGTATTATGTATGGAATACATATGCAGGGAATGTACATGGAATATGTACACATGTAGTGTATATGGAATACATCCACGGGTACTGTATATGGAATACATACATTAGTATTGTATATGGAGTACATACAAGGGGGACTGTATATGGAATATGTACACAGGTATTGTATATGGAATACATCCATGGGTACTGTATATGGAATACATACATTAGTACTGTATATGGAATACATACACGGGTATGGTACATACATGGGTATTGTATATGGAATACACACACTGGTAGTCTATATGGAATACACACATAAGTATTGTATATGGAATACATACACGGGCATTGTGTATGGAATACATACACAGGTAGTGAACTGTATATGGAACACATCCACGGGTACTGTATATGGAATACATCTATGGGTACAGTATATGGAATACATACATTTAGTACTGTATATGGAATTCATACATGGGTATGGTACATACATGGGTATTGTATATGGAATACACACACTGGTAGTCAATATGGAATACACACATAAGTATTGTATATGGAATACATACATGGGCATTGTGTATGGAATACATACACAGGTAGTGAACTGTATATGGAATAAATCCACGGGTACTGTATATGGCATACATCCATGGGTACAGTATATGGAATACATAGATTAGTATTGTATATGGAATACATACACATGGATTGTAATTGGAATTCACACACGGGTACTGTATATGGAATACATACACGAGTATTGTATATGGAATACATACACAGGTATTGTATATGGAATGCATACATGGGTATTGTATATGGAATGCATACATGGGTACTGTATATGGAATACATCTATGGCTACTGTATATGGAATACATCTATAGCTACTGTATATGGAATACATACATGGGTACTGTATGTGGAATTCATCCACGGGTACTGTATATGGAATCCATCCATGGGTACAGTATATGGAATACATACATTAGTATTGTATATGGAATACATACACATGGAGTGTATATGGAATTCACACACAGGTACTGTATGTGGAATACATACACGAGTATTGTATATGGAATACATACACAGGTATTGTATATGGAATGCATACATGGGTATTGTATATGTAATACATCCACGGGTACTGTATATGGAATACATACATAAGTATTGTGTATTGAATACATACACAGGGCGTGTATATGGAGTACACACACCGGTAGTGTATATGAATTACATACATGAGTATTGTATATGGAATACATACACAGGTACTGTAAATGGAATACATACATGGGTATTGTATATGGAATACGTACATGGGTAGTGTACATGGAATACCTACACGGGTAGGGTATATGGAATACATACCTGGGTATTGTATATGGAATACATACATGGGTAGTGTACATGGAATACATACATGGGTATTTTAGAGCAGCCTACTAATTAGAATGCATTGAGCAGGAAATCAGGGACCCATACAAAATCTGCATAGATGGTGCTACAGAGCTATCTAGATGTATTATATGCCTGGCCATTCCTGAAACATCTTCATTTAACTTACAAAAATACAAACATTCATTTCAATCAAAATACTAAATGGAAAAACTACAGTATGGATGCTAGAAAAGTACAGGTTGTAAATAAGATAGCAAATACTGGGATAGTCGACCTAAGACCTCAGCTTCTGGGAACACTTTATTGTAGCTATGTCAAGTACTTACAAAACAATGTGGATAATACAAATCCTAATGTGCTATAAAAAACTGGCACTTTTTAACACTTTGCTGACATCTTCTCTTTTCATGTCTGATATGATTTCCTTGCTTGTTGAAGGATATTCCTTTGTCAGAGAACTACTCAATGAGAACATAAGCATCATAAGAAATATACAAAAAACAATGCAATGGACAATTGTATATCGCTCGGTCTGAAGACGGAATGGGGTATATGGCAATAACTGCACGTGCAGGTCTGCCAGTATTGTGCTCCATACATATTTGCTGACCTCATCAGAATCAAACACAGTGCAAGTTCTAAAGCATGCAACAATAAGATGATGTCTTTGTTCAGATTATTTTATTGCATTTTAGGAAGTGAGAATGTAAATTGAAATAAAAGAAAGAGAAAAATCAGACAGCAACAAAAATTGTCAAAAAAAAAGGCAAGAAAGAACTGAAAAATGGAAAACTTGAAAATGCCCTGGCAAGTACAGAGAAGCACCGACAAGAGGTAAGTTTGAACCAAAACAGGAAAGGTCAATATTGGCGTTTCAAGATAGTGGACTCTGTGCTTGTAATGATGTGACTCACCAAAGCTTAAAGGCAGGAGCATAAAATGCAAAAAAGTAAAATTTAATTTTTTTGTAGAAGTGCAAGTATCCCTGCATCCACAAAGTGAAGGACAAGCCACTCAACTCACAAATGTAAATATATACTGACAGCCTGATCACACAAACCAGAAAAAGGGAAGAGGCTTCCAAAAGGCTGTCAGCCTGGGACGATATGCTCAACAAGCCTTGTTGCTTCGCAAGAGACAGCTTGCACCTGTCACCCCTAGGCTTTCGAATACTGGCCAAGGCTCTTGCTGCCCCCATAGTGCCTTTTTTTAGGCAAGGCTCAAAAGTCAAGCTCACTTCTGTAAACAGCACAATTAACAAAAAACTGAGGGTTATGCGACTCAACACCAGGAGTTTAAATCTCAAAATGCACACGCTCGAAGCACTCCTCAGTATGGAGAACGTCGACATCTGTGCAGTAACTGAAACCTGGTTGAAGGCTCCAGAGAGCACCCCAGCACTACCAGGCTACAACTCATACCACATGTTCAGGACACAGAACATAAACCAAAAGACAAAAGGAGGGGGTGTATCCATATTCATCAAGGATACCTACACCTCCAGGTTAGTGGCGCAACATGATACATCTGAGATCATCCATGTGCAACTAACATCGGGCAAATCTGCAATGCAAATTGTGGCCTGCTGCAGATCACCCTCCATGAACCAGGACCACCACTCCACCTTTCTGGAGACACTGGAAAACATGAAGGTCCTACCGAACACCCTGATACTGGGCGATTTCAATTACCCTACCATTCACTGGGAAAGCTACTCGAGTACAAACTCCCAGGCCCAGCGCTTCCTAGAATTTATCAACTCAAACACCCTGGATCTCAGCTGGTAAACTCGCCTACCAGAGGTGAAAACATATTGGACCTGGTCATCACCAACATGGGCAACAGGAGTTCCACACCAGAGGTCAACCTGTCACTGGTTAGATCAGACCATAAACTAATCACTCTAGATGTCCACACTCCAACACCACCCCCAACTAAGGAAATCACAGTAAAAAACTTTTCTAAAACAAACTTCACCTTACTTAAGACAAAGGTGGTAAGTTTCACAACCCCCACACTAAAGGATAACACTGCCCAAGATGCAGAAACCTTTACAAATGCACTCTGAGCACCTACAAGGATGCATGGATCATGCCATCCCTAGCAAAACCAAGACTCACTCCTCTAAGAGAAGGAAACCAGTTTGGTGGACCCCTGCCATAAACAGGCTATACAACAGAAGGAGGAAACTAGTTCAGAAAAAAAGCAAATTCCAAGAAGGAAAGACATCCCTGATCAGTATCAGTAAGAAACTAAGGTCCCTCATGAAATCATCCAAGGCTAACTTCGAAAGAAAAATAGCCAAGGATTCAAAAGATAACCACAAAGCCTTCTTTAGCTATGTTAAGAATCTAAGTGGCAACTCGCAAATATGCACTGAACTAGTGCAAAATAGCACAAAATATACTGAACCTACTGATAGTGCCAACATCCTGGCAGATAGATTCAGTGCAAACTTCACCTCCCACTCACCTCCAAAAGGACCCACAACAATACCGGAAAAGTGTAGTGTCCCAAAAATCACAGACACACAGGTGAAAACAGCCCTTTCAAAAGCCAAAAACATTGTGTCAATGGGACCAGATGGTGTCCCAGGCTGCGTCTTGCACAAACTACAGAACAAACTAACCCCCCCCCCCACCTAAACATGCTGTTCATCCTCGGCCTCTCCACAGGCTACGTGCCCATAGAATGGCACATAGCAACGGTTATTCCTCTCCACAAAGGAGGGGCCACAACTAACCCTGGTAACTATTGCCCCATAAGCCTGACTAGCTTGGTCTGCAAGGCTGTGGAGCGCATCATCATGGAACTTATTAAAAAAGACATTGGGAACTTCCAAACACTGTATAGTAATAGGGAGGAGACGTAACTCGGGGAAAATATCGTACTTTGGGCTCCTAAAAACAGAGGAGGCTAACTTCATGGCAGCCATGCAAATGGAGATCAGTTGGACGCCTGCCGAATCATACACCAATACACTGTACGAACACGTACACAAATGCATGGATCTCGCCATACCCAATAGAACCAAGACAGTCTCCTCCAAAAAAAGGAAGCAAATCTGGTGGTCCCCTGCCATAAACAAACTCTACAACAGAAGGTGGAAACTAATGCAGAATAAGGTGAAGTCCAAAGACAGGAAAAACCCTTATCATTCTCAACAAAAAGTTGAGATCCCTCATCAAGTCCTCTAACGCTAGCTATGAAAACAGAATTGCAGCAGATGTAAAGACAACCACAAGGCCTTCTATAATTATGTAAAGAATCTCCATGGCAATACCCAGATTTGCTCTGAGCTACTGCACTATGGTACCTCCTATACCAAGCCTACAGATATTGCCAATATACTGGCCATCAGATTCAGTGCCAACTTTACCCCCCCCCCCAAGGGACCAGTTACAATACCGGTAGATTGCCAGGCACCCAGTATTACTGCTGCACAGGTTAAAACACCACTGTCCAACGCCAAAAATACAGCTTCTATGGGACCTGACAATATCCCTGGCTGTTTCTACATGAACTACAGAGTGAACTGGCACCTCACCTGTGTGCCCTGTTCAATCACAGCCTCACCTCAGGCTTTGTCCCTACCAGATGGCACACTGCTACAGTCATCCCTCTCCACAAAGGAGGAGCGACTACAGACCCTGGGAACTATCGCCCCATTAGCCTGATGAGTCTGATATGCAAAGCTATGGAATGCTTCCTAGGGAAAAAAATTGCTGTTCCAAAGCACATACACACAACACAAGCACACCAAACAAACAGCAATCCACACACATACACCTAAACTCTTACACCTAACCCTACACTAAACTATACATACACCACTAACTGTCCACTTACCTTAACCCTAATCCTAAGGTCCATCACTATTGCACAGTCATCTCACCCGCGCCCTAACCCTAACTCACCTACCCCGCCCTGACCCTCACGTCCACACAATCGCACACTTACCTGACCTGCGCCCTAACCTTAACTCACCTAACCCGCCCTAACCCGCACATCCACACAATCACACACTTACCTGAACCTGACCTGTAACTTTCCACCAGAGCGCTGAAAATACCGAACCAACAGAAATGGACAACCAAATTCTTTCCCTAGGAAAAAATTTGTTTTTTTTGTTTCTTCGATATTTTCAGCGTTCACTGAAAACGGGTCGATATTAGAACACTCAACATTTCATATGCAGTAAATGGATTGTACACTGTAAACTGACCTTAGGTGTGAGACTGTGTGTTTGTGTGATTGTGTGTATGTGGTATGGAAGAACAACCATGACAGGGCTAACCACACAACATTGTCAACCTTGGCTCTACATTGTTGTAACTGTTGAAGTAAAATGGATGGATGGATGGATGGATGGATGGATGGATGGATGGATGGATGGATGGACAAGCAGTTTCATACCAGTAAAATGGCAGAGACACCATCAGAATAAAAGCAAAAGTCCTTAATTTGTTTGTGTCTTTTGGCTTTTCCCAGTTAGGGTTCGCCACAGTGGAACTCTGGTCCGCTAATGATTGGCAGTAGATATTACATACTGGCTTGCCGGGCCTAACGCACAACCTTCAGCGAAGGAACACCCATTCACGCATGTCGCCACACAGAAGACGCTCTGAGAATCGAATGGGAAACGTCTAACTGTGAGGCGACAACGCTACCGCAGCACCACCACCACAGTACAAAAGCAAAAGTCCTTAATAAACTGCTTAAATAACCTAACCTACTTGATCAAGTGATATTCATGAACCAATCAAAATGCACAGATACTGAATAGTTAAACAAACGTAGAAAGCAGTAATGCACAAAACACAATGTGCAAAAACAACTTATTTTAACTAACGGGTCTCTGTTTTAATACTGCTTTAATGCTAATATACTAATTTAGACTTTTTAATGAGGGAGGTGAATAATTTGTTTCCATCTAGGTTGCATGTTATATCTGATGAAGAAGCTAACAGTTCTGACCTCTTTACAGATGTTAATGTTTCCTATTTAGATGTTGTACATACAGCGATCAGGATGGGGATATTTTAAAGCAGAAGCGACAAAATGCAGGATAGTTATGTTCCACTCAACAGTATATTACTAACCTCAGTAGATTTTTATAATAAAAAATGATTTCAGCCTGCAATCCAGCTTTTCATCAAAAGCTTTCCTTAACTGCTGTTGAACTGTCTGCCCAGCAGAATTTATGGTAGGCACAGTGCACACCTTTAAAGATTTAATGTTGCACGACATTCAACACTGCTTTGTAACCTTTCCTTCAGTTTCCTGAATGATTGCATCAAATGCATGTCACTTACAGAATGACAGGGATATTACTCTTTAAATCAGGATAAGCTTGAAATGATTGTGGGATAAGACGTAGCTAGCTATCTCAAAGAAACACACAGACATTTCAAGAGTGAAGATAGGAATCAGTCTTTGATTTGTGACCTAAGGAAACTGCAGACTTCTAAACTCTTTCACAGTAGACCTGCTTTGTTTAGTGCAAGTTTGGAGAAAGAAATCCTTTTCTTACTGTTATATACTATAATAGCAGGATTCCTTTACCTAGATTCATAACTAATGAATGCTTTAAGATGCTGCAAAAATAGACGTAGGGTACATAGCTCTTCAAATCATGTAACTTCACAGGAGAATCGGTAACAAATCCATTGCAAGTTTCTTGAATACTCTGATGACTATAAGAAGTTGACTGCATACAGGTGTTTGCAGTGGCGATACTGAGATAACGTTTGTTTTTTTTTTATTTATCTCTATATACATTTGTCGATAGGGTGGCTCTCCAATCACAGTGCACCATTTTTAGGCTCAGACTGGCTTTTACTATCACAGTATATATTTAAATATCATTATTGTCAATCAAATCAGAGTATGTTACAGTTGTTCAAATCTTGATGTCATCTGTCTCTATAGCAACTGGGACTGGAAATAATTCACTTTCATATTTAACTAAAATTACATCCCAAAGCTCTCCTCAAATGTTTAGAAATGTGATTTTTTTTTTTAAATTTTCTTTTTCTTTGCTTTTTTTTTTTTTTTTTTTTAACAATCTGAATGTGCTGGATTCAGTCTGTTTATTCTAATGTTTCAATAAAAATCACTATGGTAATCTTTTATCGAGTTGAGAAACTTGTAGTTATGCTGTCATTGACTTTGATTGGTATCCAAGTGGCAGTATTTTCCATTCTTACCTTATGTGCATCAGGTCACCACCAGTAATAGCAGTTATTTCACATGAATGTTTATTTTTCCATAAAATCCTTTGGCAGTCTGTTTACTCCATCTGGACATAACCCAGTTACACTGAAGATCTTGGATAAAAAGCTTTAAAAACTAGAAATCACAGTGAGAGCTGACCAGTGTAAAACTAGAAATATAACAGAAGAAAGACAGCACACGGTACACTACTAACTAGTGCATGCAGCAAGGACACGGGCGATTCAAAAATAATGCTGATATATGTCAGCGAACCTGTGCACTACCCTGTGCAGTGAATTCCTTGAACACTAATGGTGTGCAGGCCATCCAGTGCTCATCTATATACCCCACTCAAGATGCAATCTGTAAGACCTGGTAGCTGAAGCTACTGTGACTGTTTTCGATTTCTCAGTTTAAGTTTGCATACTTATGTCATTTCTTATGTAGAATATTATTGTGCAACAGGTTTTGCATCAACATGCATTTTCAAAACAATAAGATGTATAAAATTCGAATGTCTGGCATTACTTGCTAACTGCAGTCCTCTGTGATTTACTTGAACATCCAAAACATTATAACGGGCAGGGTAAAAACAGGAGGCAAAGTCAGAAATGCTCAGCAAACCTAGGGGCATCTGTAAGCCTGTCCCTTTTATGTTTCTAAAACCAGCATCTCTTGAACAGTCCACCACCATACAAATTTGACTTTACTAGTTCATTTGAATCATATGTCATCTGATTGCACAAATCAGCACTGAAAGATCATATTATGAGAAGCTTTCCATCAGAATAACAAAAGTTTGATTACCCTTCATAACTTTGCACTCATTTGGTATGAACTGCAGTATGAAGAGCATTGATTTCCTTCCCCAAATTATTTGTAACATCTGCAACATCTGGCATAACGCTAAACATCACTAGGCTTTTAAGCACTTATCCGGAACCAGCTTGGCATAATTACTACTGTTTTGGTCCTGGTGAAAAAATCAGAAAGGGATACTGATTCTTGGCTGTGTGCAGTAATAGTGACATCAGTGGTAATTATAGCTAAGTAGTAACCAAAAGGCAAATCACTGCTAGAGCCACATGACTCCTTCTGTTCTAAACGTTTGGACCTATTTCTGCTGAGGCTGAAAATAAATCATTACCTAAATCTCCCACACACCATTCAAAGTCAGACATATAGTACCTTACTCACTTGCAGTTTCATTTACCTAAGAGGAGTTGCTCTGGCTGCAGGCCCATGCTCATAAAGCTTCCAGAGGCTGTATTCACATCTGGTAAGGTACTGCTGAGTCAGGCATACTGATACTCCACTCACAAGACTGACCAATCATGGGTTCATGGTCAGCTGGTTCTCTGGAACTACGATTTGTCACATGATCATGGCTATTAGATCCGCCCATTCAAAATAAAAGTATGATATTGTGGTTGCCCATGTTGGGGTGACTCACCTTAGACACTGCAACCTAAGGGAGACGCAAACATACACGTTTAGGTTCTACATGCATGTGTCCAAGTCCAAGGAAGGGAAGACACTTGTCCTAAGCAGTATTTTCTCATCACTAGGAATGATGCTATAAATGCTGAAAAAGGATAATTAACTGGTGTCAGTCCATGGGAATGTAATACATGTCCGCATGGCAGAAAAGGCAACCTTGTTCTGTCAGTGACAGTTAGTGTCTTTCTCATCAGGGGCTGCACATAATGGCTAAGAAATCTTTCCGATTAGTGTCTTCTTTAGGACAATCCATCTCTTGGACATTCTAAACTACTAAAGTCCAGTCTGGATTATATTAAAGTAGCAGTGCTGAGTGTTAGTCAGCTATACTGCCCCAGATATAACCTCCAATGAGAGAAAAGGAGGAGCCCACCTTACAAGTACCAGATATAACCTCCAATGAGTAGGAGCCCACCTTACAAGTACCAGATATAACCTCCAATGAGGAGGAGCCCACCTTACAAGTACCAGATATAACCTCCAATGAGGAGGAGCCCACCTTACAAGTACCAGATATAACCTCCAATGAGAGAGAAGGAGGAGCCCACCTTACAAGTACGAGCAACCCTGAGGCAAAATGAAGTCTGGGAAGGCAGCAGGTCAAATGAGGTCACAGCAAGGTGAGATACGGGATACATTTCTCCTGAAGGTACTAATAGCAGTGTGGGGAGAAAGATGTATCCCAGATGACTGGAGAATAAGCATACTAGTGCTAGTGTGTTCAAAAACAAAAGTGGACATTCACAGCTGTGGGCAATATAGAGTTCTCAAACTCCTGTGATTTTGCATGAAAATTCTGGAGAGAGTGATTAATAAATGGATGCACAGAGTAGTAAAAAGTAAGATGGGAGACGAGCCACTTGGACTCAGATCAGGATGCAGCACAACTGACCCAAGGTTCGCAGTGACACGAATAGTTGAGAAGCAGCTAGAGATAAGAAAAGAGTCGAACTGGGCTTTCCTAGACTTGGTGAAAGCATATGGCAAGGTGGCAAGAAAGCTGAATTGAGCACTTCTGCAGTGGTTCAAATTCCCAGAACCACTAGTAGAATTACTGCAGCTATACACAAGTATCTACTGATTCAAGTACAAACTGTTCTGTATCACAGAAGGGTTTCTAGTGAGACTGAGTGAACACCAGGGTTCAGATCTGAGACCACAGCTTTTTATACTAGTGATAGACTACATTAGCGAAATGGTCAGAGGGGGCAGATTAACAAAGTTGCTGTATAATGGTCAGAGGGGGCAGATTAACAAAGTTGCTATATAATGGTCAGAAGGGGCAGATTAACAAAGTTGCTGTATAATGGTCAGAGGGGGGCAGATTAACAAAGTTGCTATATAATGGTCAGAGGGGGCAGATTAACAAAGTTGCTGCATAATGGTCAGAGGGGGCAGATTAACAAAGTTACTGAATAATGGTCAGAGGGGGCAGATTAACAAAGTTGCTGTATAATGGTCAGAGGGGGCAGATTAACAAAGTTGCTGTATGCAGATGACGAGGAATTACAGGGAGACTCTGAGCAAGACCTTCAGCAAAGGATAGTGAAATGGAATACAAAACTGATGGCACATGGGATGAAACTACTTACAGATAAGACAAGTGTAATGGCAGCAAATGGTTTAACTCTGATGAAGCTGAGAACTGAGACAGAAGGAAAAATAGCAGTACAGATTAACAACATGAAGAATTTGGGAGGCTTGGATGAGGAAAAAGTAAAATCTGAATGTGGATGTCAAGGCTAGAATCAGAGGGGCTGCAGCCAACTGGCACAGTGTGTCAGAGATAGTGTATGATAAAAGAATGCCAAAGAAGTTGAAAAGTAAGGTGTACAAAACAGTGGTACAATCAATACTACTGCATGGTATGGAAACCTGGGCAGACGTGCACCAGCAGTTGGAAAGCTAGAGGTGATGAACATGAAGAAATGAAGACTTAAGTGCAGAAGGCAAAGTAGCTCCAGTTGCAGAAAAGGTCCAAGAGAACACATTATGGTAGTTCAGGCAAATGTGCAGAAAAGCAGAACACAATCTGATGAGGAAGATTTGGGACAAACAGGAGGAAAGCAGGAGGAAATGAGGGCATCCAGGAAAGTGGTGGGTGGATTGTGTGAGAGCAAACATGAGAAAGTCAGCCATGAGTGTCACAATAAACAAAACATGCTGGAGGGATAGGTTCCTGACCCAGAGACTCCCCAGACTCTGGAATAGAATGCCCATACATGTCAAGCAGACTGCCTCTTTGGCCCTCTTCAAAAGGAACCTTGACGATTGGATGGGAGAAAGGAAATTCACCCCAGGGATCACGTCAGTTGCCCTGCTAGACAGGGGTCCAGGGAAGCAAATAGTGTGGGAAGAAATAGCCAGGGAATTGTGATGGCTAGGCTTGTATAGGCCCTAGGGCTGACAGCCTAGTACCAACCTATGAACCTATGAAGTAGGCAGGAGAGTGGCACTGAATTGACAGAGATGGAGACAGTTGATATGACATCCTGACCCCATGTAGAAAATGGGAAAACCATGTTGATGATGATGATGATGATGGTGCTCGTTGTTAGGAGTCTGGAAAAATTGCCCAGTCTTATAGTCTTCCTGACAGCGGGGCACATATGTATATGTATAGTTACTGAAACGTGGATACAGTGTGTACTGATGCCATAGTGTCCGTAATAGAAACCTGCCATATTACTTATCTGGATCAACTGTAAGTACAATTTTTTGTAACTGTAGCATGGGCCATTGTTATGTTATCTGTTTAACTCATGAAGTATATATATCATGTACAAATAATTCATGCAACACATATATCACTTACAAATAATTCATGCAACTTATGTATCATGCGTAAATAATTCATGCAACATCTATATCACGTGCAAATAATTCTAATAGTATTTTATATGTTCATATGGCAACATAGAGCTGTGCTAACAACTACTTATATCTGCGTTTATTTTATTTTTATTTTGGTTCTGTTTTTTGGGTTTGTCCAAACAGATTTAGTAAAAAAAACTTTTCATCAGAGGCCCAAGGACAAAAGCTCCAACATATCTCAAGCATTTTTAAACATATATTCAGTAGTGTACATGATCAGACATTAAACAATAATACATTACACGTACATTTGGTAATTAGAATACTTTCATATGAAAATAAAGGCAACTATTACAGTATAAAAGATAATAAACCAAAAAAGGCAGTAACAACCTAGAAACAACACTAGTAATCAATAACACGAGGTGGTGGGTTGTAACAAAGAAAACCAAGACTTCAGTGGACCCGGAATATAAAAATATATTTAATATGATAAAACAAGATCTAAAACAAAGACTCATGCTAAGTGCTTTCATCTATAGAAAACGTCATAAGAGCATAAGATTTCAATGGAAAACCAACCAATCACAAAATAGGCACAATTAAATAATTAAAATACATTATATATATCTATGGATCCTTATCAGATGACAGAAATTTCATATGAACAAAACTCATTTGACTGAGACCATAAGATTGGTTAAAACCCATAATACTGAAATCTTACAATGCTAAATTTCAACATACTAAATTGTAAAGTGGATGATATAAAACCAGAATAAGTGGGGGGGCTACACCCCCCACATCCCCCATTGCGGGGGGCTGTGCCCCCCCCCCCACACACACACACCCTAACTATATATGTTAATTCCAGTGGGGAAAATAGTATCTTTTCCCTGGTTCTGGTTTTATATTGTCCACTTTACAATACAGTATGTTGAAATTTAGCATTGTAAAATTTCAGTATTATGGGTTTCAGTCAAGTGATTTTTCAGTATTTTGAAATTTCAGTCTTATGGTCTCAGTAAAATGTGATTCAGTCATATGAAGTTTCTATTATCTGATAGGGATCCATATATATATATATATATATATATATATATATATATATATATGTGTGTGTGTGTGTGTGTGTATCTTTACCAATATCTATATATATATCTATATATATATCTATATATATATCTATATATATATATATATATATATATATATATATATATATATATATATATATATATATATATAAATATATATATATATATATATATACATATATATATATATGGGAGCACTACAAATTCCTGAAACCCAAAATCCTGAGACCAAAATCTTGAAAGTTCAAAATACTGAAAAATCAAAATACTGAGTCTCATAATACTGAAAACACACAGGATACCAACACTTACTATATCTGAGTCCAAGTACATACAGAAACAAATAGAAGACAAACCAAACTACTCTTCTCCAAGTATAGTTAGTGTAGTGAACTGCAATCTCGGAGTTGATATATTTAAGTAGCATGAGGTGTTGGGGGGCACAGGGGGGGCTTGCTCCCTGCTTATAGTTGAAGGGTAATATCT
>NC_056726.1:1514351259-1514353759 GCF_019279795.1 Protopterus annectens | reverse complement strand
GGTCAGGTCTGACCATAAGCAAATCACCCTTGACATCCACATCCAACCCCCACACCCCCCCCCCCCCAGTAAGGAAACCTCCATAAAAAACTTCTCCAAAGCCAACTTCATGCTACTGAAGTCAAGTCAGAAGTGACAAACTTCATGACACCCATGCAGAGGGGATCTGAAAATTCGACTGCTGAATCCTACACTAAGGCACTGTACGAGCACATCCACTCATGCATGAATTGTGCCATCCCAAACAGAACCAAGATGCTCTCCTCCAAAAAAAGGAAGCCAATCTGGTGGTCCCCTGCTATAAACAAACTACAGAAGGAAGAAACTGTTGCAGAAAAGAGGAAAATCCCAGGATGCAAAACACTCCCTCACCAGCCTCAGTAAGAAGCTGAGATCCCTCATAAAATCCTCAAAATCTAGTTACGAAAATAAAATTGCCAAAGATTCCAAAGACAACCACAAGGCATTCTATAGTTATGTCAAGAATCTAAATGGCAATGCTCAGATCTGCTTTGAGCTACAACAAAATGGCATTAAATATACTGATCCCAAGGATATTGCCAATATCCTGACAGATTGATTTAGTGCCAACTTCACCCCCCTCTCATGCCCTGAAGGGCCCATCTCAATACCAGAAGATTGCCAAAAATCTGGTAATCATGGCCACACAGGTAGAAACCGCACTCTCCAAGGCTAAAAATACAACAGCCATGGGACCAGATGACATCCCGGGCTGTGTAATACATGAACTACAAAATGAAATGGCACCTCACCTAAGTGTCATATTTAATAATAGCCTCGCCTCAGGCTTCGTGCCGTGAGTGGCGCACAGCTACAGTTATCCCACTCCACAAGGGGGGAATCCACCTTAGGACATGGGAACTACCGTCCCATCAGTCTGGCGTGCCTGATCTGCAAGTGTATGGAATGCATTATCATGGAACTTATAAACAAAAACATTGGCAACGTTCAAACACTGGACCCCACCCAGTTTGGGTTCGTGAAGGGCCTATCTAGTCTCCTGAACCTGATTGACTTTTTCAAATCAGTCTCCAGAGCTGTGGACAAGGGTAAGGTGGTCCACACAGCCTATCTGGACCTCGCCAAGGCCTTCAACACCATCCCCCACTCTGGAATCATAGATAAACTTACTAAGCTAAGCATTAATCCTTACATCACTCGATGGGTTGCCAACTGGCTTAGTGACAGAACCCAGACTGTAAAAGTAGCTGACTCCAAATCCAGCTCCAGACAAGTGACAAGTGGAGTACCTCAGTGTTCAGTCCTGGGACCACTCTTGTTTGGCATCTACTTCTCTGAAGTACAGGCCAACACTAAGGGACTCTGGCTAACAAAGTTTGCAGATGACTGCAAACTGGGAGCCAATATAGAATCCCCAAATGATGTGGATATTCTACAAAATGGCCTTACAGAAATAGATGCTTGGTGCCAGAGCCATGGGGTCAAGCTTAATGCCAAGAAATGTATAGTTATCCCCTTTGGAAAAAAACATGTACCCATGAATTACCACATAGGTGTCAGTACACTAAACATTGAAAGTGTGATGAGAGACTTAGGGACACAGGCGAACAGTGGTCTCACCTTCAATAACCACAACGCCACAACAGTCAGGAAATCCTTCTATGTGGCACACCTCATCACTAAGGGCTTTTCATCCAGAAAAAAAGGAAGTCATTGTCCCACTGTACTCATCCCTCATTAGACCCATTATAGAGTACAACACCCCATTTGGTATGTACCTCAAAAGACATCTGCAACAGCTGGAAAGGCCACAGAAATATCTCACTAAAAGAATCACAGACCTAAACCAGATGCCATATGCTAACAGTCTAAAAAAATTCCAGCTATACTCTGTAGCATATCGTCTACTCAGAGGTGATCTCTGCTTAACATACAAGGCCATGACAGATCCTGAGCTGTTGGACATGCTCCACTTAAAGAAATTCCAATCCCACAGAGAAACACGCTCCAGGGATCTAAACCATGTCATCAGAATGAACAAAACATGCTGGAGGGATAGGTTTCTGACCCAGAGACTCCCAATACTTTGGAATAGACTGCCCATACATGTCAAGCAGAGTGCCTCCCTGACCCTCTTCAAAAGGAACCTTGATGATTGAATGGGAGATAGGAAATTCACCCCGAGGATCATGCCAATTGCCCTGCTAGACAGGGGTCCAGGGAAGAAAATATTGTGGGAAGAAATATCCAGGAAATTGTTATGGCTAGGCTTGTAAAGGCCCTAGGGCCAATAGCCTAGTACCAACTTATGAACCTATAGGTGTTTGAGACCTTGGATGTTCCTGGTTAGGAAGCACTGTGGTCTATCCAGCTGCTGCATGTTCTTGGCAAGGTACATGTCAAAGGGGGCATTGTACTCAATAATGGGTCTGATAAGGGAGGAGTACAGAAATTTTATGACCTCCTTGTTCCAGGATGAAATATCCTTACTTATGAGGTGGACCATATAGAAAGCCTT